>NW_023416379.1:13163643-13533643 GCF_014108235.1 Myotis myotis | reverse complement strand
GGGAAAAGACAGCAAGGGAATCCGGGAAAAGCCACCGATTTAGAATAAAGAAGAAATAAAACTGATTTCATAGAAAATATCAATTGTTATTCTTTAAATCCCCTTACTATTCTGCTTCCTTTTTATTAAATGATAAACACTTTCATATTATTATAATTTGATTGCAAGTCAGATAGTTGTACAAATTTGCTTTATTTTTCTGCTTTATTTTTAACAACTTTATGACACACATAAGCATAAAATATCTATGTGCAGATTAATAGTTACAAGGTGATCTTCCATGTAAACACCAGACTGGTCAATAATGGAACACGGACAGCTACTTCAAAACCCTTTTATGGCCCTTCCTGCTCACAACCTCTTCCATGCCTTCCCTAAAAGTAACTATTTTTCTGCATTGCATAATAATAGTTACTACAACTTTAAGATAGTTTTACCATAATAACTGCATTCCTAAACAATATAGGCAAGTTTTGGCAGCATTTAAACTTTACATAAATAGAATCATTCAGTATAAATTCTTTGGAGACATGTTTCTTTTACTCAGCATATGTTTATATAATGCAATGGTGTTAATGCACATCACTGTAGTTTACTCATTTCCTTACTGTAGACTATCCTATTATATAAATGTTCCATAATGCATCCACTTAACATTGATGGAACTTTGCATTATTTCTAATTGGAGATCTTACAACTAACTCAGTAATGCACTTTTGCCCATGTATATTGGAGAACTCATGCATGCACATTCAGGAGTAGAATTGCTAGATCATAGCATGGTTACCTTATTTATTTGTTTGTTTGTTTATTTATTTATTTATTTAATTATTTATAAATCTTTATTGTTGAAAGTATTACATATGCCCTCCTTTCCCTCCCCATTAACCTCTTCCAGCCGGCTCCTGTCACCTGCCCCAGGTCTTCACCACCCTATTGTCTGTTTCCATGGGTTATGCATATATGCATACAATGTCTTTGGTTGTTTACCTCTCACTCACTCACCCTCCCCCATCTTCCCTCTGAGATTCTGCACTCTGTTTACTAGATAATACCAGACTGGTTTTACAAACACATCCCATCTGCCACAGGTAGAAAAGTTGTTTGTTCAAGGAACTGTTCAATTAAGTGATAATAACCAAACCAAACAAAAACTTCAGTGACGGCACATGAGAGGAAGTACAGAAATTCTGTAATTAATCCTAAATAGTTACCAAATAAATAGCAAATGAAACAACAAACTATGGGGAAAATGTAAATTACATTGCCATAGTTTTTCCAAGATATAATTTTGAAAGTTGAGTTTTCAATGAAAAAAATAAGACAATGTAAATAAAATTTACAGAAAAATGTGGCCCATACTCACAAAAACATAAGTCAATGAAAACTGTCTTTAAGGACAGTTGGACTATGAAACAAAACATTAATTTTATTTGTCTATATTAAATATTGAAAATATGTTTAAAGAACTAAAAGAAATATGTCTAAAAATTAAAAGAATGTATGATAAGAATGTCTCACCAAATAGAGAATACCAATAAAAAGACATTTTAAAATAGAACAAAATAGATATTCTGGAGTAATAAATATAATAACTTAAATAAAAAGAAATTACTAGAGTGGCTCAATAGCAGACCTGAGCAGTCAGAAAAAAGAATTAGTTAACTCAAAGTTAACTTGAACAGTTAGTTCAGTTGAGATCCAATTTGAGAAACAGAATAAAAGAATAAAAAAGATATAAAGAGCCCTAGCCAGTTTAACTCAGTGGATAGAGTGTCCGCTGGCTGACTTGAAGAGTCCAGAGTTCAATTCTGGTCAAGGGCATGTATCTCGTTTGCAGGCTCGATCCCTGACCCTAGTTGGGCACTGTGTGAGAGGCAATCAATCAATTTATGTGTCAGGTTTCTCTTTCTCTGTCTCTCCCTCTCCCTTCCACTCTCTCTAAAAACCAATGGAAAAATTAGCATGGGTGAGGATTAACAACAACAACAAAAAATGAAGAAAAATAATCTATATGTTCCAGAGGTCATCAATAAAATTAAGAGCTTCTGTTTCAACAGAAGTCATGGAGGCCAGAAGCAATACATGGGACATTTTTAAAGTGAAGTAAGAGCCAGGGCAGTGTTGGTCAGTGGTTGAGCATCAACCTATGAACCAGGAGGTTATAGTTCAATTCCTGGTCAGGGCACATGCCCAGATTGCAGGCTCGTTTCCCAATAGGGGGTGTGCAGGAGGTAGCCCATCAATGATTCTCTCTCACCATTGATGTTTCTATCTCTATCCTTCTCCCTCTCCCTTCCTCTCTGAAATCAATAAAAATATATAAAGTGCTATAAGAAAAAGACTGATGAGCATGACTCTGTAGTCTATATTCTATAAAACTATCCTTAAAAATTTAAGGAGAAATTAAGGCATTCCAAGACAAAACAAAACAAAACAAAACAACAGAGAATTTATTTTCAGCGGACCTGGCCTACAGGGGTATTAAGTACTAGACAATAACTGAAATCCATACGAATAAATCGAGAGCACTGGTAAGGATAACTACATAATATAGAAGACAACATGTTAATGTATTTTGGTTTACAACTGTTTTTTCATTACCTGATTTAAATGACAGCTGCAAAAGCAATTATAAGCTTATAATGTATAGAGTTGCAATTTGATTGATAATAACAGCACAAAGAAGTGGGGGAAAACAGAGCTATATTGGTACTAAGTTTGTTGAATACTATTAAAATTAAGTTGGTATTATTCTAAGATTCTTTTAAATTACAGTTCATGCTAACTATAATCCAAGGGAAGTCACTAGGAAAAAAACCTACAAAATATAGCATAAAAAACAATAATTGGAATAAAGTAATATACAAACATGATCTATTTTACATACCACAGCAATAATAGAGTAATAGAGAAACAAAAAGGTATGATATATAAAGAACAAATAACATAAAATTCTTTATCAGTAATTCAATTTTATATAAAAGGATTAAACACTATAATCAAAAAGTAGAGAATGGCAGGCTGAATTAAAAACAAAAATGATCAAGCTATCATCTTCTCTATGAGATAGAGATTACATTCAAAGGCACAAATAGACTAAAAGCTTAGAAAATAAATGCAAAAAGATATATCATGCAAACAGTAGCCAAAAGATCATTGAAATAGCTATTAAAAAGTTTTCAAGGGAAAAAAGTGTTAAGAGGCAAAGGACATTTTGTGATGATAAAAGTATCACTCCAGCTGGAAGACAAAAACATACATAAATATAATATAAGTAACCAAAATATACGAAGAAAAATATGACAGAACTTAAAGGGCAAATAATTCTACAATAATGGAGTGAGGCTTCACTATAAAATTTTGGTGATAAAAAGATCAACTGGGAAGTTCAAAAAGGAGATGGAAGGCCTGGCTGGCATGGCTCAGTGGTTGAGCATCAACCTATGAACCATGCTGTCACAGTTCGATTCTGTGGTCAGGGCAGATGCTTGGGTTGTGGGCTCCATCCCCAGTGTGGGGCATGCAGGAGGCAGCCGATCAAAGATTTTCATCATTGATGTTTCTATCTCTTTATCCCTCTCCTTTCCTCTCTGAAATAAATAAATGGAATATTGGAACAACACAATAAAACACACTAGATCTACACTGGACTAACTTTTCATAAAATTCCATTCTGTCTTGATGTAAAAAACTTAACCATAATCAATACTAACACAATTCAGTTAACTTGATTAGGTGGCAATCTCAGAAGAAAAATGCAATTAAATGAAATGAAGAGACTTCTAGTTCTGGCTATAATAAAGTCTCTGGCATTATACTACCCCTCCCACTGTAAACAGCAACAATCAGGCATTGGAGCATAGGCCTTAGAAGTTTGTGATCACTGAAAGAAGAGAAAATGGCAAAGGAGCTTCATCATCACTTTAGGTTTTTGTCTGGAGACAATTTCCTGACCATGTACAGCAAGGTGCTCTCCAAGCAGAAAAGTGTAGTCAAGCTGAGCTGAGGACACAGATAGCAATATGCAAGTCAGCCAAAGCAGGTGGAATCTATGTGGCAGGGCAATGAAGAGGGCTGTGCAGACACTGAACCTCAGAAGTGTATAGGAGAATCCTCAGAGTTCTTGACTAAGGGATGGGGTGTACACACACAAGACAAATCTCTCTCACGGACTATAGTGTGGTTGCTAAAAAGTGTTATGAAGAAAACTAGGATCAATCAGTAAAGTTAACAGTTAATACCTTGGTACCAACTGCTACTTATAATTAAGGACCACATTCTAGAGTAAAAATACTCTAGATTTAACATGAAAAAGCCCAAGACCATGCTAAAATAAGATCTATAAGGGAGGCAGAATTGGAAACTTGAATTTCAAGTTACAGACGCTTGGGAAATACCTGGTATTTTCCACAGATATGCCTCAATACAATGTTTTTAAAAGCCTACACATAACCAAGCCAGTTATCGAAGTAATAACCAGAAAAACATACGCGTATACACAAACACACACTACTGAGGATTATAATAGAACCCGATATCTCCACAGCAACATATAATCATGATATCCAATATCCAATTAAAAATTTCAAGACAGACTTGCAGTTCCTGCTTAGAATGTAAAGAACTAGAAAGAGCATTGCTTCTAGTCTTTAACAAAATGGAAACCTGCGTGGAAATAAGCATCTGTGTCTGAAGCTTTTCCTCTATAAAAGTGGCATCATGCCCCACCAGTTTGGCTCAGTGGATGGAGCGTCAGCCTGCAGACTGAAGGGTCCCAGGTTCGATTCCGGTAAAGGGCATGTACCGTGGTTGCAGGCACATCGCCGAGTAGGGGGTGTGCAGGAGGCAGCTAATCGATGTTTCTCTCATGGATGTTTCTGACTCTCTGTCCCTCCCCCTTCATCTCTCTAAAAAATCAATAAAATATATTTTTAAAAAGTGGCATCATTTTCTTCTGATATTTATTGTTAAAATGCAAAATCTGAAAGTTGGTTGTTTTTAATTATCTTTTTGAATATGAATGCTGCTTGTAGAATAGCTTCTGTAGAAATTTAATTTCAAAATTGTGTCAACGTGCACAGAGCTGTGGGCCTCCTTTAATTCACTGCATGGGTGCTCCACATTCTCAGATCCATCTTAAACACATCTGGTTTATTATTTTTCTATTATCTTCTGTCTCGTATGTTCAAATCCACAACCTTGTTCCTCCGAAGCCTGGGGTAAATGTTTCTAAACTGTTCTCCACATCAGTGGTCTGTCTTTGTGCATCGTCAGTTCTTGTCACTATACTATCCACTCTAGATTTTAGTTATTCTAGTAAATTTTAAGTGCAAAGCTTGGCAATGACATGAAGCTTATTTTAGTCTAAAATTTTGCTGTTTTTCATGTGTGGACAACCAATTTTTTTATTTTAATGTGTTTTTATTGATTTCAGAGAAGAAGGGAGAGAGAGAGACAGAAACATCAATGATGAGAGAGGATCATTGATTGGCTGTCTCCAGCATGCCCCACACTGGAGATGGGGCCTACAACCTGAGCATGTGCCCTGACCAGTAATCAAATTATGACCTCCTGCTTCATGGGTTGACAATCAACCACTGAGTCACGTCAGCTGACTGGGCCAGGCAACCAATTTTATTTCTAAGAATATTTCTATTGAAATTGTGATTTATGTTGATTTTTTAAGGGTCTGATTATAAGCCGTGTAATAGGTACAAAAAATAATTACAGGAACAGTAATAAATGCTATCATTATTTTTCTTATTATTTCAAAGTTATTAAAATGTTTTTGACAGAGTGAAGATTGCCTCTGAGAATATAAGAGATATTGGAATAAATCTTTATGGTTTGTCTCCCTCTGCTCATCCATTCCCTCCCACTGAGCAGCTAATATAATTTGATTGAGGAGAGTCTGATATCCTCTGAAATATGTTTTCCACATGATCCTATACAACAATAAAGCCTTTTTCTGGCTGCATTGTCCTTGTAGCATCTGTGTTGCTGGCACCTGGATTTCTGAGGCACACAGAATGTACAGGTTAACTCAGAATCTACTTTGCAGACTCAACTCTCTTCACATATTGATTTTGAAGTCTAGAACAGAGATCCTCTTTTCTCTCTCTCTCTCTCTCTCTCTCTCTCTCTCTCTCTCTCTCTCTCTCTCTCTCTTTCCCTTCCTTCTCCCTCCTTCCCTCTCTCCCTTCCTTCCTTCTTTCCTTCCTTCTTTCCTTCCTTCCTTCCTTCCTTCCTTCCTTCCTTCCTTCCTTCCTTCCTTCCTTCCTTCCTCCTTACTTTCTTTCCTTCCTTCTTTCAAGATACGGAAATCATTTTTAATAGTTAAAAAGTTGTGGTAAGCCCTAGCCAGTTTGGCTCACTGGATAGAGCGTCGGCCTGGAGACTAAAGGGTCCCAGGTTTGATTCCGGTCAAGGGCATATACCTTGGTTGCAGGCACATCCCCAGTAGGGGGTATGCTGGAGGTAGCTGATCGATGCTTCTCTCTCATCGATGTTTCTAACTCTCTATCCCTCTCCCTTCCTCTCTGTAAAAAAAATCAGTAAAATATCTTTTTTTAAAAAAGTTGTGGTAAAATATACATAAAAAAAACACCATTTAAATATTTTTAAGTGTTCAGTTCAGTGTTATTAAGTACATTCACATTATTGTGCAACCATCACCACTATCCGTCTCCTGGTTGTTGTGTTTTTTTAATCTTCCATAACTGAAACTCTATAGACATTAAACAGTAACTCCCCATTTCCTCCTTCCCCAGCCCCTGGCAACCACCATTCTACTTTCTGTTTCTCTGAATTTGACTTCTCTAGGCACTTTATAGGAGGAGAATCATACAGTATTTGTCTTTTTATCACTGGATTTTTTTCACTTAGCATAATGTCTTCAAGGTTCATCTATGTTGTAGCATGTGTCAGAATTTCCTTCCCTTTTAAGGCTGAATAATATTCTATTCTATGTATATTTCACATTGTGTTTGTCCATTCATCTGTTGACAGAGGTAGTTTTTTGTTTTGTTTGTTTTTGTTTTTACTTTAGTCTGTATACTCCTGTCCAGAAAACAGGGAGCTCCCTTTTATGGGGAATATTGGACCACCAATAGCAATGTTTAATCCCTATTAGACTTCATGCCAGAGAGGGGAGAGGAGAACTGAGTAATTTATTTCTCTAAACTCCACGCTGTGAGAATTGATCTGGGAAAATTATCATTCCCAACATTGTTATGCCTATTTTTAATGGAGGTTATTAAAGTGACATCTTAACCAAAGGGATGTTTGGGCATCATGACACTTTCTTCAATACCACTAGCAGGAAACTTATTGTGCTTATTATAAAACTGACCTGGCTACTTTGGTACTACAGTACTGAATTCAAATGCTTATTTTCTCATATAAGGAAGAACTCAGACCACCTAAAAATTCAACATTAAGAATTTATAGTTTATAATTAGAGACATCTGTATTATGAACTATTTTATTTCAGTATTATTAAAAGTCTATAGACCAATGCTAAGAATCTCCACCTTAAATTGACTAGGAAATGTAAAGTTTTATAACATGCATAGTACTCAAGTAAATAGAAAAAAAAAGCCTTTGAAAATAAAAATACACCTTAAAATGATTACTTTAGGCACACCAACATCTACTTTTAGATATTTGTCAAGTTGATATTTCTCCAGAACAAGTCATTTAACTTTGAGTTACCTCAACTGTGTAGAGAAAACTGGTTATATTAAATAACTAAGAATAATTCTAATAAATGGTGAATAGTTATACCATGAAAGACAAAGCAGTCAGCACTTGTGGGAAATTTATAGCATAGAATTTGCATATTAGGCAAGGACCTCCCTTATAAATAAGAACCATTTTTTCTCTGTAAAATATTTAGCTCAGGAAATGCTAAGTAATGATAATTGGCCTATAATTTTCTTTGCTATGACAATATCATGTTACATTTAAAAGGAATTAAGAAGCTTACTCAGATTTCTTAATTTAAAAATTTCCAGGAACAATAAAGTTGCCTTAATATAAAACCCACTGACGGAAGGAAACTCCTACTTTTACTTTGACCTGTGATGTCAAACTGAGCAAGGTGTTTTATGTGAGCAGTCGATCATAGGAAGCTTTTATCCCTCTTTCCTTCGAAGACCCTGTCTGATAAAAGTATCCTTGAGTCACACCCTTCAAACAGGGAATGTAATACTTTGACTCTATTTTTGAAGACAGCAAATTAAGGTCTTAGTAGCTTCTAGTAATATGCTTTAAAAAGTGTAAATTTAAAAGTATAATTCATTGTTTTTCATGAAGAGTATAGGAAATTCTCTATGGAAAATCCAAATTCTTGCTGCTTTTGCTTTTAGAAACACAGTTTGTTTTTGTCTAGAAATAGTTATACTCTGGACCAAAGACACATAAGAGAAATATTTGAAATTGGACTGTATGATATCTATACTAATAATAGAGGAATATGCAAATTGTCCAGGATGCCTTCACAGTAATGACCAATCAGCAGGCTGTGCGTGCAGCAGGCATGGGTGGACGGGGACTTGTAGCATCGGGGGCAGGGCCGTGGTGTGGGCCTCCATGTGCCTGCGCTGGGGGAGGCCTGATCAGCAGCTGCTGTGGCTGCTGCAAAGGCCAGAGAGTGAGGCAGGGCCTCACCAGCAGCCCCCATGGCTGCTGCGCCCCCGGCCCAGGTCAGGGCTCATGCAGGAGGTAACCAATCAATATGTCCCTTGCCGGGAGCTGGTCCATGCTTGCTGTTTCAAGGGACCTGGCATATATGGCATACTGTTCTTAATATGTTTGCTCACCTTCTTGGCACTATGTGTTTTAACCAAGGTCTCTGAGAAAGGTTGTTTCCCCAGGTAGGGATTTTCCCCTGAAGTTAGGGAGGGAATAAAACCTCTTAACTAAGTGCCAGGTGGGTAATTAATCACTTTAACTATGAACAATCATGCTTAAGCTACATAATCTTTACTCCCTGGAATGGAGATAAGAAACGCCCTAACCTTTGAAATAGAGATTGATAGGATTGGAATCAACTGGTATAAATACAGATGTAAGAAGACAGAACGAAGAGAGACAGAACCTAGGCACAGAACCTACACAGAACATTCTCTAGAGACAGAAGAACTTCGCTGGAGGGAACATGGCAAAAGATCCTAGACAGAAACTGGCCTCAGAACCTAGAGACAGAACCTAGCGAGAGAACATGGCAAAAGATCCTGGACTGAACCTGACTACAGAAATTGGCAAGAGAACCTGACTAGAACCTGGTGACTGAACCTGGCTGGAGAACCTAGCGAGGGAACATGGCTACAGAACCTGGCTGGAGAACCTAGCAAGAGAACATGGACACAGAACCTGGCTGGAGATCCTAAGCAGAACCTCTCTGGAGATCCAGACCAGAACTTGGCTGGAGATCCTGGCTGGAGATCCTGGCTAGGCTGCTGATCAACTGAACGCTACCTCCGTGTGATTCCTTCTTCGCCGACTCCGTCTACACCTTTGGGAACCCCTGGACCCGCTGGGGTTGGACCCCAGCAGTCCCTCTCACTTTGATGTTTCTCTTTGTCTTTCCCTCTCTCTTCCATGTTCTCTAAAATTCAATGGGGAAATATCCTCAGGGAGGATAGAAAAAGAAAGAAAAGAAAGAAAGAAAGAAAGAAAGAAAGAAAGAAAGAAAGAAAGAAAGAAAGGAAGGAAGGAAGGAAGGAAGGAAGGAAGGAAGGAAGAAAGAAAGAAAGAAAGAAAGAAAGAAAGAAAGAAAGAAAGAAAGAAAGAAAGAAGAAAGGAAGTCATATCCTATGAAAGAGACATCTTGAAAATGCCTAAAGAAAGTTGTCATTTTTTTGTGGTGAAGAGACTGGAGTCCATGTGGATGAAAACACCTTGGCGACTGCGAGGGTTGAAAGCTGGCAGCTGCGGCGGCTGGCAATGGCAGTGGCAGCAGCAGCGGGGTGATGGGGGCAATGTCTTCCCCTGATCAGCCCGGTGGCCTCCCTCAGAGAGAAACCAGAGCCTAAGCCATCAGTAGGACATCCCCTGAGGGCTCTCAGACTGTGAGAGGAGGCAGGCTGGGCTGAGGGACCCTCCTTCCCAGTGCACGATTTTTGTTCACCAGGCCTCTAGTTCTTATAATAACATTCCATTTTAGCTCCTTAGATTTATAAGTTTATGAAATTTGAAGAAAAAATGTCTTGTTCTTTAAGAAGCAGTATTAACATGTTCTCTAAGTTTTTGGTGAAAAGGAGAGAAATTTATAGTAGGGATAAGATAAAGATAAACTGATTTAGTGATTGAAAAATCAGGGGTAAATATGTATGCTAATATATTTATGATATTTCTTGAATTATAAAAATTATATACAAATCTTAGCTTTCTTTTTAAAAAATATATTTTTATTGATTTCAGAGAGGAAGGGAAAGGGAGAGAGAGATAGAAACATCAATGATGAGAGAGACTCATTGATTGGCTGCCTTTTGCATGCCCCACACTGGGGATCAAGCCTGCAACTTGAACATAGGCCCCGACCAGGAATCAAACTGTGACATCCTGGTTCATGGATCCAGGTTCAACCACTGAGCCATACTGCTGGGCTTAAAATCTTAGTCTGAACAAAGCAGTATACAGAATAGGCATCTAGTAGACTAATTTCCAACATGATCATTCTTGTCTATGTTTTTCTTCCACATAAATCATACCACATAAAATTTATGAAAAAATTTTAATATGGGAGTTGAAACTCAGGATCAATTCAAACAGCTCCCTTCCTAAATGGACAGAACTATACATATGTCTGAGAAACAAGAAAAACTTGTTTTTCTAATGCTTGGATAAATAAGAATTAGTACAGTTGCACAATAACTTGGAGAATTCTAAACTTGTGGAGTTCACAGAAACACAGCGGATGTTGTGACAGCCTGCAAATAACCAGTCAACTCATTATTTTTTTTGCTGTAGATTTGTTCATTCATGTCCGCTCTTGCCTGCTTCTTTAGTTTCTCTCCCATTTGTCCAGGCTATTCGTTAGGATGCTTTTGAAAGTATTAGAAATCCCAACTTAAATTGGCTTAATAATAAGAAGAGTCATTGCAATGGTTAATTTTATTGTAAACTTTGCTAGGCTGTGATATCCAGTCATTTAGTCAAATGCCAGTCTAGATGTTTCAGAAAAGGTTTTTTAAAAAATGTAATTAATGTTAAAATCAGTAGACTTGAGGAGAGCAGATTACCCTTCCTCATCCAGTCATTTGAAGGACTTAAGAGAAAAGACTGAGATGCCCAGCGGAGTAAGAATTCTGCCTCCATACTGTGTTTGGCTTCAAGACTGTTGCAGCAACGTCAGCTCTTGCCTTGGTCTCCAACTGATTGGCATCGCAGATTTCACATTTCCTAGTCCCCAGTACTGTGTAAACCAATTCCTTAAAATAGTTTTATTTTATCCAAGCACTAAAGAAAAAAAGTATTAACTTTAGAAAACTGTCTTCTCAATCACATAGCTAAAGAATGGTTTATTTTTATAGTAGAAAATATGACATATATCCTAGATTAAATCCCAAATATTAAGGATAGCAGTTTCACCTGAAAACAACTTTCTCAGTCAGTGTCTTTTTAAAAATAATAATTGTAAATGTTTACTCCTATGCTCCTGCCTTTTTATAAGAATGAAAGAAACAAGTACAGAATCATTAAACATTAAGTGGGTTCATATCAAATTTAATCAACAAGAACACTGATTAATGTCTATTAGAATCTTAGCAAATAGTATTTTTTCAGGACTGGAGGATCTATATAAAAGCAACCTTCTCCTATCAACATTCTTTTATTTTTTTCTTTAAAATATATTATTTAATTTTAATAGCTAATTTCTCTACTTGATTTCAAAGAAGAGACTATTGTGAAGAGCTGTGTCTTTAGCAAGAAAGTATTTTCCCCCCAAGCATAGAGATATCTAAATCAAAAAAATACCCTAGAGGAAAAAAGAGATCTCAAAAGAAAAACAGAAAAAATGCAATACTATTGCACAATAAGCAGAGACTTCATATGTTACTACCCTCAAGGTTTAGTTAATAAACCTTGAAGTTTCAAATTTTGTATTCAGTACAAAGCAGCAAAGTTTCCTAAACAAAATTCATTGCACAGATTTACAAAAGGCCCTAGCGGATTTAAATTCTAAGCTCCAATTTTATTATTATACTTATTTCATCTTATTTGGAATAAAGCTTAGATCATTTTATATTTTGGCAAAGTCCACTATTCTTTTATTGGTCCTCTAACTGTCTAGGCAATGGCAACACATGTTTAAGAACAGTACTAAAGGGTTCTTAAAGCATAAAACACTAAGTTATTAATAATGAAATTATAGACATATTTATAGAGAAAAAAAGACATTGAACGAGATAATACCACACAAGAATTACATTAAAATAATTAAAGATATTTCATATAGCAATATTTTTTCTGATATATCTGCTTGGGCAAGAGGAATAAAATAAAAAAATAAACAAGTGGATTACATAAAATTGAAAAGTTTGTGCAAAGCAAAAAAAAACAACAATAAACACAAAACCAAAAAAAATTTTGACAAGACAACCCACTGAATGGGAGAACATATTTGCCAATGATACATATGATAAGGGGTTAATATCCAAAATTTATAAAGAACTTCTACAACTTAACATAAAAACAACAAACAAACCCACAAACATACAATCCGATTTTAAAAATGGGCAAAGGACCTGAATAGACACTTCTCAAAGATACATATCAAAAGACATATCAAAAGATGCTCCATATCACTAATCACCAGATGAATGCAAAAAAGATCCCAAATATCCACAGCAATCTTAAGAAAGAAGAACAAAGTTGGAAAGATAACAATGCCAGATATCAAGCTATATTACAAAGCCACTGTATTAAAAATAGTCCGATACTGGCGCAAGAACAGGCACATAGATCAATGCCTTTCTACTTAGTTCTATTGCACTATTCACTATACCTGCTTTCTCATCACTAAATCACAGCCTTTTGCTGCTCAATCTTATAATAAACAATTTAAGCATACTACTGGTTTTCGCTATAGTTTATATTATTTCATTTATTATTGTATATTATTTTACTTATTTATTATTAATATTTCACTTATTGCTGCTATTGTTTATTTATATAAATGCAAAAAATGATAAAACCTTTCATTCCTTAAGTCATATATTCATCTATTATGAGATTTTTATGTATTTTTATTTATAAATAGATATAAAATAGCTTCCTATCTATAGAAATCATTCTCAAGGAAGATAAATGTTAACATTAATAAGGATCTTGGTGATACCTTTCCAACAATAGCTGAAATTTTACTGGGTGTGGCTAGACCTCCCCACAACCTGGTAATACCTTATCCTAAGAAGCCAGAAACACCAATCAGGAAGAATATATTCACCCCTGTGTTCATAACATAGCTAAGATCTGGAAACAGCCCACATGCCCACAAGATGAATGGACTAAAAAACTGGTACATTTACACAGTGGCATACTACATAGCTGTAAAAAAGAATGATCTCTTACCTTTCGAGACAGTATGGAGGGACCTGGAGAGTGTTATGCTAATCAAAATAAGCCAGTCAGAGAAATATAAGTATTATATGATCTTACTTATATGTGGAACTTAAAGAACAAAATAAACTGATGAACAAAAAAGATCCAGATACATTTAGGCATACAACAGACTGAGGTAAGGGGAGGGAAGAGGTTAACCAATGAACTTAAATGCATATATTCATGGCCCATGGACAGACAATAGTGTGGGGAAGGCCTGGGGAGGGCAAGAGAGTGGAGTGGATGGGGTCAATGGAGGGATAAAATGGGGACATCTGTAATACTTTCAATAATAAAGATAAATTTAAAAATAAGTAAATAAATATAAAAGCAATTTTAGAAAATGTTATTAAAGATTAACTGAAAAATGTTGGGGGTCCAATTTAACTAATTCTACCGAAACCCACTCTAACAGACAAATCCAGATGTGTACTGCATCAAAGTAGAAGTTTATTTCTTGTTCACACCCACAAACCCTAGTGTGGATGTGCAAGTTGGTGGGTGACTCCCTTATATGAGATTAGTCAGATGTAAGAAGAGGAGAGAGATCTTCAAGAAGGAATATCTGTTTCTTAAGCTCATGGTCCACAAATGGCACATGTCACTTCTTCACAGGATCTATTGCCAATATATGTAACTGCAGAGAAGGGATGGGGAGCTCAGTGCAAGTGTAATCTCAGAAAAAAAGGGGAAATTACACTTTGATGAACATCTAACAGTCTTCACTAGACTATGTGAATGAGGAATCATATGTGTAGATCATTTTAAAATTTAACAACTTTTCACAACCATGTAAGGTAAGTTATCATATACTTTCCACAGATAAGAAAATTTAGTGACCTATATAAAATTTAGTGACCTATATAAAATTCTCTCAGTTTTTTCACTTTCCTCTCACACAGCTTTGTTATGATTTCTAGAGAAAATTGGACCTGGTCAACATAAGGAACTTATCACTGTCATTCCCATAAAGTTATCTTGTTGTGTAACTAATCCAGCTATGACTCTGCATTTTATTTCGCTTTATTTCCTTATGTATAAATTTCTGCCTCAATGATCTGTCTTGGACAAAATGCACAAAGATCTAGAACCTGGTCTTTGTTTTGCCAGCCTCCCAGCAATACCTAAAATATTTCTTCTGAATCTCACCCCGGAATGAGGCCTTCCTATTTACTAAGAAAATACCATCAAAAAACCTGTCTGTCTTCTTGGACAGTCTAGTGTTGCTTTCCCCAGGATTTTATACCACAGGGCTCTGTCTGCTTATTGCTTATCAATATCCCATTCTTAACTCTTAATAGGTTTATCAATACCAGCTGCCAACTTCCATTCTGACAAGATTCAGATACTGTATTCTACTGCTGCCCTAAACTTCCCTCCAGCACTGCGGCTGGGTTTTCCCTTTCCATATTTCCACTGTCTCAGGGGATGAATCGATTTCTAGGTCCCTGAACCACCTCCTCTAGTCTGGCCTCCTTTGATACTAAGTCCTAAGTATATGACAAGATAGGGCAGAAATTTAATCACCCAGGGCAGAAATTTAATTCACCCACATGCATCAACAGGTAGTCTGATTTAAAATCCAGAATATATAGTCAACTGATATTTGATGTATTCCAAGAACACATAATGGGGAAAGGATATTCTTCTCAATAAATGGTGTTAGAAAAATTGAATATTCATATATTAAAAAAAGAAAATGAAATTAGAACCCTACCATATACCATACACAAAAATCACTCAAAATGCATTGAAGACTTTAATGTTCAACCTGAAACTGTAAAAGTCCTAGAACTAAATTTAGGGAAAATATTATTGACATTGATCATGTCAACAATTTCTTGGATATGACACCAAAAACACAGGTAACAAAAGCAAAACTAGACACGTGAAGAGAAGCGGGACTACATCAAACTAAATAGCTTCTGCACACCAAAGAAAATAATCAACGGAATGAAAATTCAACCTACAGAATGAGACAATGACTTGTAAACCATATATCTGATAAGGGGTTAATATCTAAAATGTATAAGTAACTCACACTAGTCAACAACAAAAATCAAATAATCCAACTGAAATTGGGCTAGGGACTTGAAAACACATTTCTCCTGAAAAGACATAGAAACAACCAACAGGTATATGAAAAGTTGTTCAACATCAACAGTTATCAGGAAAATGCAAATCAAAGCAACAATTAGATATCACCTCATATTTTTTAGGGCGGCTATTAGTATTACTTTTTTAAAGACAAGTGTTAACGAGGATGTGGAGAAATATGAACCCTTGTACACTGTCAGTGTGATTGTAAAATGGTGCAGCAGCTATGGGAAAAGATTCTTCAAAAAAAAGTCACAATAAAACTGCCATATTACCCAGCAATCCCACTCTTAGGTGGTGTGAAGCAGCAGGCCCAGAGAAGAGGAGTGACTTGCCCCAGGTCACACCTAGTAAGGGGCAGATGTGGGACCTGAACACATGCCTCAGAGGCCAGAACTGAAGTCTCCACCACTAGACTAGACGTCTGGTCCAGCAATCCTACTTTTGAGTAAATAGTCAACAGGAAATAAAATCGGTATCTCCAAGAGTAATATTTTACTATTACTATTTGATGTGATAAGGAGGGTGAAAACTAATAATGATGCAGACAGTGGATGAGATAATAAACTTGAAATCACTGAGCTACTCAGTAAAAGATAAAAAGTAAACCGAAAGTATGATTTTATTAATGTAATAAGCTCAAACACCAGAAAAGAAGAATGCGTGTACAGATTTTTAAGTCCTGTTCATTAATTTGTTTAGCTCATTAATTTGTTTAACTTTCACAAATTAGGTATCCCATTCATTTTTCATGGTCCCGATCATCTGAGTGCATGCAGTTATCATTGTCACCAGATAAATTCCTCTCAGTGAGGATGTTGAGAAGAGAAATGAGATCTTAACTGTCTCTGACAGTGAATCCAATTGACAATCACATTGAATAATACTTTAAATGACTACAATACACTTACCCAGAGTGGTGTGAAGATTAAGTATGACATTGTAGAATTGAATGTAGTGCCTGGTGTGGCGATAAGTCTTTAACATAAATATAAAATCCCAATGAAAAGCTACAATAAAGAATGATTCAGGAATACTAAAATTTAAATTTCATGTAAAGATTTTGCCTCAAACAAAGGATCCAGAGTTAAAATTTTATTTTAAAGTATAAACTTAAGGCACATCAGTAGAATTTAAAGTGAATAGGGCTAGCAACTATAAAACATCATAATGTTTCAGGAAATAGGCTAGGTTTGAGAAATATTGAGTGACAAAAATATAACCATGAACATAAATCATACATTCTAAAAGCATAATATTGAGCACAGAAGTAGATAATAAAAAAAACAAAAGCATGATGGCTATTGGATTCCTCCTACATCTATTGTATGAAACAATTTGATGATGATAAAAATAAATCTAATAGTCATTTCTTAGCCTACCAACTAACAAGAAGCAAGAGAAAAGAGTATTGTTATCCTGATGTTTTGTTGTTACAACAATCTATTTTGAAAAATTTTATATGATCTTAACCATCAAATGCTGAATATATATAATGTTTTTCATCAGACTGTGTTTCTTATCACCTACATTATAAAGTCAGCATGTTAGATAAATTTTAAAGTATTCATTGTCATAGTTAAAAAATATGTGTAACCTGATCATACCATGAAAAACAACATGCTTTTAGATGTTATCAATAGAGGTCTTATTTATAATTCCCTGAGATCATTTAACAAATAACACTGTGATTGCATCACCATACCTTTTTGGCACTTTGGATCAACTTTGTCATTTCAGACATCTAGTAGTTTTTATATTGATTCAGCCATTTTATTTCAGAATTAGCATACCAAAACTATTCTCAGTTATAGTGCTAATATATTGCATCAAAGACTAAATTAACATTTTACTGCTGTTAACCAGAGGCAATACTTCATAAAAAATTGATAGTTTTGCCAAAACTTTACATTCCAAACTGTTTAAATTTCAATATTTCCATTAAACACCTATTAATGAAAAGGAGAAAGTACATTTCCTTTCCTTCCTTCTGGCAAAATATAATGCCAGGTTTCAAATGTCTGATACTTTTGAATTCCCATCAATCTAACTATGCGCTTAATAGCAATAAAAAATCCAACAAGACCACTTAACTTCCTCAATAAAAACTTACATAGTAATTAGTGGGGTCATAAGTTTACTTTAAAAAAAATCAAATATAAAGAACTGCCTATTTTTATTATGTTTTTACTCCATTCAATATTCATGATTATTTTATGTAATTGGGAAAGTTCATTTCAAGTTCTAATTTCACCACTGAAAGATAACAATTAACTGAAAAGAAAAGCAAAACTTTCTACTTTATCTATGTGAATATAATTTGCTAAACTTTTTGCTTAGCAACTTTTCTCGGGCAACAGTTATGCATTAATGTTTATCCTTGAGAAATTCCGGTTCCAAGTCCTTAGAGTTTACACAGCAAATGTCACATTTTCCTCGTGCAGATAAATTCATAAATCAATGCATGCAGCTCACACTGCCTGAATCTTTACAGCAAATTTTAATCAGCTAAACACATACAAATTTTGCCACACTTCGTTCACTGCTTCCATGAGATCAGAATATAGCAGATGTGGCTGCATGACAAAAAGACATTGCAATTACTGTGAGGCAGATTTGGGTAAATACCTTATGAAAATGTGAGCAACATTTTTTTTCACTGTGCCAATCATGTCTTCACATTGTGAAACTGAGAAAGAAGATAATCTTTCTATTCATATGAGAACAGTTTCAGGTATAAGAAACAGATATCTTGTCCAGGTGACACAAAGTCGAGGCGCATTAGGAACCTGAGAGGAAACATACACAGGCTATAAGGATGGAGGAAGAGAAGAGAAGGAAAGACAAAGATTAGAGTATGCTTCACCTCGTCTCATGATTTTAAGAATATATATATGTATGTGTGTGTGTGTATGTATATGTATATGTATATGTATATGTATATGTATATGTATATGTATATGTATATGTATATGGTTGTGTCTTTTGAGTAGAAGAAAGAGTTGAAAAATAGTCTACACTGGTCAGGGGTGTTCACTAAAAGAAAATAAGAAGTCTGACAAGATAGTGTAGGAGACAAGAGGAGGAACATCTCAGAATGGGCAGAGTGTAAAGACAATCTATGTCCCCAGGAGCCAACACTGAGCCCTGCTTGACGCTCTTCACTGGGACAAGAGAGGCAATGCGCCACCTGGTGACAGGCTGATGTTGGCAGGCTGATGACACAAAGGTTTCCTTCCTGCAGGGGTAAGAGGTGACACTCAGTGACAGAGAGTGGGGAGATGAATCTGCCTCTTCTGCCTCAGTGAATATGCTGACATCACCATTGGTGGACCTACAGAATGCCCGAGTCTTCAGCACACAGTACTGTTGCTGACTAAAGGACATGGTTTATATCAAGGAAGTACATCTATGGGCTTATCCTCAAAGTATTCAATTGTCTTGCTATGTGCCCTTTACTCTAAAGCATGTAGCTTAATAGAACGATGTGACAGAATGGTGAAGGCTCAATTACAGAATATGCCCAAAGAAAACATTTTAGTAGGCTGGAGCACTGTGCTATGGGACACATATTGTCAATATGTGATGCCATTTTTCACATAGCCAGATTGCACAGGTTCCTGAACCAAAAGATGAAAAAAGGAGTGTCTCTCTCACAATTATAGTTAATGATAAAAATAATGCACATAAGAAATTTATTTCACAATCCAAGTGGTAAATGCTTCTATCAGGGCAAAGAGTTGGTTCCAATGAATTGAAAAATTGAGAGAGCCACCTGGCAATTTTTCAGATCCTCACAGTACTGAACTAAAGAGAACTGAGACAGTGATTCTAACTACCAGTCATGATACAAAATGGCGGCAAAGTGTAAGAATGTCTAAATCAGGCATTGCCACTAATAATACTATCCACAGAAAACTGTGGAACCTCAAGGAAGACATGACTATTAAGGATTTGTGTTTTCCTATACCGAGGGCTCAGTTTTCTTCAACCAAAGGACGAGAGTGGTTACTAAGATGTACAATTTGTATATTACACTGTATAACCTGTTTGCACCCCTAGATCTATTCTTGGTCCTTCTCTGTCTTCCTCTGTGTACAAGAGAGCCTGACCGCTGGGGCTTCCACTTCAGTTCAATTAATGGGAGTCTGGCTGGAGCGAGAGGTTAGGCATTCATTCCCTTTGCTTCCTGCCTTTCAGTCTGCAGTCCAATACATGTGAGGCAGATTTGGGTAAAATATCTTATGAAAATGTGAGCAACATTTTCACCGTGTCTTCTCGCCAAGCCATAGCTTCTGTCTAGGCCCCATTCCCAGAAACCAGCCTTCACTGGGTTGCAGCAAGTGCTCTTTCCCTTGGCCTTGTAGGCCTGGCATTGATGATCTTCCCCATTGTTGGGTCCCAGCGGCTGCCTCATCCTTTCATTTGTTTGCCAACACTGCTATCAATTCTATTAAAATCTTCAATGTTTAAATGTCTCATCAAGTTTCTGACTAATTATGGCATAATATGAAATGACCCTAGGAAAATGGTGCATTTTAGATAATCTAGAGCAGTTCAAGAAAGTCAGAGGGAGAAGCTGGGAGGAATGTAGAGATAGGAGGCTCAGAATTAATTAATGAAGTTTAAGAAACCAAAAAGGACCTTGAAATATAACTCAAAGTGAATCACAGACCTAAACGTAAGATGCAAAACTATAAAAATCCTGGAAGATAACATAGGAGAAAACCTAGATGACCTTGAATATAGCGATGACTTTTTAGATAAAGCACCAAAAGCAAGTCCATGAAAGAAGTAATTGATAAACTAGACTTTATTAAAATTAAAACCTTCTGCTCTGCAAAAGACAATGTCTTTTTAGGGCAGTAAAATTATTCTGTAGGTTATTATAATGATAAATATATGTCATTATACATTTGCCCAAACCCTCAGACTGAATCCATAAGTCAGTGATTTTCAACTGGTGTGCCGCAAGAATTTTTAAAACATGCAATACCTGACTATTTAGTCAGGGGCACTGACCTTTTTTCCCCTTAAATTGTCAAATAAAAAAATTACAACAGCTAACACAACAGAAGCCGTCCAGCATGACTGAATCAAAATGATACTTATTTTTTGGTCAGATTATAGTAATTAGTATATGTGTGCCATGAGATGAAAACGGTTGAAAATCTCTGCTTTAGCTAGTGAACTTTGGATGATTATGATGTGTCAATGTAGGTTCATCATTTTAACAAATGTATCCCTCTGGTGTGGGATGTGGATAACAGTGGAGGCTGTGCATGTGTGAGAGCAGAAGGTTATGAGAAATCTCTGAATCATCCCTCAGTTTTGCTGGGAACCCAAAACTGTTCTGAAAATATAAAGTCTTACTTAAAAAGAAAAGAAAAAAAACTAATGTATCATCAAAATCCTGTTTTTAAGTATTAACCATAATGTTAAACTCAAAACAAGCCCAACATCAAATTATGACATTTTGGAGAGGTTGTTCTGATTGTAATATGAAGAATTCATCATTTACATAAGAAGGATCTGTGATTTTAATCTACCTTGTAGTTAATTTGTTCTCTTTAACTGCCAAACAGGTAGAGGTCAAATCAATGACTACATTGACTTCTAATGAACTCCGTTCTAAACTTTGGAATATCAGCACTTTGGAGTACCACAATTTTTGGAGAGATCTCTAGAGATGGCGTATTGGATTAGCATACCTTACTTTGAAAAAATATTCACACCACTGCCTTACTCTCTATACTACATTGTGCCTTAGGGCAGCTATTCTGTCTTTCTTATAATACACTTTTTAATTGTGTCTCTGGTCAAAGCCCCTGGCACCTATCAATTTTGTAAGAAGCAGAAAGATTGTAAACAAGTAGGCTAGAATTTGCATCCTTTTTGACATTTTGGATGAGAAGCCGGTATCACTAGAAGGTCAGTAACACAATAATGAGAGCAACTTCCTTAGGGAGAAATATACAAATGTTAAAATTATTTTAAGTTCAAACAGAACATTTGAAATATTTAATATTAATTGCAATAAGTTTTATTTATAACTTTAAAGTTAAAACATGAATTAATACTTCATGTGTGTATGTCTAGATAAATGGGTCTACGTCCTTATTTTCTTTGTTCTATTTTGTTAATGGAGATGTAATTTCCATTCAGTAAGATTCACTCACCTCAATGATATAGTTCTAGAGTTTGAAAAATAAATAACTATAGTCACCACCATGACAATCAGGATATATACAAATATTTTCATCACATTGAGGAATTTCCTTTTATTTCTTAATTTATTATGGATTTCAAATCAGAAATGATGCTAAATATTCTATTGTCAAGAGAGTTTTACTTTTATTGAGATGATCATATTATTTCTTTAAATTTTTTATAAGTTAATTGGTAAGTGACATGCATTGATTTTTCAATTACTGGACTAAAACTGCACACCTACATAAACCTGACCATCCTGTTTTATATAATTTTGAATTTGATTTAATAATATATTGTTAAAGATTTTGCATCTGCACTTTTTGTTGTTGTTTTTTTGTTGTTGTTATTAATCTTCCCCCGAGGATATTTTTCCATTGATTTTTAGGGAAAGTGGAAGAGAGAGGGAAAGACAGAGAGAAAAATCAATGTGAGAGAAACACATGGATTGGTTGCCTCCTGTAGGAGCCCTGAACAGGGCTGCCCAGGCCAGGGAGAAGCCTGCAACCAAGGCATGTGCCCTTGACCGGAATCGAACTTGGGACCCTTTGGTCCACAGGCTGACGCTCTAGCCACCAAGTCAAACTGACCAGGGTACATCTGCATTTATAATAGACTAGAGGCCTGGTGCACGGGATTCGTGCACTGGTCGGGGGCGTGGCCTGCGGGGATCAGCCCGCTGCTCATCCTGGTCAGCCGAGCAGCACTCCCACTTGGGAGCATGCTGACCACCAGGGGGCAGCTCCTGCATTGAGCGTCTGGCCCCTGGTGGTCAGAGCATGTCATAGTGACTGGTCGACCGGTCGTTCTGCCATTTGGCCGCTGGGCTTTTATATATAGAGATATTATTCTCTAGTTTTCTTATATAAGATTGTGGCATCAGAAAAAGATTACTGATTTGAGAAATTTCTTCTAAGCTATCTATATTAATACATTCAAAGTGAGTTTCTAGTAGACAGCCATGGTTGTTTTGCCTGTTTTGTTTTTTGTTTTCATTCTGACAATGTGTATTATTTATGGATTGACAGTTTATGCCTTTAAACACTTTAAGGATATTATGTTACTTCTTTCTGTCCCCCATAGTTTCTGATGAGAAATCTTCTGTCAGTCAAATCACTGTTCTCCTATAGGTAATGCATCATTTTTCTCTGACTGCCTTCAAGAAGTCATCTTGAAATTTTTTCACTAGTTTGATTGTGATGTGTTTGTGCATAAGTTTCTTTGAGTCTATTTTTTGGGAGGCTCAGTTATATTTTTGAATCTTAGGTTTATGTCTTTCACTAATTTGAGAAGTTTATAAACATTTCTTTAAAATAATTTTTGGCATTGCAGTCTATGTATGTTTAGGTTATAGTAGCTACATACAAAATGATGCAAATCTCTAGAAAACCAGTTCACACTATATATCAAGAATAGTTGCCCTAACCGGTTTGGCTCACTGGATATAGCATCGGCCTGTGGACTGAAGGGTCCCAGGTTCAATTCCAGTCAAGGGCATATACCTTGGTTGCGGGCACATCCCCAGTAGGGGGTGTGCAGGAGGAAGCTGATCGATGTTTCTCTCTCATTGATGTTTCTAACTCTCTATCCCTGTCCTTTCTGTAAAAAATCAATAAACTATATTTTAAAAAAAAGAATAGTAAAATAGTTCATATCTTTTCATCTAATTATCTTTTTAGAAATCTATCTTAAGGTAATAATTAGAATAGTAATCAAATATTTATAAACAAAGTTACACTCCCTAATATTAAGCTTGAGAATATAACATTCAACTACATATAAGTGTTCAGTAATAAGGAATTTAGCTAGGTAACCTATTATTAATAAGAAAACTTAAAAACAATAAGCAGAGCTTTTATACACAGTTAAATATTTAAAAGATGTGTGTGGCTTATGCTAATAATTAGTTTTATGGTGAGCACTAAAACATACAAATACAAGACCTTTTCTTTGATTTCCAATTAAAAAGATAGTACAAATAAGTGTAACAATTAAATAAAATATTATTAAAATACTATGAGGTGTTAAACATTGAATTATTTGTAGAGAGTTTTAAAGCAATTGGATCTTAAATTTGTGGGAGAACTTAGAGAAAAACTACATATCAGGTTTATTTGTTTCCTTTTCTTTATTTTGCATCACATTGGATAGTTCAAATTAAATAATGAATAACACCATCAATGTTCAAATTCAATTCTGAAGTATTTTCAAATGCTGAATATAAGTAGCATATATAGTGTTAATTCTCTCCTATTAACTTGTAAAATGAAAGCCTTTTATTGTTATCTTTAGGTAAAATGATTCACTGAAATATTTGCTTTTATCATTATGTCTATTATTCCCATCAATATAATAACTATATGTCTTATGGTAGATTCCTAAAGAGTTACAGGAAACACAAGTAGAAAGTGCACTTATTTGTTAAAGACCAAAGACCGAGAGTAGCAAGGAAAATAGAAATTGTTTATTATATGTATCTGTATTAAAAAATATCTTCACATAGGCAAGCAGTGCTATGTGGTGTTCCACTATTATTGGATCCCATTCATCTTTCTGCTCTGTCATCTTTGTCTTCTATGTTTATTGACCCCTTCTGTCTAATCTAACTGTAGGAGTTCCAGCTACCATATATAAATTCAATATAAGACAGGAGAAAAGTTTAAAAAAAAATAAGACACCAGCTTTCTGCCCAATATCTCACTTTGAGGAGCTGTTAAGTTCCACCAAATAATTTCTGCCCTGCATCATTAGCTGGAACTTTTTCACATGGGCAGAGATTGCTATAAAAGAGGCAAGGATATGGAAACTTTAGCTGAGTTTGTTTGTTTGTTTGTTTTTAGTTTGCTTCTAAAGAATAAAAAAGAGAATGAATGAAAACTGAGACTTCCATTAGCAATCTCTGCTAGAACAAGTTGATTGATTGATTTCCAGTGTTTAGCAACTAAAACAAGTCCTAGACCAGTGATGGCGAACCTTTTGAGCTCGGTGTGTCAGCATTTTGAAAAACCCTAACTTAACTCTGGTGCCGTGTCACATATAGAAATTTTTTTATATTTGCAACCATAGAAAAACAAAGATTTATATTTTTGATATTTATTTTATATATTTAAATGAGATTTAACCAAAAAAAATCAACTAAAAAAATGAGTTCACGTGTCACCTCTGACACTCATGTCATAGGTTCGCCATCACTGTCCTAGACACTCACTAACATTGAGATTACCATTTTTCTGGATGCTAAACTTTCATTAGATCCATTGAAGACATAGAGAGGATAATGATAACAAAGTCTTTCTAACTTTACTAGTGATACTATTGTGCTCAACTAGTTATTAATAACAGGAAAGGAGCAAAGGGAAGGCCAGAAATTATAGACATGTCATTTGGGCAGTCTCACCAGGAAGCTAAAGCTTTACATTCTCTAGGAAGTCACTAGTCTATTCCTTGCAGATCACTGGGGAAAGGGACTAGACAGAGGGAAGAGAGACATGCTAGTAAAGTTGGGCGGTGGGGAATGAAGGAAAGATACTTGCCTGTCAGTCACTCCTGGGAACAGGTCATTGGCCAGAATGGGCATGGCCATTGCAAGGGCATGAAATTTGGGATATTTAATCCCCTAAACAAAGATATGCACTCCCTTTGCCTCTCTTGGCTCTATTGGACTCTTGTTGCGAGGGGTGTGCTCTCTTGGCTCCGCCTGCACACAATGGACTAATGGACTGTAATGCTGTGTGATGCTGAACTAGACCCCACTAAAATAGGGAACAGAAATTCTGTACACTGGCTTTGCTTCCAGATCTACTGAACCCCAGCTACACTTCTATAACTAGACTAAGGGAAATGGGACTTTGGAAACCCAGGGATGTAATGACATGCAAATAAAAAATCACTCATCCTCCCATGTGAGTCTCGGAAAATTCCTTTTCTCAAGATATCATAAGGACTCCACTCCCAACACTCAGTGGGGAAAGGGATACCCCAATTTCCCCAATAACACTAATACCAATGTTAAAGAATTCTTGTAACTCATCATTATGAAAATTGACAACAAATATCTTAATTATTCTACTAATTAGACTACTCCTGGATCAATTTGGTGAGAAATCAAATGTTTTATTTAGATAATGTTAGCCATAACCTAATTCAAAGGGATTTTTGAATATTTATTCCTCCTCATAAAAAACCCTAAATTAATTAAGAAAATAAAAATATACAAGATCTTGGCATCTTGCAAATTTCCAGGTTATCTATTCAGAAATTATTGATTATACACATTGGCAGGCGATGCTGGCTTTCCACATTACAGTTATTCCTTTTCTTCCTTACTAATGGAATCTCCACTGCATTTGTCTAAAGCAGGGGTCCTCAAACTTTTTAAACAGGGGCCCAGTTCACTGTCCCTCAGACCGTTGGAGGGCCGGACTATAGCTTTAAAAAAAACTATGAACAAATTCCTATGCACACTGCACATATCTTATTTTGAAGTAAAAAAACAAAACGGGAACATATACAATATTTGTATTTGCATGTGGCCCATGGGCTGTAGTTTGAGGACCTCTGGTCTAAAAGATTGCTGAACTTTAAGAGATATTGGTTACTTTCACACCCTAGGGGATGAGCCTTGATTATTCTAAGTCAGTCATATACAGTCACCCCCATTTTTCTGTTGGAGATACATTTCAAGACCCCCCAGTGGATGCCTGAAGCCTCGAATAGTAACTAACCCTATATAGTACCCAAAGGAAGCACTTGATGGCTTCTCTTTGGCATATCTGAATTGCTCTTGGACTTTGGGGTCATAATTAAGTAAAAGGTTACTTGAACGCAAGCACTTCAATATGGAGAACGTGGATCCGATAGGCTATATGGCTGCTAAGTATCGAATAGGCAGGTGGCTTATACAGCAGGCGTCCACTGGACAAAGGGATGATTCACATCCTGCGCAGAGTGGAGCAGGATGGCATGAGATTCATCTTGCTCCTCAGAATGATGTACAATTTAAAATGATTTGTTTATTTCTGGAATTTTCTATTTAATATTTCTGGACCATGGTAACCTCAGGTAACTAAAACCAAGGAAAAACAAAACCTTGAGTAAGCGGGGAACACAGGTAATCCTATTCTATTTGCTGGCGATTAAATTAAGATTGGGCAAGTGACAAAGTTCTGGTCAATTAGCTGTTATGGGAAATCTGCTGTGAGCAATCTTTTAAGATTTAATAATTCTTAAAAACAGGAGGGAAATAACTCTCTTTTTCTCCTCTGGTTTTCTGTCCCCTCTCCTCAAGATAAATACTCGGAGCTTTATGAAGCCAACTTGTAACCATGAAGAGACAAGCTTGAGGACAATCCTCAATTGTCTGAAGATGGCAAAGTAGAAAGGTAGGGAAAACCTGGAACACTAATGATGTTGTTGAGCCGCTGTAATAGACAATTCAGGAAGTATCTTTGGATCTATTACTTATAGGTGATAATTCCTTTTTAAAAAATGACTACACCACTGAATGTTGGTCTTTCTGTTAAATACAGTTGAAAGTATCCAAGTGAATACAGATATCTCTTATTTACAGGACATTGGGCTGCAGCTTCAAGTATCTTACCCTCCAGAATTGCAATTACCCAGATGACGGTTTAGCATTCAGTCAGAGGAAAAATGGATCACCTTTCTTCTCTTAAGATCATACTCATTTCGACACACTGCATTAAAAAGAGCCATATTTTAGATTTCCTTAAAGACTGTGTCTGTTTTCTCAAGTCTTAACCTTGTTAAACACAGAAATTACAGAATAAAGTTTGCTTGGAAAATTAAATAACAAAATTCCCATTAACTTTGTTGGAGAATTAACTTGGTTGTAGGCAATTATTTCTAGGAGAATTGTTTTTCTAATCAATACTATAAAGAGATAAAAAGTAAAAACTGGTATAATAGTATCATAATTTTTAAAGACAATTATTATCTAAAAAAAATTTGCAAGAGCCTGTTTTAACTGACTCTCATGTTAAAACCAACATTTTAAATTTAATATAAGTGACCTCCTGAAGGCCTGGCTGGCATGGCTCAGTAGTTGAGCATCTACCTGTGAACTAGGAGTTTACAGTTTCATTCCCTGTTGGAGCAAATGCCCGGGTAGCAGGCTCAATCCCCAGTGAGGGGTGTGCAGGAGGCAGCTGATCAATGTTTCTCTTTCATCATTGCTGTTTCTATCTCTCTCTCTCCCTTTCTCTTCCTCTCTGAAATCAATAAAAATATATTTTTAAAAAATGACCTCCAGCCCTAACCGGTTTGGCTCAGTGGATAGAGCATCAGCCTGCGGACTGAAGGGTCCCGGGTTTGATTCCGGTCAAGGGCATGTACCTTGGTTGCAGGCACATCCCCAGTGAGGAGTGTGCAGGAGGCAGCTGATCGATGTTTCTCTCTCATCAATGTTTCTAACTCTCTATCCTTCTCCCTTCCTCTCTGTAAAAAATCAATAAAATATATTAAATAAATAAATAAATAAATAAATAAATAAATAAAAATTAAAAATGACCTCCTGAGTTTTCTTCTTGCTTACAATAGAGTTTTGGGTCACACTAGATGGCTTTAATAGCATGATATAGCTAAGGAATATTAAATTAATTTCATTTTTTGTAATTTTCTGTTTAGCACATATTTATCACCTGCCAATTCCATTTAAAAAATACTGTTTTTAAATATACATATACAAGAAAATACATCAATAATCTGAAATGCACAACTAATGAGATCAGGTATATCATTTTGTGCAAAGTTAATTAACTTAATTAACATTATCATTATGACACGTGTCTCAGAATTTTTGTTGCCATTGTAAAGATCAATGACATTTAGATCAAGAAAGATTTTTGTGCCGAAACCGGTTTGGCTCAGTGGATAGAGCATCGGCCTGCGGACTGAGAGGTCCCAGGTTCGATTCTGGTCAAGGGCATGTACCTGGGTTGCGGGCATATCCCCAGTGGGAGCTGTGCAGGAGGCAGCTGATCGATGATTCTCTCTCATCGATGTTTCTAACTCTCTATCTCTCTCCCTTCCTCTCTGTAAAAAATCAATAAAATATTTAAAAAAAAAAAAAAAGAAAGATTTTTGTGCTTTGATTCATAATGTTCAGGATTTATCTAAGTGACATTTTGGAAATACTTTATGAATAGACCTTTAATGGTTTCTTATAGTCTAGTAAATATCCTTTTTCTTATTATTAGTGCAATTTACACATGAAAATTAAGCATTGATTAATGAGTTTCTTTTATAAAAAGAAACAGTACAAAAATACTTCTCTAAAAGCATTCATTTTTTAATAAGAAGTCCTCAGATCTATAGATAATCATTATTTAATTGACCACAACACCAATGATAACACAATGGTTAAGATTACTCATATTTCTGGTGACCTAGCTTCTTAAAACTTCAGTTTCATTCCATTAATTAAAGTTCCGGAGCCCAGCTGCTATCACACATAATGCCTAGATATTCAGTCACTTTTATTCAGAAATAAAAAATTATCTCTTATTTATATGTGTCCACTGCAGGTTGACAGAGAGAAAGAGACAGAGGGAGGGAGGGAGGGAAGAGGAAAGATTAGATTAGCAGGGAGGGAATCAGGTCCAGAGCAGTGTGGACTCAGAGGCCCAGGTTCCACTGAACTTGAAGATGTAGTCTCAAGGTTTTCCAAACATTTTCTGGCATGAAGAAGTGCGAACAGGTTAAGGATAAAGAAGGCATATCTGCTCTCTACTGCTCTAAAATAGAAATGACGCAATTAGTAATTATTAAAAGCATCACCTTCCTATATCTTAGAAAGGTGTTTTTGTTTTTATTCTTGTCACCTGCCTATAAACCTTGTCTATCTCAACATATGCATCTTACAGTATTATCCCCTTTTGTTTCATAATTCCTGCTCACTCGTCAAGGAATATATTTTTTAAAATATATTTTTATTGGAGAGGGAGAGAGAGAGAGAAACATCAATGATGAGAATCATCAATCGGCTGCCTCCTGCATGCCCCCTACTGGGGATTGAGCCCACAACCCAAGCATGTGCCTTTGACCAGAATAGAACCTGGGATCCTTTAGTCCACAGGCCAACACTCTATCCACTGAACCAAACCAGCTAGGGCAGGAACATTGATAACATTATTTTGGTGTTTTGCATAAATTCCTTTTCTTGATGACAATGATTGTGAGAAATATAAATAGTAGGAAACCTAGGCCCAGAAACTGCCTGTGTACATCAAATATATACTTATTTCAGGACACTAAGGGAGAAAGCACAGCTAAGATGAACTTCACAGCAGAGTTCTCAAAGAGAGAGGTGAGTGCCTAGGAGTTTATAGGTGGCCAACAGTACACAGTTGTGGGGGTTTATGACCATGAAAATGGGGGCCACACTCCAGTTTTTGTAAGCATGACTCAATTTTTCCAGGCCAAGCCTCCCTTTCAGACATAAGGGTAGGTGAATTCTCTATACATATGCTGTTGGAATATATGCTAGAGACCAACTTACTGGGGCAGGTGTAATGCATAAATTTCACTTATACAATATATAACATGCATGCCAGTGTACAGTTTAGCTTAGTCAGGTATAAGCATGATTTCATCCGTCTGCCTCACTCCCAAACACACTCAGCCTCATTACAAATATTTATGAGCTTCTTGCAGAATAATTGAGGCTAAATGTGTCACCCAGATATCTCTAGGAATCAGGCTCCCATTTCCTCAGGTAGCTAATGTAGCTCATTTGGCAGAAGGCTATTTGCAAGTAAAATTGCTTGATCATCCAATAGCCGCATTAGACATTTTCTGTTATCCACTTCTTCCCCTCCCCTCCCACAGAAACGGTATAAAACCAAAGCGAGTAAATTCTCATTTCCTAGTAACTAATTAAAGAAGAGTAATAACTTGAGTACTAAGAGGTGAAGTCCAATAGATAACAGTGCCAGAAAAAAATATAAGGATAATTAGGCCATTGTTGGGACATTAACATTTACTCTGCATGAAACTGAGAACTAATTACAGGGGTTTTACAGAAGGGCGACATGATGAATTATTTTTTAAAAACTAGTCCATTGGTTACCGTTTTGAGAATAGATGTTAAGTTGACATTATTTTGCTTCTTATTAGAAGAAGGTACATTTAGTTGGCTAACTGAATAATCAAGACATGACTTGGACCAAAGCAGTAGTACTGGACAGTGAGAAGTGGTATGATTTGGGACATATTTTGATGGTGGCATCAATAGCATTTGTTGATGGATTAGATCTACTAGTATGTTGTGAGAAAAACAAAGAGTCAGTGAAGACTACAAGTGTTTTGGGAACTGGACTACTGAATTGCTGAGGAAGGTTTAAAGCTAAAATAATTAGAAGGGGTAATAATCTTGATGGGATCTTTTTGAGTTTGAGATACCTCAGTCATCTAAGGCAGCTATTTTTAACTGGTGTGTGGCACACTGGTGAGATGCAATAAATTTTAAAACATGCAATACCTGACCATTTAGTCAGGGGCACCCTGACCTTTTTTTCTTAGATTGCTAAATAAAAAATGACAACAGCCAACACAATAGCCAGTCTAATGTGGATGCCGTATATTGAACCATAAATATATAGGCCATATAATAGGGTAGCATCTTAGTGGTCAAGTGTGAGAAGCCACGTTCCATGTGGCTTAGGGTTCAGGATCTGGAGAAAGGCCGCAGGCAAATGATGAGACGAGACAAGAACTAATAATTTGGAAATTTGGGGGGCCAGGTGGAGAGTCCAACTCTAGGGGAAGGACTTCACTGGTGCCCAGGCCCTGCCAACCTTTTATTCAATTTTGGATACACATATTGCCCTTAGTCAGGCAGGCAATTCCCGTAGAAGACAGACTATCCTAAAGGTCAGTAAATATTAGTAAAGATTTACTTTGAGACTATTTGGTCGGAAATTGCTTGAGCCACCATTGTCTCGACTCAACAATTGGTGCATAGCTTTGGCCCTTGCCAGAGCTCAAGGTTCACCAGCATTCTGGGTTCCTTGTTTACACTTTTCTGATAGTAAAGACAATGGGTATCTTCCAACAGTCAAGTTGCATAATAAGATTGCATCTGATTGGTTAATTCTTGGTACCAGAAATACTTATATACAAGTATAGGCACCTGCTTTTTTAAAGGTCACTTTGGAACAAAAAGGGTAGGTAATTACTACTATTACTTTTTTTGTAAGTCAATCAAAATTAGACCTATTTTTTTGTCATATCGGCAAAAAATGTATTTGTTGTTGTGCCACAGGATTTTATTAATTAGTTAATGTGTGTCATGAGATGAAAAGGGTTGAAAATCACTGATGTAGGGGGTACTGTTAAATTCAAAGTTATACATGTTAGTCTGGATTTCAGGAGTAAGGTCTGGTGTGGGAGTTTTGGGCATGTAGATAGATAGTACTAAAGCTCTGATATTAGGTGGAACCTTCAAGATAGTGTGCTTGTTAGAAAATATAAGAGGGCTAAGGAATAAAAGCAGAAGCATGAAAGGAGACAGGAGGGACAAAAATGTGTGCTAGGAAACAGAGTTCAAAGTTTTAAAAGTCAACCGAAAAAAAAAGGTCAAGAAGGAAGGAGTGATACAATGCTTAAAATGTTGCTTACCGATCAAATGAGATGTGGACCAATAATCAACATCATATTTGGTAATGCTGAGTAATTTCTGATTTTGACAAATAATACAGTGAAAACCTGATTAACCTGAACTCATGAGAGCTATAAGAGAAGAGGAATTAGACACAGTTGAAATGATAAACTTTTTTTTAAAAAAAAATATTTTATCGATTTTTTACAGAGAGGAAGAGAGAGGGATAGAGAGTTAAAAACATCGATGAGAGAGAAACATTGATCAGCTGCCTCCTGAACACCCCCTACTGGGGAAGTGCCCGCAACCAAGGTACATGCCCTTGACCAGAATCGAACCCAGAGCCCTTCAGTCTGCAGGCTGATGATCTATCCACTGAGCAAAACTGTTCAGGGATGAAATGATAAACTTTGAAAGACATTTCATTGCATAAAGAAACAGCAACAATAAAAGGAAAATAGATATCAAGGAAAAGTATGGTCACTTTCACCTGAATCTGTTTCAAGGAATGGCTTCCATTGGAGCAATATGATAAAGATCGTTTTCAGAGACGTGGTTGGTGGAGCAGGGATGCTGTTTTTGATGGAATACAGATTCCATAGAACACAGTATTATGGTTTTAGGACTTGGAGGTAAATAGGAAATGAAACAATATAAAGGTTGTGTAAACCTTATGTATATTAATATAATATGGTTACAGATAGAGAGCAATCTGAGCTTTCCGTTTCTTTTGTTTTATTCATGGGTTTGTTTGTTGTTTTTTGAAAAATAGAGAAGAAATACGCGATGACATTAATATACAGAAAAATAGAGGGAAAATATTGTGAATATATCCCCCATGATTATACAATAAGGGATAGGTCCAGATTTTGAACATATTTTATCTGAAGTGTTATGTCCTTAACTGCTACAAGTACTACCAATATTTAACTGAGGAAAGATGTATTCAGGCTTCATGTTGTTCTATATACAGACATTTGTTGTTTACCTTCACTGTCCATTTCTCTACTTTTAACATTTTATTTTCTAAGGTTAATCTGGATAGTGCTTGATGTAAATTAAGCTCTTAGACTGAGTTCTATAGAGGTTCCGGTTAATCTGGAGGTAAATGGAGACAGGGATTTCTCTGTTTGTCCTTCTCTGTGTTCCATACAGATGCTGCAGTAGAGTTCTGCCCATTGAGGGAGAAGTCCCAGTTTTCTAAGTTTTGTTATTACAGTTGCCTCAGAAATTCAAGGTCTTCCAATAAAACAGCTGTCATTATTTTCTAACTAACAGTGTGAAAGGGATTCCAGGTTGAGGGCTCAACATTGGCCACATGACTCACATTTCTTTTCAGCCCCACAACCTTCAAGTGAGGGTTAGTGCAGGCTTTGCCACAACCCTTTCACTCACTCCTCAGGATGCTGTTAGTCTCAAGAATTAAAGATTGTTTTAGTCTAAGTGCTTCTTCATTTAAATCACAATCCTGAGGTGCAGAATTTTTTTAACTTCTTTGCTTTTAAAAAACTCCTTTTCTTTTTTTTTACCATAACTATTACTTTAAAAAAAATCTTTATTGTTGAAAGTATTAGTGGCACTTGAAGTTTTTAACAAGTGACCATTCCCCTTAGCCATATCCCTATAGTCTTGGAGTTGCATATGTATGGGTGAGGGTTAGAGTTATAGGTAACAGTAAAGAAAGTTGCCTTAGAATCCTATGCTGAATGTTCATTGTGGAGGTTCATTATTGAAAGGAGAATATAATTAGGTTAGCAGACACAAAAATGAGCAAAATCAAGAATGTATTAGACTAACAGAAATTTTAAGTCTGTTTTATAGATGTTTAGTTCTTCGACACTTTACCATTTGTTTTGGATATGATACAGTCAATAGGGTGCTTGCCACTTGACTAAAATATTGCAAGTCTAGTCATAAATATATGGTCATTTCTCTTTAATTTTACTTGGTTACTATTGACACATTTATCGTCATTTAAATTATGAGAGACAATTTTAACATAAACAGTAATATGTCCTTTGTAGAACAGCTTTTGTACAATAATGCTCTTTCTTGTCACAACAAATTAGTTTATCTCATCCTTCTCATTGCAGACTATGGGCTTTCAGCTTTGTCTAGTTACAGAAAATATATTTTTGTCAATATGATCTCACATAAGTTATGATGCATTACAAAATAAGTGAATTTATTTGGTTACCAGTTTCAAGTGACAAGTTCAAATAAGAATGTTATTCTTGTATGTCATAGTTGCCATTTTGTCCTTTTTTAAACTAATTATTCTTGTAAAATTTTAAGAACAGGAGAAAATTCATCCTGACATTGAATAAAACTATTATAAAACTAAAGTATAGTTTTATATTCTCTGCTTTACTAAATTTATGACAGAAAATATTTGACAAATTATTGTAATTATATGATTACAAAAATAAAAATACAAAAATAGATGAGATGTCAAACATTTACTCATAGAAGAAATTAAATTAATTTTTAAAATACTAATTTATAGAATAAAATAGTTGTAAACCCAACTCTTTATGCAATTTTATTTCTAAATTAATTTTCCATCTCATTTACTAAAGAAATGACACATGAAATGGTTCTAATTTTGTGTGACCATATTAAGCAGAAGAGTGAACATTCAGATCTGGCTTCACTGATAATATTGCTCCAAGGTTAAGTTTATCTGCATCCTAGGAGGATGAAAGAAAAAACTGTAGGATAAATTATGGGTCTCACTTTTCCTTGAATAAAAGAAGCACTTAATCCAGGGAACTGTATTTAAAGAGGTTAATATTCTTTACCTTGTTCTCTTTTGTGCTCCCAGGCCAGAAGTGATGCTTGCTAGATACACCTCTGAAAATTACATCAATTATAACATTCTTTGAATTTGGATTAAGACTGTTATCTTATGCTCTTTTTCCCCAGTGGAAAATTATGCCAAAATGTATTCTAATTTTCCTTGTATTGCAGATAACATTTATTTCTCATCTAGCTATTTACCAGCAAGAACAATAAACCTAAGATGATAACACTAAAATTGAGTCATTTCATCCCTTATACCTGCACATGCTGGCGACATTGGTAAAATATTGTGAATATTCTTAGTGTCAAGAATTTTTTATACTTTAATTTTGTATAATATATATTTTCTATTTCCTTAAAAGTTCTTATTGTTAAGATATAATGTTAGACTATTTATTTGTGTATTATGAACCCAAATGAGCAATAAAATGTCTTAAACACAAAATCAATTTTATCACTTCTTGAAATTTAAACCACATAACATGCTAATTAGAATTTGCTTGTGTTACAAGAAGAAATGTATAAAAATGTATCCAGTTAATACAGGTTGCTTTTGTACTAAATTATGTTTAATATCTTTTAAGAAGATATATATCAAATTTTAAATAATTCCACCAAATTTTTGTGTTCAATTTTTCTTTTCAGGAGATCATCTGTACAATTTCTTTTTCTAGGCTGTGTCATATAGGAATGCAGGCACTAAAACTTCACAAAAGGGAAATACACATTAACTAAGCTGAAATCTACAGGGGTACTTAAGATAATTGATTGAGATAAATCAAATAGGACTAGAGTCTGACAAACAGAAACATAGAGGAAACTGGTGAACAGGAAAAAGTATTCAAATACCTTTAAAGTTTTCCTGGGATCCAAGAGTGTACTTTATTGCACTTTAAGGTAGTCTTCCAAAATTTTTTTTACACATACTGAATTAAAGATCTCTAAACTTTGACAATAAAATGAATTACTTATACTTCCTTGTATATAAACAATATAAATTTTGTGATCAGGAAACACCCTTTGAGAACACCTTTGAGCAACATAGTACATTAATTTTCAAAAAAGTAAGGATGCATAGACTTTGACCAATTAATTTTCTGTTTGCTAACTCCTACCTATCTAAGAAAGAGTTTCCAGAAAACCTTAGGGAACCAGAAGGGTCCATGTGTAACAAGGATTTATAAATGGGCAGGCCTGTCTCATAGGAGATTTTTCAAAGGAGTCAACTGAATCAAGTTTTTGAGTAGTTCAGGGGCATAGTGTAACTCTAGTTAGCATTTTATTATCAAACTTGGGGCCTGGTGCATGAAATTCTTACACTTGGGGGGGTTCCCTCAGCCCAGCCTGAAGACTGGGAGCCCTCAGGCGATGTCCAACTGCCGCTCAGGGCTTCTGGCTGAGCGGAGTTCCACCTGTGGGAGTGCACTGACCACCAGGGGGCAGCTCCAGTGTTAAGCGTCTGCTTCCCAGTGGTCACTGCGAATCATAGTGACCAGTTGTTCCACTGTTCGGTCTATTTGCATATTAGTCTTTTATTATATAGTACTAGAGGCCTGGTGCACAAAAATTTGTGCACTGGTGGTGGGGGGGTGTCCCTCAGCCCGGCCTGTGCCCTCTCACAGTCTGGGAACCCTCGGGAGATAATGACCTGCTGGCTTAGGCCCGCTCCTGGGTGGCAGAGGGAAGGCCCAATCCCTAGGTGCAGCCCTAGGTCGGGCTCAGAGCAGGGCAGATTGGGGAGTTGGGGCGCCGCCCCCTGTCATGCACAGAGCAGGGCAGATCGGGAGGTTGCGATGCCACCCTCAGTCACACTCAGCGTAGGGCCAATTGGGGGGTTGGAGCGCCACCCCCCGTCACACTTAAGGCAGGGTCAATGGGGAGGTTGCGGCGCCACCCCCTGTCACGCACAGAGCAGAGCCGATCAGGGGGTTGGGGCACTGCCCCCTGTCACGCACAAAGCAGCGCCCATCAGGGGGATTGGGGCTCAGTACCCTGTCACACACAGAGCAGGGCCAATCAGGGAGTTGGGGAGCTCCCCCCATCACGCACAGAGTAGGGCCGATAGGGGAGTTGGGGCACTGCCCCCTGTCACACACAGAGCAGGGCAGATCAGGGGGTTGGGGCACCACCCCCTGTCACACTCAGGGCAGGGCCGATGGGGAGGTTATGGCTCCACCCTGTCACACACAGAGCAGGGACCATGGGGGGTTTGGGGCGCCGCACCTTGTCACACACAGAGCAGGGCTGATCAGGGGGTTGGGGAGCTCCCTCCTATCAGGCACAGAGCAGGGCCGATCAGGGGGTTGGGGCGCCTTCCCCTGTCATGAACAGAGCAGGGCGGATAGGGAGGTTGTGGCCCCTCCCCCTGTCACACACAGAACTGCAGGGCGATCAGGGGGTTTGGACACTGCCCCCTGTCATGCTGCTCCAGGGGCCAGGAGGCCTCGCGGCTCCGCTGATCCCAGGGCGTGAGGCCTCGTGGCTCCACTGATCCCGGGTTTGGGAGGCCTCTTGGCTCCGTTGATCCCAGTGCTGGGAGGCATATTACCCTTTTACTATATAGGATAGAGGCCTTGTGCATGGGTGGGGGTCCCGCTTGGGTGCCTGGCCAGCCTGGATGAGGGGATGATGGCTGTTTGCAGCTGGTCACACCCCCTTCAGGGTGGGAGTCCCCACAGGGGTGCCTGGCCAGTCTGGGTGAGGGGCTGAGGGCTGTTTTCAGGCTGGCAGGTGACTGAAGCTCCCAACCTCTCCTTTTTTTCTTTTTCTTTTTTGTTTTTATTCTGGGATTTACTTACCTTCTATGGCTGTCACTGGAACTGAGAGCCGGCTTTAGCTCTGAGGCTCGGCTCCTGCTCTGAGACCTCGGCTGCTGAAAGCAGGTATCTGGGTTTGTTTGGTTTCTATAATTGAAATACTGTTGCAACTCCAGGTCGGCTGGCTGGCTGAAAGCATGCGGTTTGTTTAGCTTCTATAATTGCAACATTGTTTCTTAGAGTGCAAGCTCAGAGCCCAGCAGTGGCAGGCGGGGAACCTTGGCTTCCTCCATCACTGGAGCAAGCAAGCCTCCTGTTCGCTTCAGCTGCCTGGCTGCTGGCCGCCATCATGGTTGGCAGTTAATTTGCATATCACCCTGATTAGCCAATGGGAAGTGTGTCGGAAGTACGGTTAATTACCATGTTTTTCTATTATTAGATAGTATGGTCACCCTCACCAGATAGCAGTAAAAAGACGCTCTTTTTCAGCTCATTATCCTTTTCCTTTAATCTTCTTTTACTGTCCTTGTCAGCTCTGAAGTGAAGACAAGATTTCTGTGTAGGTTTGGGTCTGATTAGCTACTGTAATTTACAGTTTGCTCACATCTATCCATAGACAAAATTGAATGCTCAGTGGTCAAGCCCAGGAAATGAAGAGACTTCAATGGCTTTTGAAATATCAAATCCTTGATTTTACACACACACACACACACACACACACACACACACTTTCTAGATGATAAGTGCAGGCTGCGTAATAATTTAATAAGGTCAGGGATGCTAGGTCCTAAACAACTGCCATGCTTTTAAAAATAGCCCACAAGAATTTAGCTACTATCTTAGTCTGCTTGGCTGCCATAGCAAAATATCACAGATTGGGTGGTGTAAATGACAGCAATTTATTTTCTCAGAGTTCTGGAGGCTGAAAATTTGAGATTAGGGTGCCAGCATGGTTGGTTTCTGGTGAGACCTCTTTTCCTGGCTTGCAGATGGCTACCTCGTTGCATGTTCACGTGGCCTTTCCCTGGCATACGGAAAGCTCTCTGGTGTCTATAAGGGCACTGATCCTATCAGATCAGGTGCCTACTCTTATGATATTATTTAACCTTACTTTCTCCTTAAAGGTTCCATCTCTAAACACTGCCACACTGGGTATTACTATGTCAACATACGAATTGTGGAGAAATACAAGCGTTCATGCCATTATAGGCACTATTTTATTTAACAGAAAGAGGAAGAAAACTACAGAAAATGTCCTTTAAAATCCATTCCTTAAGAGGTGGCATAACTATATCTAGAGGTAGTATAAGAGTACACATTTTCAGCCTATGTTTTGTTGAACAAAGGTGAGACAGCTGATAGGGGAGAAAAGGGACAAATGGGAAAAAATAAAATGACACCCAATTAATGAAAATATTGCTTTAGGAACTAAATATACCCTAAAAAATAAAATAAAATCAGAACTGACAGTTTAAAAGAGATTTAATTGTCTGTCTTCTATGAGCAAGTCTTGATGAAGGAATTTATTCAACAACTTCCAGTTTACTTCCAGATTAAATGGCAAATTGCTGTTTCTACTTTTTCCAGGAAGCCCAAAGTCTGAATTTCTGTCAGAGCTGCCAAGAAAAGCCAAAACCTGAACGGAATAAATCAGCACCGTCGGTTCAGTGTGGCCACATTATGAGGAATTAGCCCTAATGAGGAGTGACTTCTTGAAGCAGGCGACCCAGACAAGGATGCAGCTCGTGAGTACTCACCTTGAAAGGAAGCTTCATGCTGAGTGTGTATAAAGTAAGATTTTTTAAAAGTCAAATATGAAATAGGATGTAAAGTATATGAGTGCAGAAGGTCCTTGACATTTACTGAGAGAAGATTGCATGTAATCTAAATGATAACAATGTGTCTGTCATTGATGGAATTTCAGGAAGAAAAATAATTGGGCCCAAACAGTGCAATACAAAAACATTGCAAAGAAAGTTAATGGCCAACTTTAGAAATAAATGACCAGACAAGGGGAATTCTGAGGGCTAGTTATGTGAAGGTAAGGATTCTATAGTGAGTACTTTACTAAAGAAAAGAAAAGAGGAAAGTTAAGATATGTGAAATTAAAACAATAGGATTTAGAAAACAACATGTAGTTTAAACCGAAGTAGTAAAATGGTAAGCCAATGACAATACTGATGGTAAGCATCAAATTAGTCAATAAAAAGGTTTCAGCGAAAAAGTTCAGTTAATACATGCATGTTTCCATGGACTGTGGGTACTAGGGAATGTCCACAGTCGGACTCTATTGTTCTAGAGTGAAAGATGAGGGCCCCATCTGTAGCAGCCTCCAAGGGTTAACTGTGTTAACTATGATTCTAAACTGCTCCCCACATTTTGAGTAGCAGGGAAACAGAGAGTGAAGAGGTGTTTGTTCAGGAAAGAACCCTCCGATGGATTACACTGAAATAGATTCACAAATTGATACCTAACAATGGAGCCCCCAAAATTTATGAAGGGAAAAACATATAGTTCTACAATAAAAGTTGGAGAAATCAATACCCACTTTTAATAATTAATAGAATGACCAGACAAAATATCAATAAGGAAACAGAAGATTTGAGCAATACTACAATCCAACTGAACCTAACAGATTTTACCAACATCACAATACACATTCTTCTCAAGGACTCGTGGAGCATTCTCCAGAATAGGCCATACGTCAGGACACAAAACAAGTCTTAATAAATTTAAAAATATTGAAATCACACAAGGAAATCTTTTCTGACCAGGACAGAATAAAACTAGTAATGAATTACCGAAAGAAAAAGAAAAATATGTGGAAATTGAATAATATACTCCTTAATGAATGGGTCGAGGAAGATTTTGCAAGGGAAGCTTTAAAAAAACCTTGAGATGAAATAAACAAAACATCCCAAAATTTGTGGGATGTGGTGAAAGCAGGGCTCAAAGGAAAATTATCGCTGTAAATGCCTACATCTTAAATGAACCAAGAGAAAACTAAACATATAGCTAGCAGAACGGAGGAAATAATAAAAGATTAGGACTGAGATAATTCAAACAGAGAATAGAAAATTAGGCATTTGCTTTAATCAACATTAAGAACAATGAAAAGTAATTATAAAATCCAGGATAAAAATGTGGAGGCCTCTGTATTAAGCCAATAAAATGTTATGATTTTTCAGCTAATTATGGAACTTAAGTGAAATAATCCCTTTAACCTGCATTGTTTTTATTCCAGTGGAATAGGTACTGTGCCATTAAAATTACAAGGAAGAAAACATAATTGTTAAAAACTAAATGACTTTGCAGTAAACAATAATTATCCTAACATAAATTTGAATTGATTTTCAGTTATTAGAATGAACCCATTGATAGAAAATAATAGACATGATAATTTAAAAAAGAGCTAGAAAGAGATAAAATGTAAATGTGACAAGCAGGCAATATAAAAGTATAGGTATAACTCTTAGAAGTAGGCAGCAGTATTAGGGGGTGGAGAAGCAGTTAGGTAAGGAAGAGACAAATTGACATTCTTTTATCATAGCATAGAGAAACAAGAAAGCTGTATTGTAGTTAAAGGAAAAGGAAGTTGAACATATTTAATATATAAGCAATAGGAAAATAAAGCTACAGGTAAGTAGAATGAAAGAAGGGATTTGGGGTAATAAGGTCTGAATAAGGTTGTATTTTCATTGTTTTTATATATCAGGAATTTAAAGTCTAAAACTCAGAAATCAACAATAACACTGAAATCATATTATTTAGGGTCATGAATCTATGCACAAAATTAAATAAGGGCAGAAATGATTAGTAGGAATAGGAAGTCTAGGGTTGAAGATGTATAGAGCAAGGATCAACTGGTTTTTATTAATTTTCCAGTAGTCTTAATTTTTTTCAAAAAATTACATTGATTTATAAAATGAGTAAAAGAGAAAAATAAGTAAAGAATAGTTCAGAAGGAGACTTGATTTGGGATGGTGAATACACAATACAATATACAGATGATGTTTTATACAACTGATCACTTGAAAGATATAATATTAATCAATGACACCCTATAAATTCAATAAAATATATCAAAGAAAAAGAAAAGAATGGTTCAATATGTAAAAGAAAAAGGTCATCTCAAGAAAGTGTCCAGATGATTGTTTAAAGTCCCCTGGAAGAACAGGTTGTCAGTGATTTCTCAATATAGCAAGCAGGTAACCAGACAGTGCCCTGAATGGGAAGAACTAAATTATATCAAATGCTTGTAGGACTTATGACTGCAATCAGGAAGTTCAATAGTCCCCCTTCTTCCCTAGGCAGACAATTACTCAGCCAGCAAGCCAGCCATCTTGGAGAAGTCATCTCTCACTGTCATTTCATATTGTCTTTGAAGTCATAATCAATGCAGCACTTTATCAAATAAAACCAAGAAGAGCAGGTAATAAAATGAAAGAGACCATATAATCATTATTTTCAGATGACATGATATATAATCTGAAAAAGTGAAATGAATTAGATGATAAGTTAGTTTAATAAAATAGAGAAAACCAGGGAAACTATACCAAACTCAAAGTACTCATTCATAACAGCCACATCTAGTTTATATACATAATGAAAAAAAGATAGCATCTGAAATAATTAAGTGTATGAATCTACAGGAAAAAAAGGCAAACTATATGCAAACTTTTGAAACAGTTGAATATATGAACTGTCCCAACTTTTATTTCTATTTATTCCACTGTCCATTGATAAGATTTTTTGCTTCAAAATCCAAACATGCATTTCTGAAGATTATTTTATTTTTACTTCCCTACTAACCACAACTCTTTTATGAAGACATCTTTATTTTTTATTTCTATTAAACTACACCTTCCAAAATGTCTTTCTACTTCCCCATCTTATCTTCTTCATTTATTTGCTTTTTGTTCTTCACTTACTTTGTTTTAAATATTAAATTTGTTAGAGTTCAGTTCTTACCACCTTTTTTTTTTTATCACTCTACAAACTCACCCCAAGCCAAAATACTACTGCCAGCCTACACTGCTCTCCTAAAGCTTAGGAAGACTCCATTTGCATACTCCTTACATATTTCAAATGCTGCATTTCACACTCCAGCAACAATTCACTTGTACAGTCAGGATTCTGAGTGTGATATTTGATTCACCCCTCCCTATTCCCTCACTCATCTAATCTGGCACACGATCCTATGAATTGCTCTTTCTAGATGTACCTGAAATTTATCAATTCTTATCTTCACTTATGCAATTCTAGTTACATCTACCACTATCTTTCACATGGATGAATGCCCAGGGCTCAAACTATTCTCTACTCATTTACAATTCCCTATAATTCTTTTTCTTTAAAAAAAAAATGTTTTCATTGATATTTTTTTTAGAGAGAGATGAAGGGAAAGGGATAGAGAGAAGCACTCCCTTACTGGGGATCTAGCCTACAACTCTGGGCACATGCCCTGACCAGGGATCAAACCAGTGTCAATGCTCAACAGCTGAGCCACACTGGCTGGTCTATAATTCTTTTTCTGTCAGCAACAATAACCAATATGTAAATCTTACTGTTACTCTCCTACTTAAAACATTTCAATGGTTCATTATCTCTCCTTAGAACAAAGTCTAAACTTAAAATAGCTGCTACAATCACCAATTACTGTATTTTCAATTTAGCATTATTTCTTCCTCAACATACCCTGTATTGTTAGCAATTCATCCACACTGAATTTCTTTCAATCCCTTGAAATTGCCATATACATTTTCTCCTGGATATGGGCATGTTGTTTCCTATGTTTAAAATACCCATTTCTAGCTCTAACTGGTTTGGCTCAGTGGATAGAGAATCAGCCTGCGGACTCAAGGGTCCCAGGTTCGATTCTGGTCAAGGGCATGTACCTTGGTTGCAGGCACATCCCCAGCAGGGAGTGTGCAGGAGGCAGCTGATCGATGTTTCTCTCTCATTGATGTTTCTAACTCTCTATCCCTCTCCCTTCCTCTCTGTAAAAAAATCAATAAAATATATATATATTTAAAAAAAATAAAATACCCATTTCTACATACAAGGCTTTGACAGTTATTCATTACTTAAGTCTCAGTTTAAATAACTTCATCGTGCAATATTGTGATTTATAAAAACAATATATATTTGATCATTAGATGACCAAAATATATTTCTCATATATATTTGGCTTCCTCCAGGGTTCTTGGCTCACTGCTCCCTAAACCCTCCTGTTAGGGGTGATAAAGCTGTCTTTTGTTATGTTAATGAGACTTTTGAAAAGCCCTTAGATAACCTATGAATGGGGGCTGGTTGCCAAGGAAACCAATCCAAATTGAGGGGTTAAACTTTCAGTTTCCCTGGAGCCCCCGCTCCACCCCTGCCACCACCCCTCACCTGTGAGAAGGGAGGGGCTGAAGGTTGAATTAATCACCATCCACCATCCGTCTATAATTTAATCAATCACACCTATGCAATGAAGCCTCCATACTAAAAACCCAAAGGGACCAGGTGTGCGGCGCTTCCAGGTTGATGAAACAGAGAGGTCCTGGGAAAGCGGCGTGCTTGGAGAGGGCACGCAAGCTTTCTGCCCTTTCTGCCTCCCTTGCCCTCTGCATCTCTTTTATCTGGTTGTCACTGTGTTATATCCTTTTATAATAAACTACTGATCTAATAAATAAAATATTTCTCTGATTTCTGAGAGCCACTCTAGCAAATTAATCAAGGCAAGGAGGGGGTCATGGGAACTTCTGATGTATAGCCAGTTGGTTAGAAGTACAGATAACCACCTGGCTTTTGACTGGACTCTGAAGTGGGGGAGGAAAGAAGTCTTGTAGAGCTGACCCCTAGGTAGGTCACACACTCTCTCAGGGTAGATAGTGTCAAAATTTAGTTAAATTGTAGTCCATTCAGCTGGTGTCTAGAGAACTAAAGAAGATGAGTGAGATAACCTCTCAGGCCCACACTTTGGAATTGGGTCCAGAAACTCAAAAAGAATTGACAATGTAAATGTGCCTCTGACCTTCCTTCTATGTATTTCTGCAGCACACATACTTTCCTTTATCAAACTATCTCCCACTCGGTTATAAACTCTTATATGGAAAGAGCTATGACTATTTTGTCTATTCTGGTCTGCCTCTGGCTACATTAAACTTGACACTTTTTAAGCACCAACCTTGCTTCCTAATTAAAAGAGACATCATTTTCTCAGTCTCTTCCACCCTTCCCTATAAAAACTCAATTCTGCGGTAACCCTCTGTCATTTTCTTCATTCTCAATAAACAGATTTTCCAATCTAATTCAAAAATGTGTATTCATTTTGTTCTGAAATGCTCTGACTAGACATTGGCTATTCATTTCCTCTCAAATATTTTCAACCTTTTCTTTCTGGTAGATGTTGTACTGCCAATTCTCTTGCTTATTAAAAATATCAACCATTTAGGTTCAATTTTCTTTAAGGTACTTGCCTTTCTCTGTTCCTTCAGCATCAAGACTGCCATTAAAGTTTCTAAAATTGCTGCCTTCATGCTTCCTTACCTTTTACTTAGTACTAGAAGAGAATAAATTCACTAAAACAGTGTTAAACTAAAAATGTTTAACTTCCATGGCTGAAAGTCTCTTTGTAAGTCGTTTATAGTCAAAAGACCCATCTTATGACATGAAGTTAAAACCACCAGCAGCCTGGATAGATAGAAAAGATACCCTTTCCACCATTTTGCAAGTATTTTATACATCAAGTCAACAGAAGGGAGAAGAGAGAGATAATCTAAAAGAATTTACAGGAGCTATTGGTAAAGGATGAGGGACGTGCAGGGGGCCAGCTCTGGGAATAGCAGAGTCTACATAAAATCCTGTCTATTCTTGTAGATTGGCTGGGGAACTGCAGCTTGGAACACAAGCTAAGCTAGCCAGATGCTGGACTGGACTATACTTTAACATAAAACAGAGGTTCTGTGCAGTGACCTTACTTCTGGCGCTGCGGAAGACAACAGTGGGCTTCTTCCATAGCAAGACAGACAGAGGTGGGACCTTAGAAGGGAACCTGCTTAATTTTTCATCATCAATAAAGCTTTCCCCAAAACCCCATCCGCCCATGGGGAGCTCAGTAAATTCTTTTCCTTGTGGCACCCTGAGAACTCCACTTCCACCCATAACAGGGGTAGCAGCCCAGAAAGCCCTTGTGTAAATGGGGGGAGAGGATACCTGGATTTAGTTGGTGCCTGACTAAAATAATCTGTGAAAACAGCCACCTGAAAATTAAATGGAAATTCCAACAGGCAAAACAGGAATGTGAAATGTCTTTGACAGCTGGTCAGCAGCTATTAACAGTCTATCAGTTCTGTCTCTTCCTCTCACCCTTCAGCAACTGTAATTAATTTAGAATATAGAATTTTTTTCTTATCACAAATATCAACCATTGTACCCCTGGTTAGAGAGCATGCTATAGCTTTGCATTGCCTCCAAGAAAATCAAATTATTTATAGTAGAACATAAAATCTCTCCACATCATTCTACTGCCTCATTTTGGCCATCTTATGTCCTTAACGCCTTAAGGAAGCCAGAATGTCCAATGAGTCACTAGAACCAAAATAAATTTCTAGTAGCTTTACTGTTTCTTCCTATGTAGCCTATGCAATGGGTTGGAGTGCCCCCCCCCCAAAATGTCACATTTAGCCCGACCTCAGAATGTGACCTTATTTAGGAATATGGCCTTTGCAGATATAATCAGGTTACAATGAGGTTTTACCGGAATAGGATGACACCTAATGTGAAGGCAGAGATTGGAGTGAGGTATCTGCAAGTCAAGAAAGGCCAAGGGTTGAAGGCAATGACCAAACAACAGAAAGAGGCCAGGAATTGTCCCTCCCTTAGAGTCTCCAGAGGTCACCCCCCTGCTGACATCTTAACTTCAGACATCAAGTCTCCAGAAATGTGAGATTACAAATTTGTTTTGTTCTAAGCCCCTTGGTTTGTAATAACTTGTATGGCAGCCCTGGGAACTAAAAGAAAAACACCCAGTATTTCAGGGTTTTGATGGTTGCTGGCTAAATACAGTTAAAGATCTGACTGGACAATAATGAATAAATTTCAGGTTTTTTAAGTATATGGAATCTAGTTGTGCCATTTTCTTTATTATGATGTTATCTAAATCACAGGATATTTAAAAAATCACCTGTGGGATTGTGCGTAGCCAACCAAGGTTTAATAATTGTAATTAAAGCAATTGAGAATTATTGGGGTAATCAACTGGGATGTATTCTCTCTTTTTAAAAATGAGGCTTCTGGTACAGAGGCATTTGTTTGTTTTCCTTGAAAGAGTTTCTGGGAACTCATGGAAAATTGTGCCTTATAACAAACAAAAATTAATCTTCACTGTTGTTTGTGCTTTTTTTCTCAGATATTTATTGGCAAAAACCCTTCCATATTTAGAGGTGTTAACAAGGAGATTACTAGGTAGTGTGTTAAACAATCTTCTCAGTTTTGTTTTAAAAAAAGGAGCTAATTTTTGTCAAATCAGGGCTGACATTTGTTTCAATTGCTACAGAACCTCAGGAATCAGCTGAGACCATAAGTTCATTTCACTTATAGGGTCTAATGGAAGGGCCTCAAGATCCATTTAGATTTAAGGTCATGACTTTCTAATTTCTTTGCTTGCAGATATTACTAATTCTGTCACTTTTGAATAAAAGCATGTGCATTTTTATACACACACACACACACACACACACACACACACACACACACGCCAAACACATTTAATCTCATAAATCAAAGAGAATCACCCAGCCAATCATTTCATTGTGGAAATATGTACCAGTGCAGATTGTGAGTTATTTTAATTTGCATTCAAAGAGAAGACAGAAAATTCCCAGTGTAACAAAAATGCTTCATTTTTCCTGGTTCAATAAAGCAGAACAATGAGGTAAGACGCTGATTTTTTTTCTTTTATAATATTTGTACTTCTGAAGGCTAGTGGACTTGTGTGTGGGGGAAATCTGTCAGTGATATTTTGGTTTGGAGACTCAAAGCTGAAAAACATGAAAACTTGGTGAGAAGCAGGAGCCTACTGACAGAGTGAAAAGGGCACCATTCATGCTTCATCCTCCTAGACAAACACAGACGCCTGGCCTGCACTTTAGGAAAATCCTGTCACAAGCAGCAGCGCCAGAAGCAGCCCTTGATCAGGGCTGTAACTGTAATCATAATAACTGCAGTGCCAAAGCTAATGAAAACTGATCTTGAAATTCATCCTTGAAACGTTTACGGCAAAGTATCTATTCCTTCTGTGCTGTCAGTCATTAGTCTCTGAAAAAATATTGCGGAAGTAAATGTCAAATTAACTCTTTTTTTTTCATTTGATGTATCTGCTAAGTTAATAGACAGGAAAAAAGAAAAACAAATATACTTCAGACATAGCTATACATAGATGGGCAAACGAGAGGGAAATCACATCTGTCTGCTGAAGGGATTTTTCAGGAAATATGTTATGCTAATACACTTTCTGAAATCTGTTTTGTTTTGTTGTTGCTTAAAGGAGAACTTGCTTTATTGCACTGACAATGTACGACGAGTGTTGTTGGTGTGCTGGAGACCTTGAGCTCCCAAGTTCATTTCCACTTTGGAGCCAACTGTTCCAGAGAGCAAGTATGAAATCTGACACTATAACTGGACCCCTGAAGAAGACACTGCTTCAGCAGGTGCACAGTACATGGTAGTTCAGGCGTGTCTGTGAGAAGACGATGACCTTACAGCAGCTGATGTCTTTCAAATAGCAGACAGATGGCAGAAACAAGCCTGACAACACCAAGATGAAGACTAAAAAGTCAAGGGCAAACAAAATCGTTTCAGTCTGGTTCACAATGAGATGTACTTTGTCATTGGGCTTTGGTGTCAAAGAAACCCTAAACAAGATGAAGTTGGCAGATAATTTATAGGTTTCATCTCCCACACTCCATGGCATATTGATGACTTAACACTTTCCTATCAGGAATTTCTTTTGACGTTGCCATTAGCAGCTATGGGAAGCTTCACACTGATTCCATCATCTGTATTTCTTCCTTTCCAAACACAGAGCAGGCTTCTTCTCAAATCCAAGTTGACTTGCCTATTCTCCCTTCTTTCCAGACTTAGAGTAAATAGATACGGACCAAGAATGTGGCGCGATTTTTCTTTCCCCGAAGAAACTTTAGTCAGTGAAGTGGTCTTAATTTCTTTTAAAATTAAACTAAATGTCTTGGGGTGACATTGGTTTATAAGATTATATAGGTTTCAAGTATATATTTCTATGATACATGATCTTAATATTGCATTGCATGCCCATCAGTCAAACACAAGTTGAATTTCTTAGCATAAGGTTAAGTAGAGCCCTGGATGGTTTGGCTCAGTAGGTGGAGCATTGGCCTGCGGACTTAAGGGTCCTGGGTTCTATTCTAGTCAAGTGCTCATGTCCAGGTTGCGGGCTTGTTCCCCAGTGGGGAGCATGTAGGAGGCAGCCAATCAGTGGGGAGCGTGTAGGAGGCAGTCAATCAGTGATTCTCTCTCATCATTGATGTTTCTATCTCTCTCTCCCTCTCCCTTCCTCTCTGAAATCAATAAAAATATATTTTTAAAAAAGATTAAATAGAGATGTGTTGCAGCCTCACTGCACTAATCCTAAAACAGGTAAAATATTCACATTATTTTTCAGAATATTCTTCTGAAATATATGGAGAATTATTTAACAGTATGAACAATTATTTTCATAGAAGTAAAACCATATCTACTATTATATGACGTATTTACATTCTGAATTCCACTATCTTTTGGAAACATTCTATTTTCTAGGAAATGTCTTCAATTTTCTATTTGATATTTTGAAATAATTCATTCACCTTGTCTAATTTTCAGAAAATCAGATATCTCCAAGTTACACTGTGTGTCCTTCCTCACTTTACCTCTTTGGTTTCTTCAACTAGGAGAGAGATTGACAAGCAGCACTTTAAGCTTGCCTTTCTTTCTGGCTTACCTCTTTTGTTTTTTGTTTTTTAATTCCAATTGATATTGAAGTTCCAGGAAATGCTCTCCTCAGGAATCTCAACACTTCTCTCAGATTTTTTTCATAATCCTCATTTCATACCATCACCTAAAAGATTGTATTGAAAACCAATATGATTTATCAGCCTTATTGTTGCTTGATTCTGCCAATTATTTTCTTTGGATAATCTTTAACATCATCTACCATGTGTGAGGCATTGTGAAAAGCCCTTTGGAGAAAATGTAAGTAAAATATGGTAACTTTCTCAGAACTACTCCAATGTGTAAGATATAGGAGTTATACTTCCTAGAACTCAGATGTCTTTTTCATTCCATAGCAGACAAGCCAGGCTAACAAAGATCAGGACCTGCATTTATTTTCCTGAGTGCTTTCTCTCACAGCAAGATCTCATCTGCTTTGCCAATAGCAAGCTAGACATGCCAGAGATGGTTTCTAGAAACAGCATTGGATAGCTGGTAGGAGTTAGTGTCTCCACATGCTGGCTCCTGTTCCCTTTGGATGGGGGTAATTCTTACATTTGTGTTCACTGTCTCCCAAAATTCCTCAGTGGAAATTAGATTTTATTGCTTATTGCGGCAACCTGTTTTATAGCATCCATTTGATTGACAGTTTTTCTTTCACTTTCTCACTTCTTAGTTTAGGATTCCTCAGAATCAGAAGCTGAACCAAAGATTCAAACATAAACCATTTATTTGGCAGATGCAAGGAACACTGACAAGGGAAAAGAGAAAAGCTACAAGGAAGGAACCTATCCATTCAGGTGTGCATTACTAAGCCAGCAACCCCTGCCTTTTCTTGACTCTGGGGGAAATAGAATATTCTTGCCTGAGAGCTGTGATAACCAAGGAAAGAGAGAGCTGGGATTATACACCAACTCCCACAAATTATTGACTGAGGGCGTCTGGGGTTCATTTAGTTCCCTGGCACTTCTGCCCTGCCAATTGCACAAGCAGAGTGTTCCACATGTTGGAGTAAACACTTACGCATAGAGATACTGGTCTTTGGGAATCACGATGAGCATGTTGAAATGAGAATATTTGAGGATATTGACATGTGTGTTACCCTTCTCTACTTACATACCAGAGCTGCCTGGGATCATTGCTAACAAATTATCTCAAGAGTTGTTCTTAGAAGATCTTAAACTAAGGTAACATGTGTACTTGTAAGAGAGATAAGTTATCATAACCTGGTAAATCCTAAAATTTCCTCCACCATCTTGCTTTTCCCTCACACTTGACTGAATTAGGAGGATAAGTGTGGACGGAAAAAAAAAAAGTCACATGCTATCCTGACTAGCTCAGGGAAGGCCTGCATGGTGGTACTGCAAACTCAAAGACCTAAAGTAACCACAAAGGATGATCTGAAATTAAAACTGTAACTAAAAGCAGTTTATTGTGGGTAGTCATGTCCTAGGTCAGTATCTTCCCTGACAAAGGTCAATCTTTACCTTAACTGAGTTTATTGTCTTTTTGCATCATCATTTAAGATATCATTGGAATGTCAAAGTAATTTCCCTTTTTCCAGACTCCTCAAAACACAGACATCACTCTGCAGGGACCACAAATTCCCTCATTGTTATTGAGTTAATTGTTGACTGTCAACTATTCTGCACCCACCTAGGTAAAAGAAGTGTGTATCCATCATTTTACTTTTTTATCCAATCCCAGAGGTTTCCCCCACTTTGCTTTCTCCCACCCCCCTAATCTATCACCATCTATCACCGGTGGATTTCATGTAACCCACTTACATCTCCTCCTTTGATTGCAGTGTATAAAAAAAAAGGTGAAAAACTGCCATTCTCCCAAGCATTATCCCTCTACGTTGAGATTCTTCCCAGCAACTGTCAACAGTTTGGCTCAAATAAGCTCACAAAAATTCTTTACAGGTTTGAATGTTTGTTTGTTGTTTTTTGTTAACATAAGATAGAGGTCTAAGTTAGAGCAGCTGGTATCCTTGAGTATTTGAAAAAGGAAAACTTCCTAGGGGATCATCCAGCCAAGAATAACTACATTAGATTTGACTGAAAAATAAATGTTAAGTCACAAAGCTCTGTGACTTTTTTTTCATACAAAAGCTAGTATTCCTTTGTTTAATTAATACAGAAATTGGAACTAGAGTTCCACCATAGACCTGTAGCTGTCCTCTCTTCCCTCCCTCCTTCCCTTTCTTCCTCCTTTCCTTCCTACCTTTCTTCTTTATGGAGCTATTTGGAACCAGCTTATTTGCTAAAGAAGCCTAGGAAACGAGATGTTTTAGGAGAAGGAGGCATGCTTGATAAAAATTTTCCTGAATTGTTTATAAAGCACAGATAAAGATCATTTCCATCTGGAGCTCAATCAGAAGGGCAGAAACCTCATCTGTTGAGAAAGAAAAACAACAACAGTATATCTATTTCACTGCACGTTTACTGCCCAAGCCCCTCTCCCCAGTTTGATTACAAATATACAATATTTCAGTTTTAAAATACTGAAATCATTATTTTGAATTGCAGCCATTCATCCAATTTCCTCATTTACCCCTCCTTCATCAACAACAAAACTGCCAATTCCTTATTTCTTCAAGCTCTTAAAAAAAAGAGACTACATTCTTAATAAAATCCACTCTCTCCTTCTTATCTTGCTAATGCAATATTCTTGTTCATTTTTCCTCCCTCTAAATTAAGTTTCCTAAGTATTATTTGATATATTTTTTAAGTTTGAGTAATGGAATTCAATAAAAATCCATGCTGCTTAACTTCATCTGGGGCCTCAATTTCAAAAACTTGTTTGCATGCTGCAAATTTGGGGGACCTAAGGTGATTTCAGCATTCACATGCTTCTCTCTTCCTCGTATACAACATTTATTTAACTTATATAACACTTTCCCCAAATTTCTGCATTATCAATTTTTTTTTCCTTGTGACTGAGTTAATAGTGTTTTCTCTGCCTCTGTAGCCCTTTATCTCTCCAGGATTTTATTATGTTCACCACATTCTTCTTGAAAGTACTCCATCTCTTGGTTTTATTTCTCATTATATTTCTGTTTCCTCAAACTTCAAAGGTACATCAAAATGTTCCTCAAAGTTTGGTGTATTTTCCCCAAAGTCTACGTTTTTAAGTGAGATGTCCTTCTTTTGTTCTCATAGTTACACACTGAAATTGTAAAGACAAGTAAATGGCTTTTTATCTCGGCCCACACCTAGCAAAGCTTCAAAAGTGAATATATTCCAGAAGATGCTATTTTCACTACTCATCTCTGGACATTTGGAATCATTTGGAAATAATATTATAGCAAGCATTACTCAGTACAAATGAAAGGACTGTACTGCTTTGATACATAATGAAGGAAACATAGCTGACTGATTACCCAAGAAGACAGAAGTTGACATAGCTAGAGCCAGTTACTGGAGCTGCCTGTGTGCAGCTGGGCCTGAAAGTAAGGGACTTGGAACCCACAGGTAGTGCTATTATTAGTATCAATAAAAAGAAAAGCATTTAACTCAATTATGGCTCTATCAAACTTGGCCAGCAACAAGACAGACCATAAGCATTGTCATATGTACAAAGGCTTATTATAAAAAATAGAAAATAAGCTAAGCTTGAAATACAGAATAAGAATTCAGGTTCAAAATAAATGAAAACTCTGGCTTTCTGTAAAGGTCATTAAGTTCCGGTTAGAATTAATTAGGAAATTTTAAAAAAACCCTAAAAATCTTATTTTTTTTTGAGTTTTTTGACAGGATTTCATCAGTCTGTATGACGTGGCGTAAACATAGGGCAGAGGATTGAACTAAGCAGGTTCTTGAGAAATTGGTTTTGCTGTATGTGAACAGGCAGGAGGATTAATGGAACACCCATAAACATCAGGGTTGGGGTACACAAGAAAACAAGAACATTTGGGACAGATATAGGGCATCATTAAAAAAAAAAATTCTCCTGGGTATCTACTGAAAAACTGGAAAACATGTATTCTCAATGATATATGCAGCCCTGTATTCAATGCAGCATTGAAAGTAAGGGACTTGGAACCCACAGGTAGTGCTATTATTAGTATCAATAAAAAGAAAAGCATTTAACTCAATTATGGCTCTATCAAACTTCTCAATGATATATGCAGCCCTATATTCAATGCAGCACAGTGGCCAAGACATAGAGACGACTAAAGTGTCCTTTGATAAAGGATTGGATAAAGAAGATGTGATACAAGTATACAATGAAATACTACTCAGCCATCAGAAAAGGAGAAATACTGCCATTTGCAACAGCATGGATAGTCCTTGAGAATATTATGCTAAGTGAATTAAGTCAGTCAGAGAAAGCTAAGAACCATATAATTTCACTCATATGTGGGATATAAAACTGAAATTCATGGACACAGACAGCAAGTATCATGGTTACCAGGATGAAGGAGTTGGGGAAGTAGTGGAGGGTAGAAGGGGTGTAACATATGGTGATGGGAATGGTTTGATTTAGGGTGGTGGGCACACAGTGCAAGGTCTTGCATCATAGAAGTGTACACTTGAAACCTATATGGTCCCTCAATGTCATTCAATAAATTTAACAAAAAAATGAATTGTCAAAAAAAGATGGTTTATGTAAAATAAAATATAAATAAAATATTTAAATTCTTTCTTGATGCCAAAAAAGAAACATTTTCCTTCATGTTTATTTTTTTAGATATGGAGAGAATACATAAGAACTTCTATGAAGTTATTTGGGATGAATAAACAGTTGCAAACCTCAAAAAGAAAACAGAATTTCCTGTTAAAATTCTTCAGTTCTTTTATTGGTGTTTTGCCATTGAAGGATACATTTTTTCCTTCTTTTCTTTTATTTTATTTTTCCTTTACTGATTAAGGTATTACATGTGTCCTTATCCCCGATTGCCTCCCCACCCTTCCACTCATGCCCTCACTCCCCTAGTGTCTGTGTCCATTGGTTATGCTTATATGCATTCATATAAGTCCTTTGGTTGATCTCTCCCCTTTCCCCCTTACCCTCCTCTACATTCTCTCTGAGGTTGGACAGTCTGATCAATGCTTCTCTGTCTCTGGATCTGTTTTTGTTCATCAGTTTATGTTGTTCATTATATTCCATAGATGAGTGAGATCATGTGATATTTATCTTTCTCTGACTAACTTATTTCACTTAGCATAATTCTCTCCAGGTCCATCCATGCTGTTGCAAATGGTAGGCGTTCCTTCCTTTTTATAGCAGCATAGTATTCCAATGGGTAGATGTACCACAGTTTTCTAATCCATTCATCTGTTGATGGGCACTTAGGCTATTTCCTTAATTTCATTTTTCAATTATTTTTCATAGATCATAACCAATAATCTAATTGGAGAGGCAATGTGCATGTGTCTGTTTGTGTATATGTATGATTTGGGGCCAATATTATTATTATTAATATCTTATTTATACTTTAGCGATATTATTTTTCCATTGGGAAATATACAGAGAGAGAAACTCGCTATTCATTCCTTATATAACAGAGAACCATATCACTGACCTAGAGGTGAAAAACCCTGCCTCATGTTAGCACAAACCTTTGATCTATCCAACACTGTAACAACATTATTTTTTGACGAAGATTCAATGAATTTCAAATCTGGTCTCCATAAATCATTTATAGCTATAAGCAACCCTCACTGGCTGCTTATTCTGTATTTACAAATCCTTTTGGGGCAGATTTCTTACTGTATCTCCATTTCATTAGGATAGGAGAGAGACTGAATATCAATTTCTTTCAAAAAATGTTGTCCCTTGACACATGCAACCATAGTCAAAGGAGAACTTGCTAGAAAAAGCAAAACTCATTCACAATCAATTGGCCCTTTTGTGCCAAGTAAGTTCATCTGGGACCGCACTTGTGGACATTGGTAGGATGAGGCAGCAAATACACTAGCTGAATATTTTGGAATCCAGCCTGAGTAAATCTTCTTAGAGAATACAAGGTGCTGGAACTCCAAGCGAGACAACACTATGAATAAATTTCGGAGACTTTTACAAGGAGGAAAGCATGCCGTTCTGAAGGACAACTTCTTTTATTTTTGACATCCCCAGGATGTAACCTTAATGGTTAGAACTTGCTTGGAGGATAAAATGTTCTGGCTAATGAGATACTAGCTTTCTCAGCTCAGTGCTGCAGACTAGGAAGAGGGAGAGGGAAATTACCAAGGCTTCCAGCAGTCAATGCTATACTCCCACCCCTGGCTCTTTCATTTAGTCACAGATATGCTTAGAGAAGCGTGTGGCAGACTAAGAGATCCATGGCCTGATCGAAAAGAAACTATTTCCTTGGTGAGAATTATTGTAATAACACCATTATTATCTTTAACCTTAGGGATGACATTCCAGTTTAAAGGTCCCCCCTTCAAACACTGTATGAAGTGTAAGTGATGGCCTTCAATATTTTATATCCATCAAAATTGTCAGCTTCATTTTTTGGTTAATAGTTATTGAAAAGCACACTGGGAAGCCATCATATGTAAAAACTGTCCCAGAGTTTCACAAGTAGAGCAAATCATCGCCTGAAAAATATTCAAAAATCAAGAAAAGATTTTAAGAAAAATGAACTAAGAAAAAGATTGAATTATAATGATGTAAAATGTAGAGAATTTCAGCCATGCTGGGACTCAGAAAGTGCAGATTGACCTCCACCAGTAATTTCTCTGCAGATTTTTATTAATGTCGTAATTTCTTTTGTGTGTATGGACTTATGCAATGAACTACTTGTGATATGACAGCAAGAAATAAATTGGGTCACATAGTATCACAAGTATCTGTATTATTGCATTAATGCATTCATACCATTCTCATAATATTGATATCATTGTAGTTGGGCACGACTGAAAAAGAAAAAGATTCTATCCTGCACATGGAAAGCTGTGATTTTTAATTTTATATGTCAGCTTGGCTAGGCTATGGTGGCCAGTTATTTGGTCAAACACAAGTTTAAACATTGCTGTGAAGGAATTTTAAAGATGTGATTAACATTTAAATCAGTAGGCTGAATTAAACTAATTACCTTTCATAATGAGGTGGCCTCATCCATTCCATTAAATGCCTTTTAAAAAAATGACTAAGGTCCCCAAAACAAGAAGGAATTCTGCCTCCAGACTGCTTTTAGATTCAAGAATGGAGCATCAACTCTCCTTTGGGTCTCTAGTCTGTCTGTCTGGTTTGCAGATTTTTGTTTTCCTAGCTCTCCATAATAAGCTAATTGCCTATTCTCTCTCTCTCCCTCCCTCTCTCTCTCTCTCCTCTTGCACACGCATGTCACTACACACACACACACACACACACACACACACACTATTTCCTATTGACCTGTTTCTCTGGAGAACTCTAATACAGAAGTTCATTCATTGTGAACCTCCTAAAATTAAAATGGCCTCTTTTATTCTGCTTTCTAACATTATGGTCCCTTTATTTCCTTCTTTTATATGCTTATTAATATTCAAAATTAAGAGCTTACAGGATATGACATTTCTAGAGAGTTTATCCTTATTCCTTTATTCAATAATTATTCATTGAATTTGAACTAAATGCAGACATTGTTCCGGCAGCTGAAAATATAGCGGGGAAAAGACAAGTTTCTTCTCAAAAGTAGTTTCCATTCTTAGATAGACCAGTTCGGACTCCTGAAGTCACAAATGTGTTTAAAGCAATTTATATTAAATGTTATCTAATGTTGATATAAAAGCTTCTATATAAAATTAAGATGCTTCTAGTTTAAGCATACCTATTTCATGATGGTATTTAATGATATGAAAGCTTTCACCTAGTATTTAGTATATAAATGGAATTTTGAGTATATAGAATTATTTTAATAATTAATTATTTTGTTGAATATTCAATTTCTATATGTCTTATATGTCTACATAATGTTTAGAGCAGCCTAAAGAGAGGCCCAGCGATGTAATTGCAATTTATGTGGTTAGCAGTGTAAAAATCTAAAGAAATAACCAGATATATAGATAACAGTTTTTTCTTATAAAAATTTAAATGGATTATAATGTTGCACATGAAATGACATATTTTAAGTGGTTTTTAGAAAGCAGATGCATTTCTAAGTCATATTCTGGTTCCTAATTACTGCTACTGGCCCTAATTGCAGGATTCATTATTTCTTATTAGGACTAGACTAACAGCCTCTAAACAGTCTCCTTTCACTGTAGCTCTGACATCTTAAATTCAGACTGCGCTGTATGAATATGTAATTCCTTATTTGAAAAATTGCAATGATTTCATATTACACACAGAATAAAATTCAAATATCTCCACTCTCAACCTGAACCCTTCCTAATTCTCTAGTCTCAGATGAACTTCATTTGGCTGTTTCACTATGCTCACCTCTGCACATTGCATATACATGCCACTAACTTCCAGAGTTCTCTTTTTGTGTGGATATGTATTTACAATCACTGAATTCTTTCTTTTATTATTGCTCAAACTTGTCTCCCTCAAATGGCTGCTACTCAAACTTCAATATATCCATTAGATGTATTTCAAATTGCAGTCTAAAAAGCCTCCTTCAATTCTCTGAATCTTTTTTATTTCTTATACTGAGAAATCACTATCATAGCAACCACCAGTCTTCCTTGTATTGGAATTACTTATATACTTGTCTTTCTTCCCAACTAAAAGCACCATGTTCCATTTATTTTGTACGTTCCCCAACCCATCACAGAAGAACTGTTTGATAATCATTTGTAAAGTCAGGGTTCTTAAGTAAACACTTTTAAGAAAAGTGAGTTATTTTTAAAAGTCAGACCAACCAAATGCATGGAGTTGAGTAGCAAAGTGTTCAAGACAGATATCTGAAATTCTCATTTCTCTCAATAAATAGGAGCAAGGTGGAAATATATTACAAAGTTTGACAACTAAACTATTAAAACCAACTTAGGGGTTTATAATATCCATCCATGGATGTTCCTTAATATCTGGTTATTTCTCAGGCTCAAAGTTCTAAAGCATGAAAAATGCAACCAAAACTTGATATTAAACAAAAGGTGCAAGTTAATTACCATTACCTTTAGATAAATAGTCTAAAGACATAATTCTATATAATAAAAGGCTAATATGCAAATCGACTGGACAGTGGAACGACCGGTTGCTATAACGTGCACTGACCATCAGGGGGCAGACACTCAATGCAGGAGCTGCCCCCTGGTTGTCAATGTGCTCCCACAGGGGAAGCGCCGCTCATCCAAAAGCCAGGCTCATGGCTGGAGAGCGCAGCAGTGGTGGCAGGAGCCTCTCCCGCCTCCACAGCAGTGCTAAGGATGTCTGGCTGATGGCTTAGGCCCATTAGTCGGACATCCCCTGAGGGCTCCTGGACTGGGAGAGGGCACAGGCTAGGTGGAGGAACACCACCCCCCCCCCAAGTGCATGAATTTCGTGCACTGGGCCTCTAGTGTATCAATAAAGAGGCAGGTAGAGCTGGGGTAGGATGGAAATAAGTGCAGTAGTATTCAGAAGAAAGTTTTTGGCTCATGAAAATATATCAGATTCTAGGTAGTTCTTTTACCAAAACCTGTGAATAGTCTGAGATATTACCTCATTTTTGTGTATACATATATATACATACACACATATGTATATTCATGCATATGTATGTTTATTGCATATATGTTATATGCATATGTATAATACATGAGACACCTGAGACAAGGAAAGGAGTTCTTGATACAACTAGATCAACAGCCAGAGTAACATGGTTAGCATCCATTCTCCACACCTAGCCCTGTTGGCAAGGCAATGAGAGCCAATGAAAACTTTCTATATGTGTGGTGGGTTACATACTTCATACACAAGGGATGGGAGGAAGAACAATGGATTCTTCTGTTTTTATACAGTACGGAGGTACATGCTTCCCCCTTCCCTCCTGGAAGAATGGAGAAAATTTTACCTCTGTTCTTTGTAGATGTCATGTAAAGGGTCCTAGGCTTGTATTCTAACTGTTGGAATTAAGTGCAAATCTGTCAGAGCCAGGTGAGTCCTAGTGTCAAAACAAAGAGATGTCTCCAAAACTGGTCTTCATCACATTGACATGCAAAGATCCGGGGGAAAGTGCTTCAATAGTCCTGGCATCCTGGGAGTTTAATTTAGGGACTTAGTCCAGGCTGTACCCATTGGTTGATAAAAGTTCTATTACCCTTTTGGATAGGACGATTAACTAGGTGAATGGCCACACTCTAATTCTCATCGTGTGTGAGGGGCAAAAATATTTTTATAAGTAAAAATAAACATTACTAACATTTATATTGCATGCATTTCCATATCTAAGGGGGCTAGAGATTTTCTCAGGAGCACTGAGAAATCTCAATAGTTGGTCTATTTTATTTCAGTGCTACAATAGTGCATTGGGCTTTGTCACGGCTTCCATAAAATATTAATTAAGGTATAGCATCTTGCTATGCCAAGCAGAGTCTGGTTATGATTTGATTTTTTCCAAGCCATAAGGAAAAAAATGCACTTACTAGAGTACTGATTTCAAGTCCCGTTGCACGTATTTTCATTACATTAATGAATAAATAACCATTCCTTCACTACACAATTCTCATAAATTGGCCAGAATAGGAAGACTAATGAACATGATCTTTACTGGGTACACTTGACTAAATTTAGCTCCTGAACCTACAAGACTCAAAATTAAATTTTAAACCATTGTAAGTATGACTCTTTCTTGTTGTAACAACCACTTCTCCAGTCTCCAAGCTTCAGCAGCTCCATGACTCTGCAGCATCACCAATTTCCGCTTCTAGACCTATGTTATCTGTAGAGGTACCTAGCCAAAGGTGTCTCACTCTATTTCCCTTCTCAAATAGTTTTTAAAAAGAATATTTTCATTATTTTTTAGAGAGAGAAATACCTAAATGAGAGTGGAAACCTGATCGGCTGCCTCCTGCAGGACCCTACTGGGGATCAAGCCTGCAACCCAGGACTTGTGCCCTGTTAGGGAATCTGACCGACAACCTTTCAGTACATGGGATGTCTCCACACCAACTGAGCCACACCAGCCAGGACTCCTCTCAAATATTTTTCTTTGCTTCGTCCTTCTTTTTCAAATTTATCTGTTTGTTTTTGTGGCAACAAGGTGGTGCATGAACTGATGGTTATCTGGTAATGAATGTTAACTTGTTCATTGAAAGAACAAATGTGTACCGTCTGTGTGCAATGTGAACATCATGTATATGGTTCCTAACCTGATGTATCTAATATAGCAACTCAGGATGATATATGTTTAAGCAGAACACTCTGAACCCTTAATTGATGGGATATTAAGAATATTATAAAGAAGGCACTGTGTACCTGTATGTGTGTTTGTGTATGTGTGTGCATTCAGGAGTACACACATGCATAAGTTCTTTTATTTTTAGTGGAGGCCTTTTTGGAACAAAAAATACATATAGTTGGAATCCTGGGCTTTGTACATATAAACAGGTCATATTAGTAGACTTGAAATTTGGCTTGGTTCTTTTATGCAGAAATTTGCTTCCAAATTGTATTATTCTAAAATTAGAGTTCATTATTTTTGTATCCCATTTCTCCTTTCAAATTTTCCACCACCAGCGATACCACATAGTACTAGTTTTCTATGGTAGTAAATTTTCATGACCATAAAAAGTGCCCAGTGAAAACATAGAAAATATCCACAAAGAATAAAAGATGCTCATGAGAACGATGACTAGTATTTCAAGCTTCATTATTTATCTAATAAATGTAAAAAGCCTGAATGAAATTTTTCTATTTTTCCTTCAAATTTTATTTAAATTGGACCTCTTGGCCCACTTGTTTATGTGTAAATTGGTTATATACTACTATGTCCTTTTAACCTTCTTACATATTTTTCTTTCTTGGTATGTGAAATGCTTTTGGATTGGCGACGCTATTGAAAATGGGACTTATGAGGCTAATACAATACTATTGAAAACATTATCTTATAAATATTACAATGAATGGTACTTTTAGAAAATAACTCTATGACCGTTCCTTAATTAAAAAAGCTGAGACTCAGAGAAAAATTTTATTAAAGATCTGAATTGAAGGATGATATTCTGGAAGTTTTAACAAAATACATATTAAAACTTCTGATTGTGATTTTCAGTTTTTTAAGATGCTATATTACTGTTTTTCTACTAAATTAAAGGTACCTCACTTTTAATTTATATGTTTACTTTTTCTGAGACCACTGAAATAATCAGTCATAAAATATATTTTTAATACTTGCAAAAATTAAGAGTATCAGCATTCAATGCTTCATATTTGCCAATTTTAATGTGGCACTTGTTAAAAATATATTTTTGCTAAATTGGATGGTAAAAGATTAGTAATGCTGAGTGTTTTACCAAAAATATTTTGCTCCTTTCTTACCCGTGAAAGTAAAAATCAGCCAGGTAACACTCTTAGAAAGAGAATCTCTGGCAAACCCTCTTCAATACAAGTCTCCATTTACTAGTTACATGCTCTTCTGAATTAGAAAAGAGGTGGTCACTTAACTTGATATAAACTTAATTTATCCTTTACTTATCTATCTATTACATCCAAAATAATAAATTCACTGACTAATCAATCAATAAATATTTATTCTCAAATATAGCTCACCACTATGAATTGAATTGCCTAGAAAGCGGTATAAAAGGAGAAAACTACCTGTGGAACTTCTTTCTTTCCATCCACAGAAACAGCATGCTGAGCTTTGAAAGTTCTGTGTAGATTTTACCTCAGATTTTGAATATGTACATCTGCAATGAATGGTGTATATATATGGAAATATGTATGTAAATTAGAGGCAGGTTTGAATTAGAAATTAGTGCATTTCTAATGTCAATGTTATGTAAATGAACAGTATTTGTTGACCACCAGCCCTAGATAATAGCAAACGTCTTTTCATGAGAACTCATATTATAAAAAAAGCATTTTCATCAGAGATTGAGAATAAGCCAAAATGACCCTGAACACTATTCAGCATTTTACTGGAAAACATTGCAACTGTCTCAAACACCACTGTGATCACACTGAAATAGAACAAAAGTTTACTTACAAAAACAAAAGCAGAAATGTCCTTCACCTGGAACTTTATAGACCTCCTACTAACCTTCTAGCAAAAGGAGTATAATGATAATGAGAACAAACACAACACATCAAAATGTTTGAGGGCACTAGGGTTTCCTTTTCTCCAATCCCCCTCAACACCTGTCCTTTGTTGATTTGCTGATGATAGCCATTCTGACAGGTGTGAGGTGATACCTCATTGTTCTTTTAATTAGCATCTCTCTGATGATCAGTGACTTTGAACATTTTTTCATATGTCTCTTGTTTTTCTATAGGTCCACTTTGGAGAAGTGTTTATTTAGGTCCTCTGCCCATTTTTTAATTGGGTTGTTTGTATGAATTCCTTATATATTTTGGAAATTGACCCCTTATCATATATATCATTGGCAAATGTGTTATCCCATACAGTGGGCTCTCCTTTCATTTTGTTGATGGTTTCTTTTGCTGTGCAGAAGCTTTTCTTTATGCTGGTGGGAATGTAGATTGGTGCAGCCACTGTGGAAACCAGTATGGAGTTTCCTCAAAAAATTAAAAATGGAACTCCCATTTGACCCAGTGATCCCACTTCCAGGAAGACAGCGTAAGAAACATGAGACACCAATCAGAAAGAATATATATTGCCCTATGCTCATAGCAGCACAATTTACAATAGCTAACTTTTGGAAAAAGCTCAAGTGCCCATCAGCAGATGAGCGGATAAAAAAAGCTGTGGTACATTTACACAATGGAATACTATGGGCTGTAAAAAAGAAGGAACTCTTACCATTTACAACATGATGAATGGAGTTAGAGAGTATTTTGCTAAGTAAAATAAGCCAGTCAGAGAAAGATAAGTACCACATGATCTCACTCATCTGTGGAATCTAATAAACAAAATAAACTGATGAACAAAATAGATCCTGAGACTTAGAAGCATGGAACAGACTGATGAATTTCAGAGGGGCGGTGGGGTTGGAAGGGGTGGGGAGACATTAATCTAACCAGGGAATTTATATTCATATATGCAAGGACACAGACAATAGTGTGATGAAGGCCTGGGAGGGGTGGGTGCAGGATGGAGTGGGTCAGTGGGAAAAAACCAACAACAAAGGGGACAACTAATGCTTTCAACAATAAAGATACATTTTAAAAATAATAAATAAATGTATGAGTGCAGTTTAAGGTAGGGAGGGAGAGTTAAATTCAATGTATTAAATACTTTTATTGATAAAAATGAAATAACAAAAATAACTAACTTAATTGCCTAACTCAAAAAAAATTATAAAAGGAACAACTGAGAAAATAAAAGGAAAGCACAATGAAGGAAACAATAAATTAAAAAGCATTCATTAGTGAGGTACAAAACAGAAAACAATATATTTAATAAACAAATAAAAAAATAGGTTCATTGAAAATTAATAATAAAACAAACCAAACACTAGCTATCTTAATCAAGGGATACAAGGAGATGGCACAAATGTACAACAGAAAATATAAAAGGGCACAAATACTACTAAAACAGATTAAATTTTTTAAAAATCACACATGGCTACTTTGATGACTTCTAAATGAAAAACAGTTTTAATTTTGATAAGATGGACAATTCCTTTTCATCTCACAGCACATATAAGCTAATTATTAAAATTCTGTGGCACACCAAAAATATATTTTTTGCTAAGCAAAAAAATAGGTATAATTTTGATTCATTCACACCAGACAGCTATTGTGTTGGCTGAATGTCTTTTTTAAAATTTGACAGTCTAAAGGAAAAGAGGTCAGTGCCCTGACTAAATAGTTAGGTATTGCATGTCTAAAAATTCTTAAGGCACACCGGTGTGCCACTGCACACCAGTTGAAAATCGCTTCCTCAGCGAAAAGCAAGTTACGAAAGTTGAATTTATTGGAGTTATAAAAAGACCATTTTTTTCATTTAAGGACTTTAGAAAATTTATGCAGAGTAGTTTCTCTTTATCCCTTCAGATTCACTCACCATCTTTCTTAAGAAAGGAAGTGGTCCTCTATTGACCACATTAATGATCCCATTAACCTCTAATTTCTGGCACTGTTCTTGAATCTGACCACATGCTTTTCTAATTCTATTAGCATGATCATAAAATGTATTCTAATTAGCTCTAATGAAATGATGGATTACAAAAATGGATTTTGAGATATTGAACCATTTTTACATTCCTAGTATAAACCTTACTTCACCATACTATAAATATTTATATTTATTGAGCTACTGATTTCTATTTGTCCTGGGGTTAGCCAGAGTTTTGAACAACTCATAGGCTCAATTCACCAAGTACTGTGGGACAACTGGTTGAACCCACACATGGACATATAGTCAGAGATAACAAACTAGGTAACAGAAAACAGGGCTCAGAAGATCCTGGACCAGGATTAGGGCTCTATTTCCAGATGCCACTACTAACCCTAGTTTGTCCCAAGTACTGAAGTAGGTTTCCCAAGCACTTAGATCTTCTCCTTGCCAATGTCTGGGCATGGTACACTGTTTAGTGTCACTTTCTCAAGGGCACTTTCCCCGGATGTAGCAGCTGCTTCCAGACTGGATTATTATGGCATCTCAGAACCAACATGCAAAGGTGACCGCAGCAGGCTGGTAGGACCTTACCTTCCAACATCTGAGCTCTGGCCTTGTAGAGTTCAATTCAAAGCTCCCCAACCTCTTCTCCACTCCAATAGGGAGGCTACCTATCCCCTGAGGTTGTCTTGGGATGACCTCAGTTTTCCCTTCTTGTTCATTAAATGTTTCAACACCTGCATACACAATTTTCTTTATTAGATTTCTTCTATGGAGGAACTAGTGTTCCTTTTCTAGTGAAAGAACTAGTATTGTCTGACTTACACACTTATAAGTTAGTAATAAAACTATCATCCACTTATCAGAAACAAATTTCTAAAGTTGTTCAGTGTAAAACAAGTGTGATATGGTCTATTAGTTTATGATTTTTATGTGAAAGCTGGTTTTATTAGGACAGGCCCAAACATCATGCCCTCTTTGTACTGGGATAAAATTGGCTAATTTATATCGATTTGGAAAGCAATATGAGATTGAGAAAAATTAATATGGAAAGTTATGAATAATGGGTCACTATGCCTTTAAATTAAACTAACTTCTCCAAAATGTGTTGGTATTACTGTAGGTTATTAATTGAAAACATAAATTACTTATCACACAATATTTTTAATGTTATTTTCATTTCCCAACCATTATTAATTCAATCATATCTTATAAGTGGATCTTGATGCAGAAGATCTTTTTCTGGATCTTACATTTGCAGATCAAAGACTAGTATAACCTTCACTGACTCTTTCTATGCCCTTCACCACTATTCCATAAAGGAGGGAGGATGACCTCTGAATGTACATGTGAATGAAGGTTATGGGGAAAGGAGAACAGTCCCTTTCTTCTTTTAATCTCTCATCATCATTGTTGTCGTCATTGCCATCATTATTTTTATTGCCATCATTATTACTATTTTAAAATATCTGACTTCAGAGGGGAAATATTCTACTTAGCTTTCACATATTTTGTAAGCTTGGGGAGCAAGTTCTGCTCTTTAAAAAATATTTTTTTTATTGATTTCAGAGAAGAAGGGAGAGGGACAGAGTGATAGAAACATCAATGATGAGAGAGAATCATTGATCGGCTTTCTCCTGCATGCCTCACACGAGGGATCAAGCCCACAATCCAGGCATGTTCCCTGACCAAGAATCAAACCGTGACCTCCTGGTTCAGAAGTCAATGCTCAACCATTGGGCAACACTGGCCGGGCAGGTTCTGCTTTTTGAAGTAAGGTGCAGGAGAACTGAAATTTTCCAGGATAGTCTGTGACAGGATAGATAAATTCATTTTAGTCTGGCACGAATTGTCAGTGAACTATTTTGGCCATAGACCTAAACACATACTCTTCAATAACTTTGAAGTAATAAAGGTATGATATAGAGATCTCTTAATTAGTTCTAGAAGAGGTATAATATTATTTCTCCCCTAAAACTTTCAACACACAGGAAAATCACAATGGCTTCCGACAGGCCAGGAAAAGAAAAATAAGAGACTATTTGTCAAGCTACCTTCCTTTTCGTATTTCTTTCCACAGTACTATTTCCGAGGGTATCTTCATTGCTTTGGGCATCTTCCAATTTACCTCTTCTCTTATCTATTTCCCCTGCATTTTTCACCACTGGAGACATGGTGATGTATTCAGAAGCTGCTTGCCTAAAAATTTAGTACTGATTCTCCAAACATGCAAATTATTTTGCTGAAATACTGTGTAGAGAAATTGATCTGATAAAATACATGTAATGCCAACAAAATTGTTATAATTTGTTAGGAAACACAAAAAAGCAAAGCAACCACTTTTGATTCTATTGGAAGAGCAGCCAGAGGGAGCACGTTTGTACTGAACTCTCAAGAGGAGAAAAGATAACATAATAGGTCATTTCTGGCTTCCATTTCTATAAGTATTTGGACTCATTAAATGCATTACCAAGCTCCCTAGAGATACATATGCACAAGAATTAATTTCCCTAAAAACATTCCATTCCTTCACATAAAAGCATAAAAGGTTTTTCATATTTTATATTTATTAGGGTCAATAACTTGGTTGCTAGGTAAAAGCCTCCAATATAACCAGGAAATCAGAAAAAAAATAGGCCAAAGAATAAAAGAAGTAGGAGGATGAACACAGAATATTTTGAAATACTATTGTCATAACGTGTCCTCATATGCAATCGCCTTCTGAAGGCTGAGCTCCTCACCTAGCTGGCGCTAAATGCATCTAATTCCTAATAGCTAAAAGATAGAAGATGTTTCCAGAAGGTTTATCCAAACAGGTTCAAAGGTTATTCTCCGGGACCCCTTATGTGACCACGAAAGATCAGCTAAAGCTCAGGAAGATCACTATCGTAGTGTGTTTTACTGAAGGGAATTGTTAAGATTTGAAATCAAGTATGTTTGTAAAATGTTAAAAGATTATTTAAATTGTGGATATTTAAATAATTATATTTAATTATATGTAATAATTATTATATTTAATTTATTTAATTAAGTAACATTAATTAATATTATAAAGACCTAATGTGGTTTTAATATATTAAAAAACCTGAATGCATTTATTTAAAAGAAAGAAGACTAGAGCAAGAGACAGATAAAAAAGTAAGAACATAAAACCACTTCTTTTCTTTTCTGAACAAAAGAGGTGAGCAGCATTCTATTAGTAATTGAGTCTTTATAATGGCTCAAGACCTTTCTCTTAAATATTTACATATATGATATCCACATGGGAAATAGCAGCATACTAAATTGATTTAAGATAGGTAAGGTAAATAGAGAGATGGATTTCTTATTTTTAAGGTTTAGTGATAAAATATTAATACAGCAATAAAAAAAAAAAAACAAGTGCACACACAATACAATATACAGATGCTATATTATACAATTGCCTGAAACCTATGTAATTTTATTAACCAACTAGAGGCCCAGTACATGAAATTCATGCATGGGGGAGGGGCGTCCCTCAGCCCAGCCTACACCCTCTCCAATCCAGGATCCCTCTCACAATCCAGAACTACTGGTTCCTAACTGCTCCCCTGCCAACCTGATGGCCCTAACTGCTCTCCCCTCCTGGCCTGATTGCCCTAACTGCCTCACTGCTCCCCCCTGCCAGCCTGATCTCCTTAACCGCCCTGCCCTCCTGGCCTGATCCCCCTAACTGCCTATCTGGTCTCCCCTCCTGGCCTGATCACCCTAACTGCTTATTTGCTCTCCCTTCCTCTCTGCGCCCTTTGGACCACTGGTGCAGGCATGCTGAGAGCTCTCCGCTGCAGCCCCGCCCCTGTCCTGATTATTTGTTACATGATGGTGTCTCAGACAATTTGTATATTCCTATATTATTAGTATAGACCCGTGGTCGGTAAACCGCGGCTCGTGAGCCACATGTGGCTCTTTGGCCCCTCGAGAGTGGCTCTTCCACAAAATACCACATGTGCGATTCAATCGTACAGTGGGATTGAAACTTCATGGCCCATGTGCAGAAAGAGCTGGTATTTTGTGGAAGAGCCACACTCAAGGGGCCAAAGAGCCACATGTGGCTCACGAGCCGTGGTTTGCGGAGCCGCAATTTGCTGACCACTGGTATAGACTAGTGGCCCGGTGCATGAAATTCATACACATTAAAAGGGAATTAGAGGAAATATTTTAATATTGCTATTTGCCCTTTCTCTATAATAGAAGTGTCAGAGATGAAAGAAAACTAGTGAAATATATATGAAAACAATATATAAATTTATTAATAAATAAACAACTACAACCTCACATCCCCTGGCCTCACCACGCATGCAGCCCCACCCACCCATGCTTGCCGTGCACACAGCCTCCTGCTGATTGTTCGTTATGGCATGAGGGTGTCACAACCATTTGCATATTAGCCTTTTATTATATAGGATGTTACTCCCATACATTTTTAAAAATCAATACTATTCCAACTATTAAAAAAAAAAACAAAAGTAGAAGAAGAGGAGAACACTTTCTATTACATTCTATCAGGCCAAAATTATCCTGATACCAAAGCCAGAGAAGAATTCCATAAGAAAACTATAGACCAATACTCCTTAAGAATATAGAAACAAAATCCTCAACCAAATACCAGTAAACTAAATGCAGTGGAACATTTAAAATGATTACACACTATGACTCAGTGGGATTTATCCTAGGAATGCAGGCTGTTTAAGCGTAGGGAAATCGATGTAATACAGATAGCACACTAACAGGACAAAGGAAAATAGCCACATGACCATCTCCACAGATGCAGAAAAGCATCTGACAAAAATTCAACACCCTTTCATGATAAAAGCTCTCAGCAAACTAAGAACAGAAGGCTAGCCTTTTCCACAAATGTTGCCAGAACAATTGAATATCTATATGCAAGAATTACCAACTTAAATCCATACAGTACAATATATACAAAATGTATGATTCTCTTTACATAACACATGGAAAATGCAAACTATAATAACAGAAAGCAGATTGTGTTTGCTTGGGGATGGAGGCATGAGGAGAAGCACAAAGAAACTTCTCATGGGTGAATGACTGGTCCATTACCTTGGTTGTGATAATTTTATATGAACACATGTCAAGACTTATATACAATTGTACATTTTAAATATATAATGCTTATTGCATGTGAATTATATCTAAATAAAGCTTTGAAAATATGATGAATAAAGAATGCCTTATAAATAATAATAATTTGAGAAGAATGACGAATTACCTGCTATAAACATGTTAGCGATGACCTTATGCTTGAATACTTAACACTAAGTTTCACAGCCTAAACATGTATGTGTATGCATATCATGATACTTTGTTCACTTCCACTTGTTTTTTCTCGTGTTGGTAAGAGCTGCAGGCTACGTTTCCTCTTTTACTCACTGGTTCATTTCTGCATCAGAACATGATTATCTTCTGTAATTTGATGTTAATAAATGAGGTTACAAAAATCATTTAGCTATAATCAGCACTATGTCCAGGATATAATAGTGGTACCCTTATTTAATGTTCCAAATAAACTTTAAGGTATAGAAAACACAGGCCCAATGGACCAACATGAAAACTGATGAGTTTTGTGGGAAAAAAAAACCCTCCTGCTTTTCCCCCTTTCTGTGCTCTGTACAAATATTTGATATATAGCTGTCACTGTTTAAAAGTTATAATTGCTGAACATCAATACTGAAAGACATTTGTGGTTCTTGCTGGTATACAATAATTTATTTTTTTATTTAAAAAGTACAAATGTCAAAAACCCAGGAAAGAACTAAAGGAATAGCCTGCTCTTTGTTTTCTATTGATATTTTCTGACATATTAATAAAATACATATAAAATATTAAAATAAATGCTGTTCATATTATTCATTCACACACAAAGTATACATATATTAACTCTTTGCTTCTTGTTCCTATGGCAACAATTGTATTGAATAAATAGATCTGAGATATTTTATAGTTCAATTTTACAAGTTATAATTTAATATATCATGTTAAAATATTTCAATTCTAATAATATAATTTTTTCATTGGCACAAACTTAAGGGGACAAAATGAGCAATTCAGCAAAAAGAGACTGTGCTTAATTTTCTAGGCTAATTACTGAAGCTGCATATATTGAAAAAAATGCAGTCACACTTTCTCAATTTTCCAATTGTAGATTCTTTCTGTTCTTTTGTCAAATACAAATCATCACCTATACAACAATATATTGTTGGTATCTTATTTAATATACCCTTTGTTTCTTTTCCTTTAAAAAATATTTTTATTGATTTCAGAGAGGAAGAGAAAGGGGAGAGAGAGAGATGGAAACATCAATGATGAGAGAGAACAATTGATCGGCTGCCTTCTGCACACCCCCTATTGGAGATTGAGCCCTCAACCCAGGCATGCGCCCTTGACTGGAATAATACCTGGGACCCTTTAGTCCGTAGGCTCCCACTCTATCCACTGAGTCAAACCAACTAAGGCCACCGTTTGTTTCTTATCTTATTGTTTGTGCCTTCTTAAACTATCATGCCATCAAAAAATTGTTTCTATTTACCTTCTGAAGCAAGTTTCTATTACCTTCTGAAGATATCAGATCCTTTACAAGTTGATAATATTTCTTACTCCTGTCTTAATTAACACAGAAGCAATACATTATGTAGGTTTACAGAGTTGCATAAAAATAAGCATTCGGGGTGTGTGTGTGTGTGTGTGTGTGTGTGTGTGTGTGTATATATATATATATACATATATATATATATATACCAGAATTTCAAATTAAATATGAAGAAGTACATTTAGTTCACATAAATGAACATATGTAACATTATTTTTATATTCAATCTCCTTTAGGAAAGAGGATTGAGGTCTGCAAACCTATAATTTTCGTTTCTCGTTTTCAGGATTTGCCATGCATGTAATAACAAACTAAACATAGTCCTGTGATTATCCGAACAGATTATTTGCATACACTAATATTCTTTTTATCATTAGTCTACCTTATTTTTCAAACATAAGTATTTTATATTTTAAATGGAATCAATGACCCACATAATTTGCACCTGAAAGATCTCAAATACACTTTACCAAGTTTTTATCCAACAAGGATTTCAGTACAATAACATGTAAAATATATTCTTGGATTTGTTATAAACACTTGAATATATGAGATTTGAAGTTTGGAAAAGTGGTATATTGGCCACCAAAAAAAATATGAACATTTAATGTCTTGAGGATTTAATTTCAATTAATTTATTAAATTAAAAACAACATAGACTTGCCCAGCCAGCATGGCTCAGTGGTTGAGCATTGACCAATGAACCAGGAGGTCATGGTTCGATTACCAGTCAGGGCATATGCCAAGGTTGTGGGCTTGATCCCCAGTGTGGAGTCAGTGATTCTCTCTCATCATTGATATTTCTATTTCTCTCTCCTTCTTCCCTTCTGAAATCAATAAAAATATATTTAAACAGTAATACTTAAAAAATATAGACTTAAATATAAAGAATTTACTGCATGACCTTCAGGAAAGTATTTAATATAATAACTTGCTCTTCTTATGAGAGGTAATCCATGTGCAAATATATTAAAGGTAGATTAGTCTGAACAGTCAAGAAGCTACTTCAAAGTGTTTGAGTACTTATTTATACTCCAGTTTATCCAAATAGCGAGGTAGGTGATAGATGGGTGTGTATAATATGAAATTAGTTGTAACAACCATCCCCCTATGAAAACCTAGAGCTGTTATAAAAGACAATTAGATTTTTATTTTGGATCTACCAGCCATATAAACATTAATAAAATACTTTACCTTTCTGAGTCACTATTGCCTTAGCCGTTAAAGGAGGTCCCTAATAAATTTGTTGAAATCCATAAAATATTCACTTTATAGTATTTTTTCTTTCTATTATCAGAAAATATAAAGACAGCTTAAATATTTAAAAATTAAAATTTGTAAGTAAATAAATATTGTGCTAGTAGGTGGGAGTGAATCTAAATCAGTAAGACTTGACTTAATATAAAATAATATAAAAGAAGGAAAGATTTGGACCAAGGAGATATATAATAGGGTATAGCTTGATCTACAGAGAAGCCATTTACAGGAAGTAAGTGAAGCAATAAAGAAACAATAGAGGAAAATTCTTCAAAAGAAAGAAAAAAGCGCCTAGTTGGCATAGCTCAGTGGTTGAGCATAGACTTATGGACCAGGAGGTCATGGTTTGATTCCCAGTCGGGTGCCTGGATTGTGGGCTCAATTCCCAATGTGGGGCATGATGGAGGTAGCCGATCAATAATTCTCTCTTATCATTGACTAGAGGCCCAGTGCACAAAATTCGTGCACAAGAGTGGAGGGGGTCCCTCAGCCCGGCCTGCACCCTCTCACAATCCAGGACCACTGGCTCCTAACTGCTCGGCTGCCTACCTGCCTGATCACCCCTAACAACTAGCCTGCCTGTCTGAATTCCCCTAACCACTTGCCTGCCTGCCTGATTGCCCCTAACTGCTCGCCTGCCTGCCTGATTGCCCCTAACCACCTCTGCCTTGGCCGCCTCTGTGGCAGCTTAGTCCGGAGGGACGTCTGGAATGATGTCTGGAAGGTCGTTTGGCTGTCTGATCTAATTAGCATATTGTGCTTTTATTATTATAGATGTTTCTGTTCTTCCTTTTCTCTTTTTCTCTGAAAAAAAAATATATATATATATATGTATATATATATGTATTAAAAGCATCAGTTAGATAAAGAGGAAGAGACAGAGAAATGTATCAAGTAGGGGGAAAGGAAATTCAAAACTTTACACCTCTAGGCACAGAACTGAGATTTAAGTGTTGGGTGAAAGTAAAAATTGGAGGCTCTTCCAGCTTTGCATATTTAAGGCAAGTTCCTAGGGGTTGTGAGCTATAATAGTTGTTAGATGCTTTGCTAATCAGTTTCTGTATTATTTGTCAGAAGTGATCAGAAGACTGAACATATTAGAACAAAATTAGGTTGCAGAAAACTGAAGTCCAATATTAGAGAGAAAAAAGTAATAAAAGAATCTATTCATCTTAGTCAAGAAAAAGAAGAAAACCTACAAATTCAATAAATATGGCATGTTGCTATTCTCTGAGAAATCATGATGGCAGTACAAAAATGGATATGGGGAAATGACCTAACTCTTTTTGGAACAGGGAAGATACATTCCACAACCCACAAGGCAGGGTGCATGACAATAAGTTAATATTAAAAAACCAAAACCCCTGGCTGGCGTGGCTCAGTTGATGGGAACATTGTCCCTTACATCAGAAGGTGGCAGGTTCAAATTGTAGTCAGGACACATATCTAGATTGTGGGTTTGATTCCCAGTCAGGGCACATGCAGGAGACAACCAATTGGTGTTTCGCACATGGACAACTCTCTCTCTTTTTCTCTTTCCCTCTCTCCCTTCTTCTCTCTGAGATAAAAAAAAAATGTTAAAATACAAAAACAAACACGTCTACTGTGAGTGCCCATAGTAGGAAGGAGTGAGCAATAGATATTGTGTGGTCTCCCTGAAATCAATTATACAACACATATTATTATTACTTAATTATTTCATACCATTTAAGGTTAATAATATTGAAGCTCTAAAAGATTAGAAATTTAAAATATTCTGTACAGCTAGCAAGTGACAAATCCTGATCTAGAATGGAGTTATCTTGTCTCCAAATTCTTTTCCACACTCTTTTCTCTTTCCACAATGACACCTTGGAATGCTAAATCAGTAACATTGGAGATATAAGCAACTTATGTTTTTTTTGTTTTTAAAAATATATGTTACAGACTAGAAATCAGTTGCTTATCCCTATGTAACAAACCAGCACAAACTTTAATGCTTAAAAACAATGATTTTCAACATTTGGTGCACATAAATTACTTAAATTCTGCAGCACACCAATATATATATATATAGTGGATCAGATAAAAGAATAGGTAAAATTGTGATTGATTTACAAAGAAAAATAGTAATTACCTACCCTTTTTGTTCCAAACTGACTTAAAAAAAAATCAGGTGCCTATACTTGTACATACGAATTTCTGGTTTCAAGAATTAACCAATCAGAAGCAACCTTACTATGTAACATGACCAATAAGATACAAGTCTATTATATGATCTATATATTTATGGTTCAAGACAGGGCATTCACAACAAACAGCTCTCATTGTGTTGGCTGTTGTCCTTTTCTTATTTGACGTTCTAAGAGAAAAGAGGTCAGTGCCCCTTACTACTCAGATATTGCATGTTTAAAAAAATCCATGCAGTATGATTGAAAATAGCTGCTTTAAAAACAATGAGCACTTACAATTTAGTGATACTTTGGACCTGCAATTTAGGTTGGGTTCGGCTGTTCAATTTCTCTGGTCTAAACTGGAGCTCTCTCTTAAATCTGCAGTCAACAATAAGTCAGGAGGGAGCTCTAGTTATTGGTATTTGCTGGTTTATGTCTGGAAAACAGTGGTGGGCTTGGCTACTGGGCCATGTGCTCCTTTGTCATCCAGCTGGCTGGACTGGGCTTGTTCACAACTCTGCTTGGAATGGTTTCAAGAAAGAAGAGGAGCCATCAGTGAGTTGTCTAGGCTAAGCTGAGAACTACACAATGCCACAAACTCTGAATTCTCTCAGTTGAAAATTCTCTCTGATAGGAAAAATGTTAGAAATCAGTAAAATTTTACCTTGCCTTTCTCATATTTTAAGAGGGGTTAAATATCCTTTCATATGCTTAAGAGCCCATTTTATGAACTATCTTTTCCTCATTTCTAGTCTTTTAAACATTGTTTTGTAAATTTATATCTCTATAAGCTAATCCTATATAATAAAAGGCTAATATGCAAATTGTCCCCATGGGTAGGAGTTCAACCTTCTGGGAGTTTAGACATGCGCTGACCACCAGGGGGTGGCACGGAGCGTGGCAGGTGTCGGCGATGTGGTGCTGGCAGTGGGCAGTGGTGGAGGCGCTGCAGGCCCTGCTGGGCCCTGATGAGAGCAGGACTGTGGTGGGATGGTGGAGCAGGTGAGTGGGTGGTGCCAGGACAATGTGGGTGCAAGTGGGGGCCCTGAATGCCCCACTGGTCACCCCATAGATTGGTCACCCACACCAGCCAGGCCTAGGGACCCTACTTGTGCATGAATTTAGTGCACTGGACCTCTAGTATTTATATAATAGATGACTAGGAAACATTTACTGTCTAAAATGATGTCTAAATTATTTTGTTTTAATACTTATATTTAAATATTGGTTGGTTCAATTTAAAATTTATTGCTTCTTAAGATGTGAAGAATGGATCCAACTTTACTTTTCCACAATATGACTTCAAAGTTTTAGTACAATTTACTCATTAATTTACATTTTATCCACTAATTAGCATGCTGCTCATATGATATATTACATTTTAATTAGCAACTGGAACTTTATTAGTATTTTCTCTTGCATTCCATTGCTTTTTCAGCTTACTTATTAACCGATATCAGAACATTAATTAAAAGTTGGTTTAATATTTAATAGTCCTTGAAGAAAGTGGTTTGTTTTTTTTTTTTTTTTTTTTACATGTAAAGAGATAATATGATGTTTAGGTGTAATATAACCTTCACATTTTTCCTCCTGGAAAAAATAGGGTTGGCTTGTCTTGTTTTCCTTTTATTTCTTAGGATCATTTACTGTCTCCTCTTATTCTCTCTTTCCTTCATTATCTTCCCTTCAAGGAGTGCCAATGCCACACATACCGGATTCTCCCTAAGAAATTGTACTTTCTGGAGGCAGCTAACACCTTGTTACACACAGCTTCTGGTCTCTTTTAGTCAGAGCTGTGGAATACCAAGGGCTAATCCATACTTAGTAATTTGGTATTTATTTGCACGATCTATTTTCTGAGAATGATTTCATCCATGTCGCCTCTAAATTTTCTCATTCTCTCCACTCTTAGCTCTCATTGTTCTTTGCAATTGGTTTTATTTTCCTATTTACAGATAATTTTAAGAATATTATATTCTCTGTCTCCTTGTAAGAAGAAAGTATTACTTCCAACAAAAATTAAAAATTATCAGAAAGGATAGAGTAAGAAGAAATAAAACACATTTATTTTTTATTTAATCCTACATTATTGTGATTAAATAGTTAACTTTAAAATGTTGTGGCTAAAATTTCCTGCAGCTGTCTGATGATACATTTTAAAAAGAAAAAAAGCCTGGAAAATAGTTTCTTCCCTATATAAAATCCCTTTCATCCTTATCTCCAAGAAAAATGCAAATAAAAGTTTTCCTGTAGCTATGTCTACCTTAAATGTTCCCTAACACTGCCAGTTTTGCAGTTTACAGACATAAAAGACATTTATAGTATCCACTTGAAAACAAAATTTAATAAGACCCTTGCCACCACAGCAGGAAAAGGGAACAAACACTTAAGCAACCATGTTAAGAAGTCATTCATTTAAGCATTCATTTCCTTAGAATTACAGGAAATGAAATGCAAACAAAATAACTAAATATAGGTTTTTAATCTAGGCCCCAGCAGTCTGTATATTCAGAATAAAACATGTTATTGCTCCTTCAGTGAATAGAACAGGAAAAAGTGAACTTATGAATAAAGAAATGTGTATAAAATGATGACACTCTTCATTATATTTCTTTTTTTTAAATTAAATCTTTATTGTTCAGATTATTACATTTGTTCCTCTTTTTTCCCCCCATAACTCCCCTCCTTCCAGTTCCCACCCCACCCTCCGCCCTCACTCCCCACCCACTGTCCTCATCCATAGGTGCACGATTATTGTCCAATCTCTTCCCGCACCTCCCACACCCCTTCCCCCCCAAAAAAAAAATAGTCAGTCCATTCCCTTTCTATGTCCCTGATTCTATTATAATCACCAGTTCATTCTGTTCATCAGATTATTTATTCACTTGATTCTTAGATTCACTTGTTGATAGATGCATATTTGTTGTTCATAATTTGTATCTTTACCTTTTTCTTCTTCTTCCTCTTCTTAAAGGATACCTTTCAGCATTTCATATAATCCTGGTTTGGTGGTGATGAACTCCTTTAGCTTTTCCTTATCTGTGAAGCTCTTTATCTGACCTTCAATTCTGAATGATAGCTTTGCTGGATAAAGTAATCTTGGTTGTAGGTTCTTGGTATTCATCACTTTGAATATTTCTTGCCACTCCCTTCTGGCCTGCAAAGTTTCTGTTGAGAAATCCGCTGACAGTCCTATGGGTCTTCCCTTGTAGGTAACTGAGTTTCTTTCTCTTGCTGCTTTTAAGATTCTCTCTTTGTCTTTTGCTCTTGGCATTTTAATTATGATGTGTCTTGGTGTGGTCCTCTTTGGGTTCCTTTTGTTTGGGGTTCTCTACACTTACTGGACCTGTAAGTCTGTTTCTCTCACCAGGTGGGGGAAGTTTTCTGTCATTATTTCTTCAAATAGGTTTTCAATATCTTGCTCTCTCTCATCTTCTGGCACCCCTATAATTCTGATGTTGATACGCTTGAAGCTGTCCCAGAGGCTCCTTACACTATCTTCGTATTTTCGGATTCTTTTTTCATTTTGCTTTTCTGGTTGGGTGTTTTTTGCTTCTTTGGATTTCAAATCTTTGACTTGATTCTTGCGCTCCTCTGGTCTGCTGTTGGGAGTCTGTATAGTATTCTTTATTTCAGTCAGTGTATGCTTAATTCCTAGTTGGTTCTTTATCATAACATCGAGGGTCTCATTAGATTTCTTGAGGATCTCATTAAGTTTATCGGCGGCTTCTAGACAGCTCTTGAGAGACCTTAAAAGTGTGGTTCTGAACTCTATATCTTCCATTGACAATTTTGTCTTGTTTCTTTGTCTCCGCATTCTTTTTTATGCTTTCTTGGTGCACCCCCTAGTGGTCTTTGTGCGCAGTCTTGTTGTAGTTAAGCCTTGATTGTTGTAGTTAATACTGGGGGGATTTGACCTCCAGGCCAACTGGCTGTGAGAGTCAGCTGTGTCTGCAGTGGGAAAACTTCTGTCCTCTGGGGAGGTGCTAATCTAGCCTTTGCCTGAGGCTATCCGGCAAATGGCTCTGTGCAGGGCTTGGGCGGGGCGGGTCGCAGGGGATCAAACAGGGCAGGCCGGAGCAAGCAGTTATGGCTGCTCTCAGTCCCGTCCCCAGGGGCTCTTCCTCTCAGAGTCCCAGCAACCGCACCAGCCCGCTCCGTGCAACCTCCGCACCTTTGTATTTTCCACACTGCGCCTCCTCTGTGTCATGGTATGCTGTTCTCTTTGCTTCTAGTTGAAGAATTTCCCCTCAGCCAGCTTTCCTGTGGTTCTGGGTGATGTCCGTTCTGTCTTTTAGTTGTATTTGTGGAGTGGTTGTTCGAGGCAGCTAACTCCGGTGTTTACCTATGCCGCCATCTTGGTTCTCCCTTCATTATATTTCTTAAAGTAAAAGGTTATAAAATATAATCTAGATAACTGTTTTGTAGCTTAATCAGAACCTAATGTATAGCAAAGACCGTAGCACTGGAAAAGGAATATCCAGAAGACACCTTAGGGTTGAGTGACTGAAAGAATTGTGAAAGTGATTACTAAATATGGAAGATGAAGTTTGATTTAAGAGTAAGTAAAAGTTTGCTTTCATATGGGTTGTACTTGAGAAGCCAGATCACATACTTGAAAATGTCCAGAAGTTAATAAGCAATTATGTTTGTATCCACCAAAACAATATCAGCTATTTGCTTCTATTTTGTTATAAAAATCTCTCTATAAAATTACATTTTTCAAAGCTATCCTTAATTATTCTTAACACTTAAAACCTAGATTTGACAGTAATCTTTATGAAAATGATACTTTTGCAGCGTGGTGAGCTAATGGAACAGACAACACCATGGATCAGTAATTCTTGTGTGCTCAGATTGGTCTTAAGAAAAGCTGCCAGAGGAGAAATGGAAAATAGTCATCAAAAATGGAGGAATGGAGGAGAATCGAGAGTATATGTTGTTGTGGAGTACATTTGAGAAGATAATACCTGACTGGGTAAAATCAGTACCTTCAAATGTTGTCATATCAATGAAGGATATATAAATTGGAGATAATTCATCAATGCCCTGTCAGATAAAGAGTGTGATGGAGAAAGAGAGGCAATGAGCTCACTCCACTTTTTAAATAAGTTTGGAAGTAAAATAAAAGGCAAATTCTAAGATGAAATTCTTCAGAAGAGTCAGGGTCAGTGAGAATGTTCATTAAGTCAGAGAAAATGTGAGTGCGAATAGTTCATCAGCCATCTTAATTCAGCAGCACTTCAGTGACCTGGGAGTTCAGCTACCCCAACCACCCTGGGTCTCCACTTGCCATACACTCTACTCACCAACTCCCTAAACAGCTCTGCTGCTGAAATATTAAGTGCAAACTCTGTCTTTGCTAAAAACTCTCATTTTTCTTTTCTTCTCATTTTACTTATTCTTTGACCTCAAACAACATAGACACTTCTAATACTTCTCTGTATGTCAGAGTTTTCCAATCCTCATTTTTAACCCCAATTATTAAATATATTCAGGGCAACGCATTAGACAAAATCTTGACAATAGCGTTAACTCCGTGTCTCCATTTCTAAAAATATCATGTAATGCAAAAATGTAGCACTGAATTAAACTAACCTTTCTCTACGCCTTCATGCAGGCTGCTGTAAAAAGTGTTACAACAGCAAACTTTACCATAATGAAGAAAATCAAAGCTTCCAAAGTCAACTATAAAGCTGCCTCTTAATCTTTCTACTTTTCTCAAATCCTACTTTTCTCATTTTTGTAGCAACCAATCAAATCTATATCCATTTCTTCAACATACTCTCTGCCTGCCCCACTCTTCTAATTACTGTCTTATGGCTCAAATCCTTCCTAGCCAAAATTTAAAATTTCCTTTTCTTCACTTCTTATTTAGTGCTCCCACAATTCTTCATAGTTTTTCTCACAAAAGCATTAACACTGATTTTTCACAGATTCATTAACTCATTGTTTATACTAAAACAAGAATAAAGTCAATCTTTTATTATATATATATTTTTTTTAGCAGCTTTGGACAGTATTCACTAAGGCTTTCTTAAACATTGCCTACCATAATAATAAATTCTTTAGGATTTTCTACTTTCCATGTTGCCTGTGTTTTCACAAACTGCTTTGTATGCACCCTTTCTTCTGCCTATATTATGTATGACATTATTTCTCAGGGTCTATTGTAGATCTCTTTCTCTCATTTTTGGGGTAATCTCATCCAGCATCTGGGCTTTAGCAAATACTCATAAACAAATTACACTCATATCGATGGGTCTTACCGGTTCTCTCTCCTTAAGCCCAGAGTTAAATTGCTCAGCTGATATTTGGGTGGTCACAAAGATACTTCAGATTCCTCATCGTCAACATTGAACTTATTGCTTTGCTCCTAAAACCACTTTCATCTACTTGCTTAATTTACTTCCCATTTTATTATTTTTGAGGCTATTATGAACATACTTGTTTCTTAAATTCCTTTTTGGATTGTTCATTGGATCATTTCATAAAGATAAAATTTACAATTAAATATTAAATTATATATTATTAAACCTTATGGCAATGCATTAAAAAGTAGAAACACAAATAGAAAAAAATAGAAATAAAAAGTGTAGGGGAAAATCTACCTTAGATACCTCAGCATTTAACAGATAAAAAAGAAAATAAAAAAGGGAGAATCATCAAATGATAAAAAAGATCCACCATCTGTTTGTTTGTTTGTTTGTTTGTAAATAATTTCACTGAAATTTACCTAACATCATTTACAGAGTTGAGTCGTTGCAACAGAGATCATATGACCCACAAACCTCAATTATTTACTATCCATCCATCTCTTTACAAAAAAGGTTTGCCAGCCCCAATATGGATAATCAAACTATTTTTCTATACAAACAGTGGCTTACTGAAATAAAGAATTCCTTTGTCTCATATCTAGGGAGCCTTATTTTTTGGCTGTTCAAATCTCATTAAGTAGAAATTATTATTATCATTATGATTCAAACTTGATCCCACTTGGTGCTTATTTCTCCGGAACTGATTCACATGACTCCTCAAGCTCAAGGGAGTCTGTGAAGTGGCATATTTTGAGCTGGGCACTTAGAATTGCAAACATTTTTTTATGTCAATATGAAGAAAAGGGAGAATGGGTATTTGGGGGCAACTTGCAATTTATTCTACATTATATCATGTTGCATGAGTATAATAAAAATTCATTGTAATTTATTATAAGATAAAAATTAATTACAATCTCAAAATCGAAATTTGCAAAATGTTTTCTTTGGTGCCACTGCCATAGGAGAAGGAATTAATAACCCTGGTCCAACTTGAAAAGCTACAAATATCTGTAAATTAAAAAAAACAACCACCACACTAATCTCTTAAGTAAAACTTAGGTCAGGAAGGTTAACATTGCATTCCATGGCCAATTAGGAGAAAAGAGAAACACATAATAACACATTTCAAACATGGCCTTTAAGTTATATTCAGATGTAAAAACTGTGAATGCTTAATTATTTTGCTTCAAAGATTGTACAACAATATAGGCCATAGAAGAAAACGAGTTTATCCAATTAAATATACTGGGAAATGTTTACAGAAAAACAAAACAAAACAAAAAAACAGAAAAAATAACATAGGTAAAAATTAAAAATGGTTGATTTAAAAGAGAAAAAATAAAAAAATTATAAAAGAGTTTAATGGGTTTGTAGTTGCCCTCATATTGTAAAGAATACCCAAGCTGATTTTTTTTTTTTTTAGCCATTATGCACCAGCACAGTCTACCAATTGCTTATAGAGCCAGCATCTGCTCTAGTTCTGTGCTGTGGTGGCTATTTGAATATTATGAGTATCACTAATGTGAATATCCAAATGCTAATGAGGCTTAATATGAGACACTTACTGTTAACATAAAGAGGACCTAACTGTCAATTATAATTGAAGCAAACTCAGTGGAATAGGAAATATTTAAACTGTTTTCCTTCACCTGGCCACGACCCACATATCTTCAGGAAGCTATAGGGCAAAGGGTTAATGAATTGCTTCAAGACTTTCTGCCTGCCTGCCTGCTGTCCTCCCTTCCTTCCATTTTTTCCTCAGTGCTTGCTTTCTTTCCTTCCTTCTTTTTTCTGGATCTTATGATAGGGACTTGTTTCTTCCTGGTTTGGAAAGCTTATTTATCTCATGTTTTTAGCTCATGCATGCTGGACATTGAGAGATTCTGAATGAACTTTATATATTATTGAGGTTGCCAAAATTTCTAGGAAGACTAAATGGATCGGGGTCATGCTGTATATCACATGCTGTCAGAAAAGGTCAATAGTTAAGGCACAGGCCAGGGGAAGTTGATTTTTCTAAGTAGTGAGGGTAGGATTGGAAAGAAGTAATATATTGAAAGACTGGTGTTTGCAATTAAAGATGGCTTTATAAAGTTTGTTTTTTTTTTCCTCCCTGATTTAGGCTTGGCTAATGCTAATATCAGAATCCCATGCTGAAAACATTCATCATAATGTCAATAAACAACTAATATTTCTGCAACCTAACCAGTCTCTGCTTCCTCTAAGTTAAACAGGGGTCATACAAGGACAGAACCATTCAATAAACATCTAATATGGCTAATCAGGAGAGATGGAGAAACAAAACCACAAAACATTAGGGACAAACGGAAGTGATTACTGAGTAATGGAAGACATCACAGTACAATAATTGTGAGCGGGTACTAAGTGAGACATTGTGCTCATGAATTTGAAAACCTCCATAAAGTGGATCATTTAGGAAAACATAGAGAATAAAATTATCCCGGTAAAGAAGAAAAAAACAATAATATGTAAAATTGGGGGAAAAGTTGAAGAATGATTTTCTAACGCACAGACTCTTGTCCATATTAATTTCTGACTCAGATCTTCCACATTCCCTCTAAAAATTAATTTCAGTAAAAGCTGAATCCAGGGCTTCAAACAGACATTTTAATATATTTCATGCAGGTCTTGCTCATTCCTCGCCAATGGCTTTTGTAATGAGTGTTAATAGAATTTGTTTTTCCATTGCTGTTACAAATTGGCTATTGTGTTTCTCCAAAGCTATATGTTAACTGCTCATATTAATGAACACTTTTATTAATTTTTGTATAAGAATGTGTTTAGCTGCAAATAGGTGAACACTCAGCCAAAGTAAATTAAGTAAAATACAAAACCAACTAGCTCACATAATTAAATATAGAGGGCCTAATCTGTACTTTAGATGAGGCTTGATTCAGAGCTCTAAATAGCATTGAAGATCAGCTCCATCTCTTGATTTTCTCCATCCAATTGAATTGGCTCCATTTTCAGATAGGCTTTATTTTTCTGATCACATGAAGCTGTTGGTAGCTCCTGGGGCTATCTTCTCCAAGATCATATTCAGCAGGTAAGAGAGAATCTATACCCCACCATTGCCAGTTCAAATCCTAAGATTAAAACTAATTAGAGCAGTGGTTCTCAACTTTCTGGCCCTTTAAATACAGTTCCCCATGTTGTGACCCAACCATAAAATTATTTTCGTTGCTCCTTCATAACTGTAATGTTGCTACTGTTATGAACCGTCATGTAAATATCTGATATGCAGGATGGTCTTAGGCGACCCCTGCGAAAGGGTCATTCGACCACCAAAGGGGTTGCGACCCACAGGTTGAGAACCGCTGAATTAGAGCAACTAATCATGTAAAATCATGTACTCATTTTTGAAACCTCCATGGTCATGCGTGCAGATTATATTAGTTTCAAATACTCAGAGCCCCTCCCTGGTGTTTGGTGTAGTAGAGATGGCTGCAGTTCTGCTAAAACATGCATGGCCCACTTCCTTGGAGTTGAAGTGTTGCTGAGAAATGACTTCCTAACCTTGCACTATCTTTCCGAGTTCCCCTCCCACTTGAGAATCTAGGAGCAGTCCTATGAGCACTTTTCAGTAATAGAATATGGCAGGATGACTGTGAGGACTTGAATATTAACAGACTTCTTCAGATTGGATTATTCTTGCATTAAAAATATATAAACATGGTGTATAGCATTAATATAATGCATATATTTGCTAATGTTCTATTAGCTTTCCTGCATATATAGATATTAGTAAGCAATGTTATCCTAGCCTAATTTTGTATAAATGATACATTAAATCTATACAATACATTCATAAGGTTTTGTCCTTTCCTTTTTTAATAAAAAAATATATATATATGTTTGTTGATTTCAGAGAGAAAGGGAGAGGGAGAGAGAGAATCATTGATTGGCTGTCTCCTGCATGCCCCCTACTGGGGTTTGAGCCCTTAACCAGGGCATATGCCCTTGCCTGAAATCGAACCTGGGACCCTTTAGTCTGCAGGCCAACACTCTATCCACTGAGCCAAACCAGCTGGGCAGGTTTTGTCCTTTTCTATTCACTTGACAATTTTTCAGAGAAAGTGTATGTATATTGAAGATTTGTGGGAACTTCTTTTAAAATAGTCTAGGCCTCAAATTATTTTTTATGTCAAAATAGAGGGAGAAGAAGGAAAATCGACCACTTTTATTTTTCAACTAGAGGCCCAGCACAAGAAATCATGCATGGGTAGGGTCCCTAGGCCTAGCCTGCAATCGGGGCCATCTTCCTTCCGGCTCGCCAGTCCCCAGTCCCACCCCACCGCCACCCACCCGGTTCCCTGTGGTTCCCATTCACCATCACCATGCTGAGATTGGGGGGTGGGGGAGGGGGAGAAGGAACCTAGAGTAGTCAATGCACCTCACAGCAACTGGTTGAGTGGTCATTATGGTCACTGGCCTTTTATTATATAGGATTATTTTATAATCCTTTGTTCATATGTGTTTCAAATATCTAGAATCAATTTGGTTAACAATTTTTATTAAAAGGTAACCTTTAGCAAATAGATTTTTGAAGTTATTGGCATTTAGAATAATATAATATTCTCTTTTAATTATTTAAACCTGTCACTAGATTTTTATTCCTAATTTTTTGTCTATTTTCTTGATTAGAGTTTCAAAGATCTTTCACTTCTTTCCTCCCTTCCAACCTCCATCCCTCTTTTCTCTTCTGCCATTCTTCTACTCTCCTCTTTCCCCTCCCCCTCCCACTTTCCCCTGTCCCCCTTCTTCCCCTTCCCCTTCCCCATTCCCTTCCCCTTCCCCTTCCCCATTCCATTTCCCTTCTCCTACCCCTTCCCCTTCCCCGTCCCCTTCTCCTTCTCCTTCTCCTGCTTCTTGCTCTCGCTCTCTTTCTTTTGGGTGGGGTGGAGAGACAAGGTTCTTTCCAAATAATTAAGAGTTGGTTTTAGTTATCTTTAGTTAACTATTTATATTGCTCATGGAGTAGTGCTGTGACAACCTTTTCTTCCAACACTGTCCTGATTAGATTCATGAATAGCAAGTGTTCAGTTGTTATCTAAGAGTCTAAGAAATAATGTATTGTAGTTGTTAAAAACTTAGAGTCACAAGCAGGGCTCCTGGGATTAAATTCCTGCACAAGTGATTACTTGCTGTATAACCTGAGAAAATGTGCTTTACCCATCTTGTTTTAAACGTATTTTAAATTTTTCAGAGATACAAAAAGGTATAGAGAATAAAACACTACTCATTTACCCATCACAGAGCTCAAGTAATCAACATTGTTCATGTGGTTGAATACTGTGGTGGTACCTGTCACAACTGCATTGATTCCTTTATACATTTATTAAATTTCTTATGCATTTAAAACACACAGTGCAATTTTTCATGTTTCTATACTACACACGATTGGTATCAAACTGCATGCATCTTTCAAAACTTCCATTTTTCCCTTCAATCCTATATTAGTTCATTCCTTTTTACTTTTTATAGGTATGTATTGTGATTATACCACTTTGCCTTTTTCTTTTTGCTTTAATATTTAGAGTACCTTCAATTTTATATTATTAAAAGCTTTGATGAAAAGAAGATTATTGTCCAATTTATAGAACATACATAAGCAAGACATTCATTAAGGTACACACCTAGTAGTTGAATTCAAAGGCCACAGGATAGTCAGTTTTACAAGATAATATCAAATAAGCTTTTCATAGCAATTTGTATCAATTTTCACTTCCATTTGCAGCATATAACCGTGGTCATTGATCCAAACACCTGAAAATACACCCTTGTCAACGCTTGTACAATAAGATTTGAAAATGTTTCTCAATCGAATGAGCACGACATATCTCACTGTGGTTTTAATATGCACTTTTCTGGTTATTAAAGAAATTTAATACTTTTATATGTGCTTGCCAGTCATATTTACTCTTCAGGAAAATACCTGTTTATGTATTTAGCTTGTTTTCTATTGACTTTTTTATTGATGACTTATAAAAACTCTCAGATAATGTTCAAGCTTTATAGATGTTATGTTGGATTAGGTTTCAAATATTTTCTGCTTCTTTTTGATTTATCCTGCTACTTTATTTATGGTAACATTAACTATACAGTTCTAACATTTTGTCGTTAAATTTCTCAGTCATTTGCTTTGTGATTTGCCCTATTTGAGTGTCATTTAAGAGCTCCTTCTTTAACTCCAAATCATAAAGATATTTGTTATATTATCTTAGAATTATCTGTTTTTATTTTTCAGATTTAATTTATCCAGTATAGGTTTTTATGCATGGTCTCAAGAAAGGATATATTTTTTTCTCATATGGATAATTAATTACTTCATGTAATTTATTATTTCACAATTGATCTGTGATTTCAGTTGTGATATGTGTATGTATTTTGTTATATTTTGTCCCACTGTTATATTTATTTACCCCTAGCACTATCTTATTTACAATAGTTTTTCAATATAGCTAATAGGAACACCAAATAGCATGAATGTTTAAAAATTGTAATATAATTGACATAAAACATTGAATAGGTTTAAGATATACAATATGTTGATATTATACATTTATGTATTGCAATATGATTACTAAGATAGCTTTAGCTAACACCTCTATTGTGTCATATAATTATCATTTCTTTGTGCATGTGTGTGGTGAGAACATTTAAGATTTAGTCTCTTAGCAATTTTGAAGCATACCGTATAACAGTGTTGTTGAATATAATTACTCTGCTGCGTATTAGAGCTCCAGAATTATTCCTCTTCTAGTCACAAGTTTGTGCCCTTTAACATCTCCCCAATTCCTTCACCCCCAAGTTCCTGGACACCAGTGTTTTACTCTGTTTCTACCCCCCATCGCCACATACATAGTAAAATAATATTTTACAGGGAAGGCAAGAACACTCAATAGTGAAAAGATAGTATCTTCAACAAATGATTTGGGGAAAATCAGATAACCATATGCAAAATAAAATAAAATTAGACATATTTTACACCATTCACAAAAATTAACTTGAAAAGAATTAAAGACTTAAGCATAGGACCTGGTACCAGAAAACTTCTAAAAAAACCCATGGCAGTAAGACCCTCAACATTGGTCTTGGCAATGACTGTTTGGATACACCAAAATCACAAACAACCGAAACAAAAATCCACAAGTGGGACTACATTAAAAAAGCTTTTTTGTTGTGCAGAAAAAGCTTCTGCATAGCAAAAGGAACAATAAAAAAAATAAAAAAAACGATCTATGAAATGGGAGAAAATATTTGCAAACCATATATAGGAAAAGGGGTTAATATTTAAAATACAAAAGATCTTGGCCTTCCTTTGGAACACAATTCTCTACACGGCCTCCGGCCCTACACAGTATTCCCCAACCTACCCTGCCTGTCCTTAGCCTTTCATTCCCTACCTTCACCATCTTCCCTGGCAGTTATGCTATTTTGACCTCACTTGCCATGGGTCATTTATTGTTCTATGCTTCTAGAAAACATCCTCATAGCAAATGTGCACAATATCTTGGAAACTGTATCAGGCATTGAATCTTATATCTCAGGAGAATGGTCACAAATCAATAAACTCTTCCTTATTTCCTGGTCCCTTGACCAAGCAACCTTGCTGTTTAAATTCCTGACACAGTGTTTGGGATTTCTGTATGCATGTGGAATAGAAGATCTTGGTATGCAACTTGCAAGGTCCTTGCTGGGTTTTGAGACTAGAATAATGTAGATATTTGAGGAGTGTGCCTTATTTTTCTACTCCCTGAAAGATTTTGTGTTATATATAGTGCCCTAATTTTTCTTAAATATTTGTACAATTCAAAAGCAAAAGCCATATTGAACTGGAGTTATCTTTGTGGGAAGGGTTTTAATCACAAATTAATTTCTTTAATTGCTATTGGACTGCTTAGATTGCCTTCTTCTTTTTGTGTAAATTTCCATAAATTGTTTTGTAAAAAATATTTTAATTTAATTTAAATGATCAATTTTATTTGTTAAGGTATTTATAATATCCTATTATCTTTCTAATTTCAGTAAAACCTATAGTGATTATCACATTGTTATTCCTGATACTAGTAATTTGCATTTTCTCTTTTTCTTAGCCTTTCAGTGATTTATTAATTCTGTTAAACTTTTAAAAGAATAGAATTTTAGCTTTGCAGTTTTCCCTATTTTTCATTTGTTTTCTATTTCACTGATTTCTGTTTTATCTTTACTATTCACAATCATCCACTTCTTCAGGTTTGAGTTTTCTCTAGCATTTTGAGATGAAATTTAAAACATTACTTTCAGCTCTTCATATATATATATATATATATATATATATATATATATACACATATATATGTATGTATGTGTGTGTGTGTGTGTGTGTGTGTATCCCTAATATGCAAATAGACTGGGCGGCGGAATGGCAGAACAACCGAACAACCACTGAACAACCAGTTGCTATGATGTGCACTGACCACCAGGGGCGAGCGTGGATCATGGCGGATGTCAGCAGCAGGCAGAAGAGCCCAGAATTGGTGGGCGTCGACTATGGCAGGATGGTGGAGCAGGTGAGTGGGGCACCAGACTAAGGTAGAGTGCCAGTTGCTGTCATCAGGACAAGCCTATGGTGGTTACTGAAAATTCTTTGTTCCCATGCACCGCGGTCCCACCTGGTGCTCGCACCCACTGCTGGCACTGGCGCCTGCGCAGATTGCTCAGCGCCATCAATCTGAGTATGAGCGGCCACTGCCGCCCCAATCGCCCCTGAGGGCTTCTCCACCTCTCCCGGCTCCTGAGGGATGATTGGGGCAGCAGCCGCCACTTGCACCTGCTGATGATGCTGGGCATGCGAGCACCTGCTGTTGGTACTGGCCTCAATCGCTCCACACCATCAGTGGGTGCGAGTGGGGCCAACGCTGTCAGCGCATGGAAGCGGCTGTGGCAGAAGCAGGGACAGCCAGCAGACAGGGGACTGGGGGCCGTGATGGGAGGGGCCGGGCAGGGGTGCGGAGGATGAGCCAAGACCTATCCCTGTGCCCACCGCTGCCTCGCCTTGCGGCCCACAGTTCCTTTCAAGGTGCATGAATTTGTGCACTAGGCCCCTAGTGTGTGTGTGTGTGTGTGTGTGTGTGTGTGTGTGTGTGTAATTTCAATCCTCACCCAAGGATATTTTTCCCTTAATTTTTAGAGAGAGTGGAGCCCTAGCCAGTTTTGCTTAGTGGATAGAGCATCCATCCACAGACTAAAGAGTTGTGATTGGATTTCAATCAAGCACATGTACTTTGGTTGCAGGCTCAAAGCCGGCCCTGAGGCATGTGTGGGAAGCGACTAATAGATATGTTTCTCTAACATTGATGTTTCTCTCTCTGGGTCTCTCCTCCTCTGTTCATTCTCTCTAAAAAGATCAATGGGAAAATATACTCAGGTGAGGACTAACAACAACAACAAAAAAATAGAGAGAGTAGAAGGGAGGGAGGGAGAAAGAGAGAGAGAGAGAGAGAGAGAGAGAGAGAGAGAGAGAGAGAGAGAGACATGGATGTGAGAGAGACACATTGATTGGTTGCCTCCTGCAGGTGCCCTGGCTGGTGCTGGGATGGAATCTATAACTCAGGTACATACCCTTGATCTAACTCAAGATCCTTTTTGGGTTGTCCAACTTGCTAACCACTGAGAAACACTGGCCAGGGCTCTTATAATTTAATGTATGAATTTAAGGCTAAGTAAATCTAAGCACTATTTTATTTTACACCTTTTTGGTATATTTTTTCTTTTCCTAGAGGAAGTAATTCTAGCTTCCATTGTTAATTTGAACCATGTATTATTTAGAATGATAATTGTTTAATTTTCAAGTCCTTGAAGATTTTCTAGTTTTCTTCTGTGTATTGATTTCTAACTTCTTTCCTTTATAGAAAGGTAGGCAAACCTTATGATGTTAGTGTGCAGAGGTGTTCTTTATAACCCAGGGTATCATTCATATGCATATTCTCTCTGTGTGTCTCTCCCCATCTGTTCACTCTCTCTAAAAAGATCAATGGGTAAGGATTAACAACAACAACAACTAAGAGAGAGAGTAGAAGGGAGGGAGGGAGGGAAGGAGGGAGTGAGAGAGGGAGAGAGAGAGAGAGAGAGAGAGAGAGAGAGAGAGAGAGAGAGAGAGTGAGTCAGGGCTCTACATTCAGGTTTTTGTTTTTTTCATTTTGTTGTTTTTGCCTGCTGTTTCTTTCAAGCATTGCAAAAATGTGGGCACATTTTCTTTCTATAACATTTAAAGCTCTAATTTTTATTATAAGCAGATTTGGATGTACCCATTGACTGTGTTGTGTCATATTCGTATTCTTTTTCAACACAATTCATTTTCTAATTTCCAATGTGTTTTCTTTTTGACCCATATGTTGTTTCAGTGATGGTATAATTTGTGAATACTTTTAGATTCCTCAATTGTTATAGTTGTTATGGATTTCTAACTATATTTTAGTGTGCTCAGAGATCATAATGTATATTATTTCAATTCCTTGAGCTTTGTTTAGGCTTGCTAAAGTGGACAGTATATGTTTAACTTTGATAAGAAATCCAATGTGTACTTGTAAAGAATTTAATTATTTAGCTAGAGGAGATATCTACATATCTATTTATAACAGTATCTATCTACCTATTTATATCTCTATCTCTATCTTTGCATACATACAAGTATAAGCATATTTATATATATACCTATATACCTATTTGATTTTATTGTTAATCACCAGCATTTAGTTTTTGGTGAAATTCTCCATCTTGACCTCTACTCTTTTATTTAAAATATATATTTTATTGATTTTTTACAGAGAGGAAGAGAGAGGGATAGAGAGTTAGAAACATTGATGAGAGAGACGCATCGATCAGCTGCTTCCTGCACATCTCCTACTGGGGATGTGCCCACAACCCAGGTACATGCACTTGACCGGAATCGAACCTGGGACCTTTGAGTCTGCAGGCCGGCTCTCTATCCACTGAGCCAAACAGGTCAGGGCTTGACCTCTACTCTTGAACATATTCTACAAAATTATTTCTAATTGTATATCTAACTATCACTCTTGGCCTTTTGGCTAAGATCAAATTGTATATCCAATTGCTTCAGGATCTGAATCACATGATGGTCTGTGTCTCTTATTTATTTTCTCTCAATGTTTAGATATTTATTCTTCTCTTCTTTAATGTTTCAGTGGGAGTTATTACATATAAAGATACATGTTCCACGGGATGTAATACTCCTTCGGGGATGATTCACTTGCTTTTGGCAGGCAGTTAGAATAGAAGCAGTTCTTTTTTATTCTAATCATAGATTGAGATTGTTAGGCCAATTTTCCATCTCTGTGAGGGCTGGTCTATTTCTGGTATACTTTACTCATTGGGTATCTAACTGAAAGCTTTTCAAGTCTCTCAGCTATAAGCCAAGTATGGATACCAGGCCTCTCCCTTAGTGCTCCCTCAGCACCCATTTTTGTGTCTGCAGATCAGTAAAACTGTCTAAAGCACTGCTTAACCTTCTATCCTCCTGTAACAATGTTCTGTTTAGGTTTCTAGAACTCTCATTTTCTTCAGCTTAAACATCAGCAAATACCTGGGGACTGGGCAGCACCACACATCAGCACACTTCTCTTCAGTTCTTTTCCCCAGTGCATTCATCTCTCTTCCTGACTCTCCTCCATTATTTTCCTCTCAAGGACAGTGAAGCTGCTGGAAGCTCTAGGTGCCGTTTTGGCTCAGCCACTTGGCCCAGCACCACACTGTAATAAGTGAATACGTCAAAGTGGAGAAGTGGCAGCGAATGTTATTTTCTCCACAATGCATTTTCTTGTATTTGGTCTCTTTTATACTCAAATCTTGGCTGCCCTGGATGTTCTCTGATACCTTTTAGTGTCATAAAAGCTGATCGAAAATAGCCCCAAAAGGCCTTTTTAAAAAAAACAAAAACAAAAAAACCTGTTTCTTCCACTATAGAATTTTTTTGAGGAAAAAATAATTCTTTTAGAAAGGATTCATATTAGCTTCTAGCATGTGCCATACACCATTTTCAGTTAAATTTCTCAGACTGGAATTATTTACACCAAGAAGGTGGCATAAATTTGAAATCTAAATACACACAGAGCTACCTTCTTTTCCTTTGAGATATATATATATATATATATATATATATATATATATATATATATATATTTAAAGACTATAATTTCATTAAAGCTACAGTTCTATTCTTGCTTCATATGATGTTCTCAGTTCTTCATACTCCCCTTACATGGGCCAAAGGTCTTATCTCTAGGTCCCTGTGATAACTTTAACATCCCAGCAGCTTGTACACCAAGGAGCACCAGTGTAGGCATTGGCCTGCTCCGCCTTAGTGACCTTGAAGTGCTTTTGGTTTGCCAAGTATCATTCTACTGTTCCTATTGTTGAGCTTTTTCAGAAGTCCTAATCTGAATTGTATTTCACCTTGAATTATGTATTTTTCTCTTCAGAACTCTTTTATAAACTCAACATAATTTTCTGAGAGACATTCTAATAAACCTTATATACTTTCTAGAGCAGTGATGCAACCTACAACCCCCCCCCCAAAAAAAAAGTTTTGATTTTGTGAGTACAGAAATAATGCTTTGTGTATGGTTGTCCAAATCTATTCCAGAACCCAAACCCACTTTTTTTTCTGGTAGAGGCACTATATTCCAGTTAGTTTCCCCACTTGCCTGTGGCAAAGAGGATATATCAGTGGTTGCAAAGAATTTTTAATATATTTTCCTTCAACATCTAAATTTTCAGTGACCCATCTCAGCCAGGTTAGCAAGGCAATGACTTCAGTTTGTAAAAGTTTGTTTGAAGACTGCTTAATACCTCCATACAGAAAATGCCTTAATTTATTGATAATTAAATAGTTGTAATTATTTATAATTATAAATATTGAATAAAATTGATCTCTAGTTTGCAATTCCATGAGAAATATTTTTAATTGGGTTATTTAAAGTACAGTCTTTCCTAGCTCTGTTTTTATGGTAAATTCATAATAGTTTTCTCTTTCAAACATTATGATTCTGATTACAAGGCAGTCTCTACTGGATACCTCTCTCTTTGTAAGTGTGTTCCAAAGCCCATTATGGTTTCATCAGCCAAGTTGTTTTCCTTTGTCTAAAAGTCTGGCTGTCATTAAAAAAAAGTTTATATTTGCTGTTTTAGGATAAGACTTTTAACATTAGATACCACCAGTACTTACACAGTACTTTGGCATAAAAATGATTAAAAGAAAAGTTATTTTAAAAAGATTCAGTTCTTTAAAGACCTAGATTTCCTATCAGTACTCTCAGGAAAATTCACTATACTTATATTTTTATTATTCCATTCACATATAGCACAACCCTTCCTCAAACATCTCATTATTTTGCAAGTTCCTAAATTCCACCTACCATCTAAATGACCCCCCCACCCCACACTTTCTTCTGGATATATTTAATTCTCTTTAGAGAGTGTTCATTTGTAGGTTTCCAATGTAAATCAATCTAGCATTTCCGGCCTCATTCTCTTAATTTTATCCATTATGGGAAGTACAAGAAGCTTTATACAATCACCAAACAATCTATCAATAGTATCACACATGCAATCACACACACACACACACACACACACACACTCCCCACACATATTTTAATTTTTACCCTTTAATCAACTTCTTTCCTGTTCAGTTCAATATTCTTATATATTGTAGAGCAAGCATGTCAAACTTGAGATCCATGGGCAGCATACCTCATTTATTTGGTTTGTGTTAGCTTTTGAGTTTGACATGCTTGTTGTAGAGAAAGCTTTTATTCCCAAGTTAACTGCTATAATCATGCCCATAAAATGTTTTTCTGAACTTCTGTTTTTTCTGTTTTTCTGAACTACTGTTTATATTTTAAATCAATATTTTGGTTACAAAGAATATTTATTAATAAAATTCTCGTATCATTATCTTATCACCAAGTGTTTACAAGCAAGTCATTAGTATAAATTTAGAAAACAAAACCTATTAGAAAATAAAACCTATTAATTTGCCTTGGTCCAGCTACATGGTTAAGAATGATGTTAATATCATTCTTTCAGCCAGATGGCAATTATGGTTATTTGAACCATTAAAATGTGTTTTTTAAGAGCATATATTTCATTTTTCAGGTTAACTTTCAATATCTGATCCAAAATAGTCTTGGAAACAAGTTGTCGAGTAAGACTCCCTCCATGTTCTGCGTGGAGTAGGGTTCGGTATCTGAAAGAGGAGCCGCACAACAAATGAGAGAAAAAGACACGAGATAATTTTGCAATATTGGGGGACAAGGCGGCAAGTCCCAAAGGACTTCCTCCTGTGCTCAGGCCTCACCAAGCTTTTATTGATCTGGGATGCACCCATAGCATAGCCCTTAGGCAGGTGACCCCCTAGTAACAAGCAGACTAGCCCATCAGCAAGGATTTACATAATAATAAATGGGTGAGTAGTTTCAGCTACCACTGTCTGGACAAACAGAGGTGGCGCCTAGCTCCGACCTTTGCTAGGGCTTCAAAGGCATCCAGCCTTGGGGGGGGGTGGGTTTCGGGGAGTTCTCTGTCTATGCTTATCAGATAGTGAAGGCAATAAACAGTTTCCCATAACAAGTACTATGTAGTTTCCTTTATAAGTGTATCTACCATGGAAGCCTCCCTATCCACAGTAATTATTAAGGAAGAAAAGATTCAGGCATTTGGAATTTTTTTTATTTTCTTGTTTTCTTGTGATTGTTATATTTATGCTCAAGTAAAACTATTTATTAATAAAATATTTTCTTCAAATATTCACAATTTTATCTTAAAGATCTATTTTATATTGATTCCTTTATGAAATTATCACTTAAATATTTCTCTCCAAAGATATATAATGTTCAGTCTCATTTCCAATTATTTAGTAATAAAGCACCTATTTGCCTATCTGACAATTTTTAGATTGATTTATTTAGTCAGTATTACAACATAGTACATTGTAATTGGAACATTATGTTTAAAGTAAATAAGAGTGAGAATGTAGAATACAGTAGTTCATGGTAGGCCAATAATCCCAATGCCAACAACTAGAAAATTAGGGTAGGTGCTTCTATTCTTACTAGAGGCCTGATGCATGAAATTCATGCAAGGGGCTTGGCCCTCGCAGCCGCAGCGGCTTGCCTTGGTCCTCACAGTGGCAGCTTCATCCGGAAGGACATCTGGAAGGTCATTTGGCTGTCTGGTCTAATTAGCATATTATGCTTTTATTATTATAGATAAGCATTAGAGAACTGCAAAAGAACTTGAACTAGACAGTCTATAATACAAGAATAGGGACAAGCATTTGGAGCATTAGCTACTGTTTCTTACTTTGTGTCCTGAAAGGGGTTTGTTTTGATGCGTTCATTGCAGGAAGGGATTTTGCAGGCAAAGGAGGCACTTTTGCTTGAGTTCAGTTTGCAGAATGTTCTGTTTCTTGATATGGGTGCCGATCACATGCTTGCCTTCAGGTTTTGAAAATTCATTGAGCTCTACGCTTAAACGTGTTTTCATTTTCTTGTGTGCATTTTGTACTTCAATTGAATAATTTATAAAGTAAATGAAGAATAGCATCAAAATACACAAAGTAGAAAATTTTGTAATTTTATGATATCTGGGAACTCACTGAGTTGAGAAATGGAACGAGGCATAATTTAATGGTGTTTGTAAATAACATTTGATTGAATATAATTGTGACATGATTTGAATGCATTCATGAGTGTCACTGTTTAATTTTCAGTAATCAAAATTGTTTAAAAATACTGTTTGCACAGTGACAAGTTCAACAATTTATAAGGCTAGCTTCTTGGACCTTTTTATATTTACTGATGAACCTAACTTTGTAGCTTGTTTAATCCAGAAGACCAGCGTCTCTCATTAAACATGTGACATTACACCAAGAGTCATGTGCTCTCTTCTGTCTGATTGGGCTCTCCATGCAACACAGGCATTGTGTGAGAGAAGTTCTCACATTTTATCAAATGGGCTCAGATCTTAGCTTGGTCACTTTTTAGAGGTTTGATTCTGATCTTTTCATGTCCTTTTCGGCTCAAGCATAAAATATTCAACATGAGGAAACTTTTTACAAGCTAATGATCTTCAACACATTGAGGAAAATAAAAAAGAGCTTTCTGATTGAGACAAGTAGGAAAAAAATCATTTTAGCAATATAATCTAGCAACCAAGTAATTTTTCTCAGACTTAGACCAACTTACAAAACTCAAGTCCCAAATCAGTAACTCTAGTTTTCCTAGAAATGCAGTGCGTTCTGCTTGACAGAGCCAGGAGGTGACATACCAAGTCACCTCCCGACCCTCAAACCGAGGGGAAGATCCTCTCCAAGAGAAGCCTGTCTAAACAAGCCTGTATTCTCAATCAAGGACATGGAGGCCATGGACAAAGGCTTAGCTGATTTATTAAAACAAAAGCGGGAATAAATTCTCCATGTTCTTGCTCATCATGATTCATTAAATTATTAAAAACCAATGAGTCCTCTCTGTGTCAGACAATCTCTGACAAGGTCAATTGCAAATTAATTACCAATTGATAAATTAATCCAACGAATATTCATATTGAGATAGTAAAGCAGGGGGAACTACATATCATCAAAATCTTCATTCAATCCTATGAAGACAATAGGTCAAGAAGCCTGTCAGGCAGGGGATGTAAATTGGGGCCAGAAGTCTAACCAGGAATTCCTTCATCTGACTTCTCCCATGTGATGTGAACCACCTTCTTTGTCAGTGAAGTCAAGCCAGGCACAATGCTCAGAACCTCCTACTTTTACCTCTTTTGTAGCAGACAGTGTGGCTTGCCAAATAATATAACTTTTGCCTAGAGAGGATTAGCACTCGTTCCTGGGTGTACCTCCCATACCTGGAATAGAGCTACATCCTTCAGAAATTTCTGAAGAGAACTAACTCTCTTACCCTGACTCTGAAAAACTTCAGGTGGCAATGGGCCTGATTAGCAATTTACGTATTGAAATGTCAACTTCTGATTAAAGGGCTGCATATGAGTAAATAGATTTTGGAAGTTCCCTCTTTCTTTTTACTTTTTCTGCTTCAACTGCTTGTTTTCAGGATATTCAACATTTACCTAAATTTTATTTTATTTTTTAAAATATGTTTTTATTGTGTTTTTTTTTTTTAGAGAGAGAGGGAAGGAGAGGGATAGATAGAAACATCAATGTGAGAGAAACATCATTGACTGATCATCTCTTATATGGCTCCTATTGGGGATTGAGCCCACAACCTGGGCGGGAATCCAACTGGCAACCCCTTGGTTCCTGGGTCAGTGCTCAACCACTGAGAAACACTGGCCGAGCTAAGTTTTAGACATTTCTTTTTTAAAAAAAATATATTTTATTGAATTTTTACAGAGAGGGAGGGAGAGGGATAGAGAGTTAGAAACATCAATGAGAGGAAACATCGATCAACTGCCTCCTGCACACCCACCACAGGGGATGTGCCCGCAACCAAGGTACATGCCCTTGACCGGAATGGAACCTGAGACCCTTCAGTCCGCAGGTCTACTCTCTATCCACTGAGCCAAACCGATTAGGGCTAGACATTTCATTTCTCCTTGTGGAAAAGGTGGAGGAGAGGGAATAGAAATGGACTGACAACCATTCATTTTCACATCTGTTCAAATAAAACATACTGATGAAATAGATGGACACAACTTATAGAAACGTAACATTTAGACTGTACATGGACTTTCTTTCCCTATATTATTTCCCTTCCCCAATAGTATAAATAATTAAATATTATCTCTGCTTCTCCCTCCTCTCCTCCTTATTTTTCCCCAGGAGTTGTCTTTTAAGAGTAGAAGAATGGTTTCTATATGTATTTTATGTGAAAGACATAGATGCTCTCAATAGCCTCAAATAAACAAGTAGTATGGGTGATGGTAAAATAACCAGAACAAAGAGTTATGTGGTTTTTATGCAACTCCAAGAATCTGAATGAAGGCTAATAAGTTTTAAGGATTTTACATAATTTCGATATAAAAGCATAACTATATAAAATCACATTAGGATCAGCTGTATATTCAATAATTATAAAATATGTTAATGGCTTTGAGTCTCTTGGCTTAAAATAAAAACTAGTCCTTAATAATACTATTTTTACTTTTAAATGTTTATTTGAAAAATTTAATTATCCCTAAGCTAGTCTTCTGAAGAATTTAGCCAATTCATTAAGTTCACCCCAATGCTGTCATATAGCCCCGTTTTAGTGAACTGCACTGTGGCTGGTTTATTCTGAGAAGCAAATGTGACAGTGCTAATGAGAATGTTAGCAACAATGAAACTGCAATTAAACATTAATAAGCCTTGATCCAAGAGCATTATTCATGTTCATTTTATCTCTTGCAAGTAGGAGAGAAACATGTATGTGCATATGAAGATTTTGCAAATAATAGAATTGCTTTGATTCGATGCATATTGTTAGTGTGTGAGAGGAGAAACTTAGATCTGCAAGAAAATCGGTCTAAACGAATCCTGACTTAATCAGGCCCTGAAAGTGCTAATTCAGTCCCTGGTTTTCATTTACATCCTAATGAACTGTGGCAATAACTGAAATGTTTGAAAACAGATGGTCCCAACTTACTGTGGTTCAACATATGATTTTCTACATTACAATTCAGTAGAAACCGTACGTTGACTTTTGAATGTTGATCTTTCCTTGGGCTAGTGATATGTGTTATGATACTCTTGTAATACTGGGCAGCAGCAGCAAGATGATTTGCCCCACTGTAGGCTAATGTAAGTGTTCTGAGCACATTTAAGGTTGGCTAAGCTATAATGGTCAGTAGGTTAAGTGTATTAAATGCATTTTCAATTTACAGTATTTTCAATTTACGATGGGTTTATAGGATCCATCGTTAAGTCAAAGAGCATCTGTACTAATGTAACAGTGAGTGAGTAATTGAATGTTTCAGTCAGGAGAAAAGTTAATTAGGTTTTAGATTATTGAATAGTGTCAGCTTCACAGATTACACAGGTACATAATTAGCCCAGTATTCATATTTTCTCTTGTGTGTCCATTTACTTTGCTTTAGATCACAAATCACAGAAGAAATGAAATTCTTAATGTGAAGACTATAATACATACCTGGACAAAAATGTCCTCAAACAATAAGTTCTAAAGTGTTTTCAGTCCTAAAACCTTAATTGAGTGTGAAAGATAAGTAAAAGAAAAGGCAGTAATGAATAAAATTAATAATTCAAAATACACTCTTAGGAGAACCACCTTTACCAAGAAAAAAAATAATTTTCTTAATGAGATAAAACTCTCATGTATGTACTGTATGCTTTTTACTTTTTTCTAGATTTTGTTTTTTAAAGTTTCATACTAAAATTGACACCCACTTGTTTAGTCATCCATATACCTTGTCAATGAAGATAAGTTAGGATGTGCATGCCAAGAAATGTCTACGATGCCTGTGAGACTTTCCCTTGATTTTTATGTTATTATTTTAAATGGGCAGTGTGCACCACTCGCTCTGACAGGAAGTGAGACATATACAGCTATATGGCACTAAGGATGAAAAATTCTGCTACATAAAAAAAAATTACAAGTAACTTAGAATAATTGAATAATTCATAAAATGAATATGTGTTTGTCTAATTCTGCCTATTTTAGCTGTGCTCATTAGCATAACACTTGCAACAGATTAGCAGAACTAGAACTCCCATCTCACTTCCATGTACTCTGGACAAACTAATAAATTAATGCCACATTAAATTACCTAGGATTACAAGCCCAGGAACTCAAAAGATGCATGGCACTGTGTGAACTAGGAAATGCTGTGGACCCTATACCATTTCTTTGCAGAAGTCGAGGCCCCTTCTCACATCAGGTGGAATAAGTTTGGGGGTAGGACAGGGGCCAGGAGGAAGATTTACGTTATTGATCAGCGGTTTGAACAGCACATCAATATACGCAAACCGTTGACAATCCTTAAAGTATTTCAAAAACTAACCAGGGATTTCATTTGAGTTTTAAACAGATGGCTGCTTTTACACTGTTTCCTATAAAGCAGTGTTCTTCAATAGATTGCATTTTAGAATTACTAGGGAATTTGTATATAATACTGAAATCTCTTCACCCACGGAGATTTTCATTTGATTGACCTGGAGGTGGGCCCAGAAAACAGCATTTATACAAGCTCTCCAGGTTATTCTAAAAACCATTATGCCAACAATTTGTCCTTAAAAACTATATTGACCAGTTCATACATTTGGAGTATGTGCCCAAGGAGATCGCTGCAACTGCTTCTTCTCCCCATCTTGTTATGGCCACTTCCTTTTCTCCATATTATTAAGAAGACTAGAAATACGTCTTATATAATTAGACACAGATGTACCATTCTCAAAAGGATGGGTCGCTTTAGTAGTAAAAGCTGGAATGTTTTGAAGAAGAATAACAAATTGTACATTTGCAATTGCTGAAATATAGGTTTGGGGTAAATTTGCAAATAAACTGTCCAGGATCAAGGAGATATTTTACAAGAATAATCCTCTAAAAGTAAAGTTATGTAATTAGTGAAAGCATTATTTAAAAAATAATTTATATATTGGGGGGGGGGAAAGAAAGCTGTAAAATCAATAATCGATTTCCACCACAGGAAAATAGAAAAATAGAAAATTAAATCCAAAGAAAACAGAAGTAAAGCAACAATAAATGTTGAGGCAAAAATAAATAAAATTAAAAACAAAATATCAACAAAACCAAGAGTTGATTCTTTGATAACATCAATAATCAATAAGACAATAGCCAATAAAATTAAGGGGAAAAAAGAGAATACATAAATCTCTACTATAAGAAATGAAAGAGAGGGCAACACTATGGATCCTATGGCATAAAAAGATAACAAATAACTGCAATGAACAAGTCTATGACCACAAATTTGATAACCTAGATAAAATGGACCAATTTTTAAAAGACAAAATTAGTCTAAACTTCCATAAGAAGACATATTCTGAATAGACCTATATCTATTACAGAAATTGAATCAATAATAATCTTTCAAAAAAGAAAGCACCAAGCACAACTGGGTTCACTGATAAACTCTATCTAACACTTTTTAATATATTTTTATTGATTTCAGAAAGGAAGAGAGAGCGGAGAGAGAGAGAGAGAGAGAGAGAGAGAGAGAGAGAGAGAGAGAGAGAGAGAGAGAGGGAGAGAGAGAGGGAGACATCAATAATGAGAGAATCATTGAACAGCTGCCTCCTGCACACCCCACACTGGGAATTGAGCCTGCAATCTGGGCATGTGCCCTGAACAGGAATTGAACTGTGATATCCTGGTTTATAGGTCCATGCTCAACCACTGAGCCATGCTGGCTGGGCTCTACCAAACATTTAAGAAAAAAATTATACCAAAAGGGAACACTTCCTAACCCATTCTCTGAGGCCAGGCAATAAAACATTATTCAGTGCTAAAGAAAGATGAAAGAAAAGGAGAGAGAGAGAGAGAGAGAGAGAGAGAGAGAGAGAGAGAGAAGAGAAGAGAAGAGAAGAGAAGAGAAGAGAAGAGAAGAGAAGAGAAGAGAAGAGAAGAGAAGAGAAGAGAAGAGAAGAGAAGAGAAGAGAAGAGAAGAGAAGAGAAGAGAAGAGAAGAGAAGAGAAGAGAAAAGCATTCAAACCATAAAAAGAAAAGGAGGAATCTTAATTGCATATTACTAAGTAAAAGAAGCCAATATGAAAGCAGTACAAACTGTGTGATTCCAACTATATTACTGTATGGACAAGCAAAGCTATGGAGATAGAAAATAGATCAGTAGTTGCCAGGGAGGAGGGAAAGATGAGTAAGCAGAGTGCAGAATGTTTTTAGGGTAGTGAAATGTTCTCTATGACTACAATGGTGGACACAGGCCATTCAATGTGTCCAAACCCACAGAATGTATGCCAGGAGTGAATTATGAAGTAAACTATGGACTTTGGGTAATAATTGTGTGTCAAAGTTCATCATTGTTAATAAATACACCAATGTGGTACCAGATGTTCACAGTAGGGAGGTTGTGCATGAGTGGAGACAAGGAATATATGGAAACTCTCTACTTTTTGTTCAGTTTTGCTTTGAACACAAAACTGCTCTAAAAATTGCTTTATTTTTCTTTCAATTTTATTTTCCATCGGTTTCTGGAATATAGCTTAAGGGGTGTTTTTTAAGGCAAACTATGTTATATAATAATTATTCATGGGGAAAAAAAGAATAAATTAAAATGAAACAAACAATTGCATTAGGCAGTTTTTGTACTGTATATATGCCACAATTTATAAATAGGAAAGTGATTCATATGGCTCGCAACATTCTGTAAAAAATAAATTTAAACCAATCCTAACCAAACATCTTAACCAATACTCATTAAAAAAAGCTTTGGCAAGGAGACTGATGCTAGCCTTTCTGTCGTAAATAAATACCATAGTGGAAACTACTCCAGGTCACTAGACACAGACTTTAGCCATGAACAAAATTTTGACTTGCTGCAGATGAAATAACTATTATAATATCTCATAGCCACTTTGGGGTTAAATACGATAAAAGGCTATGATTTATACTCATTACATTGCACGGGTTCTCACTGAGAAATAAATGCACACTTATTATACTACGATAATATCTCCATACTAGAGAATACAACTTTAAATAAATACCTCAAATCATTGCATCTTATAAAGTAAAAAATAAAAATAAAAAAGGAAAACATTCTGTCATTGGTGTTAGTCAATTTTTGTTTCCAGTACACTTATTTTCAAGGTCATTTATGTTTGCAAATTTGTTTTGAACATTTAAAAATAAGGAGAATAAAATATGCTTGCTTCTGTGAAATAAAACCATTTAACTCTGCTTTGCTTTGGAGATAACTGTTTTCTTCATAACTATAAAAGCTGCATTTGTTATTCATAGGTGACAAGAAATTGTTAAATAGCTGCGACTAGTATCTTAGTCAATGGGTGTTCTTCATACCCCCTGCCCTGACCAGGACATATATGGGGAGAACATATTTTTTAGCCCTCATAGGAGGTAGAAGAAAACCCTTAAATCTCATCATCACGTCATCCTCATAGAAAAACCATTCCCCAAACACAGACCCACACACTCAAAAGAAAAACTGAACAAAAGAAGGACACACACAAACACAATTTGAAATCAGAGTCTGAAGCCAGAGCAACAGATTATAATTATTCATTGCATAGTTTTATATTTTAATTTTCTAACTTGTATTTAATTATAAATTTGCTTTGATTTTGCAGTTTGTAGTTATAAAAATGTATACTTTGTACATATTTAAGAAACACTAGATTAAAAAATTTTGAATAACCCTCAGAATATAAACAGATTTTTTAAAAAATGGGATTTATACATTACTCTTGAGAAATACAGTTTTATATTTTTACTTTCCTTTTACATTTCATTTCCTTTCTACTAAATGAAGATAGCTAAAAAATAAAATGCTTCTTTTATACAGGATAAAAATAAGATAGTATCTTCAGGTTACTTTCTACTTTAGTCTTGACTCATAATGACCAAGAAGGGTCTACATGCTTAGACATTCTAATATACCACCATTCAAAACTCAGAATGAATATTAATGGAACAGTTATTTTCTATTTTTCATTTCTTTAGATTCAATCTTGGATTTGGGATGACCATTTGTTTATCATATTGAATGAATGAGTGAATTTTTGTTATAACATAAACATACACCAGATGCTTTAATATTAATATATTTCCAGAAGAATCAGCCTCTCTAACTATATAGCACATCATGATTGCTGCAGGATCCCATCTAGAATAATGTTTCCCACTAGGGGCATTATTTTCCTTTAGACAAACTTTGAGTGAGTTTCTTGAGCCCTTAAGGTAAATTGAAAGATTTACCGACCACTAGAAATAAATGGAATCTGAAGTAAAGTCACTTTAGTCTAACAAATGATTCTCATTATTCAATTCCTAATGTTGTCATTACAAATAGTTAGAAGTTATTTGACTTAGCTACAAATTGCTCAGATATAAATATAAATAAGAAAAAAGTACTGTTTTTCTTTGAAAAATTCATTAGCACATTAAACACAGGATAAAAATAGATATCTAAAAACAAAAGCACAGAGTTATGGTTTTGTAATATGCTGTATCAATCACTTAATTAAGGATTTGATAGGATTTAATAGCCATTTTAATTTTGCAAAGACAGACTAACATTTTCCCTGAGTCCCAATGTATGGGTATTTGTAAAAGTTAATCTTTGAACTTAAAGAACTAATTCCCAATTAAATGTTAATTATATACTTATATAGCACTGTCACATTGATACATTAAAATTTACCTGACAAGTCATATGGTAAATAATGGAAAAATCTGGGGCATTAAAGTGAAGAGAACACAGATTCCCATTTTAGGCCCTAGACTTATTTTATGTTTAATTTTGGGTTGGCAACCAAAACTATTTCAGCATCAGTTTCCTCATCTATAAAGTACATTTTAAAAAGTTTTTAGCATAGGTAATTGCAAGAATGAAATGATATACTATATGAAAGATCCCTACCTGTGGCAAAGTTCATAAAAGCTTAGTAATTACTATTCCTACCATGCCCACACTTACCTGTCCATAACTAAATGCAAGTTATCATGTCTTATTTATGTTTGAATTTCTAACATAATCCCTGATATGGAAAAACTGTCCCAAAATACTTACTGAATGAACATGCCTTGTCAACTTACTGCGTAGGCTTTCGGTTCTCAATAGAGGCCACAGAGAGGCAATAGAATCTGATTAGATAACTGTTTAAATAGCTGCAGATTTGATATTGAATGCTTTACATACAGAAAAAGTACACTGGGAAATCTGAATTTTTCCAATTAAAGAAAATTGTTCCATAGAGATGCAAAGCAGCTATAATTTATTCAGCTCTTATGCATTAAATCAATTCATAACCCACTGTACTGAAAAGGTAGCTATAATAATATTTAATATCTGTATACATGTTTACATTTTATAAAATGTTTTCACATACAATGACATAAGGTCAGAGAAAAGTATTATATTAAATATTCTCAGCAAGAGGAGAAACAACTTTGCTTTGTTTTGCCACAGGCCTTATAGTGATTACTGTTTATGCTAAAAATATACTAGTTTCCTGATCGTTATAAATTCATATTGTATCTAATAGATCGATATCATAACAGTGAAACTTCATTAACTCTATCCTCTAATAACAAGCTTCAAAGTCAACTGCAAGAGGCTCATTTTCATTTAAATGTAGTTTGATATACTTCTGTAAGCATTTCAAACTCACACATACAATAGCTCTATACTGTAAAAGATACTGTAAAAATAGAATAACCATTAATTTTACTCTCTGTTAGAAAATAATCTTCTTTGTGGTCATTACAATTTTAAATTACTAGAGTAATTCAAGTGATATGCATTTCATCATTTACTTTATCTTGCAATGTCATTAGTTTATTTTTATAGTTCACTTAAAAAATAAAATTTTAAGTGAAAAAAAGAGAAACATCAAAAAATCCTATATAATAAAGAGCTAACATGCTAATGGTCATGACACCCTCATGCTGTAATGATCAGTTAGCAGGACATTGCATGTGTGGCAGGGCGGAGCCGCCATGTTGCTCCAGAGATGGGGCGGAAGTGGGGAAGTGCCCAAAGGAGGCAGGACCAGCCCGAGGTGACTCATGGACTGAGGGTGGGGCTTGAAGTGGGCAGAGAAGGCCAGAGGGGTTGGGGGCGGGGCTAGGTGCACTCGAGCTCTGGGTGGAGAGGTTAGGGTGTCAAGGCAGGGTGCGCGCAGGTGGGCGGGATCGAATGATTTTGTGTGATTTCGCGCACAGGGTCACTAGTATAAATATAAACATTCAATGATAGCATGGACATGCCAAGATATAAGAATTTTAAATTTTAAATTTTAAAACACTTAAAAAGGGAAATATCCACATAGAAATTCCATTTATATAAAGCACACACACACAAATCCACCTAAAATAAGCTATTATAAAACATGATAGCGGTTAGTCATGAGGGTAGTAGAGATTGGTAAGGGACAGGAAAAGTTTCTATTGCATTGCTAATATACTGCTTTTTAATCTGTGCATTATTACTTGAATAAGTTCAGTTCATGACAATCTAACTTTACATTTATATTTGTTCTCTTATATACTTGTTATATTTGAATAACTTTAAAAAGAAAGAGCTATTTATTAAATTCAGAGGAAAGTTAAGAATTTAGATAACAGAGAAGAAAGATTCATCAAATGCATAACAGGAATCTTTAAGGGAAAAAATCAAAGTAAAAATAGAGGGAAAGCATTAAAAATTATAATTCAAGAAAATGTTATTGAGTAGAAAGTCACATCTTGAAAGAACATGCCATGTTTCTGTGAAAATCAATCCAGAATTACCAACACTAAAACATATTCTCAAAAAAATCAATAGGAGTTTAAAAACATTAAAAATAAAGAAAACCTTGAGGCAGGCCAGTAAAAATGCCAACTGAAAAGACAGAATAGGTGAAAAAAAAGAAATTCTTCATCACTTTCATCCACAATTCTGTAGGCCAAAAAATATAGATTAAATTAAATCAAAGACTCCCAAAGAAAGAAAAATATGAAGTAAGGATATTATATCTTCCGATAGATTTTCAAAAGTAAAAGCTACAGAAAAGTGCCATCAATATGAAAGAACGCAGGACATGTTGTTCTTATGAGTCTTTTTGAAGAATCTACTAGAGTGCAAGCTTCAAGCAACCAAGATGACTAGAGATAAAAATCAACATAAAGACAAGGGGTAAGCATTATGCATAAGACTGGGACTAAATATGACTTGTAAAAAAAAAAGCACATTGTATTTAATCCTAATATTGCTGATACAAGTAGTTGGAGGAGTTCCTGTGATATTTACAAGGATAATTAATCTGGTATTAAATTGGTGACACTTAGATTCGTGTGTCCCCCTTCTCCTTAACACACTTGAGGAGGCAGAGAACAAAGAATGATTACTTTAGTATTTAGCAATTAAAAATTAAAATGGCAGCTGGTTCACAGAAGAAATAATTGATACCTTCAAATATTGAAATATCAAAGATGCTTAAAAATAAATTTGACCATGTAATTGTATACCCCTCAAAACTATCCTGAAGCTTGAAAGTATATTTCCATCTTGGAGTCTGATGAAGCACCGTGAAGAACACCAATGTTCCATCTAATAACTAGAAAAACAGTATTAACTAACAATAATAATGGTAACAAACACTTATTCAGAATTATGAAATAACTAATGAAGCAACCAGAAATAGGAGAGCAGGATTTTAGAGAAGTTATAACTGTGAAGAGATGAGCTGACATCTGGCAATTGCATCTTCCCTTTGTTATTTTCTCTAATTAAATGCAGGGCAAGGTGTTAAAAGCCTGGACATTTCCTAGACAGAGGCATGCACTGGGGAATATAGAAATCAGAAGAGTTTTGTAGATTTTAGGAGGTGAGGGACAGAATAAGAGGCTAGAGAGGTCAAGATCCTAATGAGAAAATATGACCAGAGAATTGAACTTAAATGAAACAAGTTTTCTCATCAATACACTGAAAACATTGGAAGCCACACGAGTAAAGGAGATAAAAAGACACTAAGAAAACTTCTATGTTTGGGCAGGTCAAGATTAGGTTTCAAAATTCTTCAATTGTTATTTCTCAAGAAACATAACTTTGTAATATGAATGACTTTGTGATTTAGTTACTTTAAATGTTAATCATAATATCCTTACTGAGTGAGGATAGTGTCCACTACATTTTTTGTATTTTTATATCCCAAGAATGTATACTAATTACCCACTCTATTTTTTGCCTTTTTTCAATTAAAATAATATTTTCTAGATTAAAAAAATAAAACTTCTTTGAGTAGAGTGTTTTTAGTGTCTTGATGTGTCAGAAAATAACTTCAGTCTAGGACATACCAATATGATGTACACTCGTGAGGATAGCCTCTCAATTACTCACCTGGGTATTTTGCTCTAGCAATAGGGGGGAAACAAAAGTAGATGAAGTAATACCAGGTTTGCAAAACAATTTGACTCTCCTGTCTGTGACTGAATTAAGGTAATAATCCCCATTCTATCCCCTAACAGACAAATGGGTGGACCGTATTTGAAGGAGGGATTTATTATCTGGAACACCTACAATTTTTATCCACAATGTCCATAATTCAATCAATAAGTACTGTATTAGACTTGCCAAGATATGAGATAATGTAACTGGAAATCAAGAAAGTGAAAGATTTATTCAGAACTTAGACATTGGAGTATGCTGATAAAAAAAAACCTTTAAAATAACTATGATTAAGATTTTTGAAGACATCATAGAAGATGGAGAAAATATTTTTATAGATCGAGAATTTTACCAAAATATTGGGACTCGAAAAAAAATCAAATAGGAAATCTAAAATGGAAAATTTCAGTAACAGAAATAAAGTCAGTTGGCACAATAAGAAATTAGAACAGCAGGAGACAGGATTGGCAAACTGTTAAAACAAGCCAAAAGAAAATATGCAAATTAAAGCATAAAAGAAAATTGTAGAAAAAAGAGCAAGAGTCATATGGGACATAGTGAAAAGATTTCCTATTCAGATGGAGTCTCAGAAAATGAAGGTAGAAAATTCAACAGAGAATTGATAAAAGATACCAATGTATATATTCAACATGCCCTGAAAACTCAAAAAAAAAAAAAATACACGGAAAGCCAAACCTTGCTTATTTAGTAAAATGGCTGAATCCCAATGACAGAAAATCTTAAAATCAACTAAAGAATACTGGTAAAGGTTCATTGCCTTCACCAGAGTAACAATACAATTAAATAAGTGACTTCTGAACATAAAAAACAAACAAAAAAACAACAACATACCTTTAATGTGCTGAAAAATTATTGTCAACCTAGATCTGCTCTCAAAGAAACCAAAGAGCTGAGCCAGTGTGGCTCAATTGGTTGAGCCTCATCCCATGCACCAAGAAGTTGCCAGCTGATTCACTGTCAAAGCACATGCCCGGGATACAGGTTTAATCCCCAGTAGGTGGCATGCAAGAGGCAGCTAATCAATGGTTTTCTTTCAGCAGTGTTTCTATCTCTCTACCCCCTCCCTTCCTCTCTCTCTAAAAGTCAATAAAAACATATTTTTAAAAATAAATCAAAGAGTATTCCTCATGGACAATGATAATTTCAGATGGAAATAAGAAAAAAGAAGCAGCCTTAGCCGGTTTGGATCAGCGGATAGAGCGTCGGCCTGTAAACTGAAAGGTCCCAGGTTCAATTCCAGTCAAGGGCATGTACCTTGGTTGTGGGCACATCCCCAGTAGGGAGTGTACAGGAAGCAGCTCATCGATGTTTCTCTCTCATCGATGTTTCTAACTCTCTACCCCTCTCCCCTCCTCTCTGTAAAATATTAATAAAATATGTTTTTTTAAAAAGAAGCAAGTTATGAAGAACAGGAGAACAGGTAACCATGTAGGAGTGTGTGTACTAGTATCTGTGTGTGTGTATGTGCATGTGTAGGTTTAAGAGATAGAGAAAGAGAGCTCATAATGTTACTGTCTGGGATTTTCAAATATATATATATATATATATATATTAGAGGCCCGGTGCACAAAAATTTGTGCACTTGGGGGTGGGGGGGAGGGAAGTGGTCCCTCAGCCTGGCCTGTGCCCTCTCACAGTCTGGGACGCCTCAGGGGATGACCACCTGCTAGCTTAGGTTTGCTCCCCAGGGGATTGGGCATAAGGTGACAATCAGACATCCCTCTGGCAGCCTGGTAGCCCTCGGGGGATGTCCACTTGCCAGCGGGGAGCAGGCCTAAACGGCAGTTGAACATCCTTAGCGCTGCTGAGGAGGCAGGAGAGGCTCCCACCACCACCGCTGTACTGGCAGCCATCAGCCTGGCCTGTGGCTGAGCAGAGCTCCTCCCATGTGAGAGCACCCTGACCACCAGAGGGCAGCTCCTGCATTAAGCATCTGCCCCCTGGTGGTCAGTGTGTGTTATAGTGACCAGTCATTCCCAGTCACTCTGCTGTTAGGGTCAGTTTGCATATTACCCATTTACTATATAGGATAGAGGCCTGGTGCATGGGTGGGAGCCAGCTGGTTTGCCGTGAAGGGTGTCCTGGATCAGGGTGGGGGTCCCGCTTGGGTGTCTGGCCAGCCTGGATGAGGGGATGATGGCTTTTTGCAGCTGGTCACTCCCCCTTCAGGGTGGGGGTCCCCACTGGCGTGACTGACCAGTCTGGGTAAGGGGCTGAGGGCCGTTTTCAGGCTGGCGGGTGACTGAAGCTCCCAATCTCTCCTTTTTTTCTTTTTTTTTTTATTCTGGGATTTATTTACCTTCTATGGCTGTCACTGGAGCTGAGAGCCGGCTGGGTTAGTTTAGCTTCTATAATTGAAACATTGTTGCCACCACTGCCACTCTAAGCTCTGAGGCCGAAGCTGGCTGAAAGCAGGTTTCTGGAGCTTTTTTAGCTTCTATAATTGCAACATTGTTTCTTAGAATGCAGCTCAGAGGCTGGCAGCGGCAGGCAGGGAACGTTGGCTTCCTCCATCACTGGAGCAAGCAAGCCTCCTGTTCGCTTCAGCTGCCTGGCTGCCGGCCGCCATCTTGGTTGGCAGTTAATTTGCATATTCCCCTGATTAGCCAATGGGAAGGGTAGCGAAGTTACGGTTAATTACCATGTTTGTCTATTATTAGATAGGAGAAATTAAAATGCATGAAAGTAATAAAACAAAAGGCAAAAGTGAGGTACATGGATGGGAATAAATTGTTTTAAAGTCCTACCATTATTGGGGGAAAATAAAAGTATTTACTTATTAAACTATAATAAATCAGTGGCACATGTAAATCCTATGGTAGTCATTTAAAAACAGAAATACTGTACAACTACAATGTTAACAAATGGAAAAATGCAATGATTAGTATAATAAAGTCATCAACAATTCAAGACTTGATAAACAGAGTAAATACAGACTGTTCAAATAGAAAAACAATAAAAAGTAGACAAAAACCAAAAACTGTGAAAAATTATATTAAGAATAAATGTAATATATAACTCTCATGTACAAATTGTTAAAAAACAAAATTAGAATATTAAATCTAGTAATATACTGTAGCTAAGTGTCAAAACCAAATGTTATTCTAGAAATTTAGATGTAGTTTAACATTTGACAATAAATCAATTCACCACTTAACAAAAATAAGGGTCCTTCACCATGATCAAAAACTAAATGACTCTCTGAAAAACAAAATGGTAAGCAAAGTAAGGCTGACATAAAAAAGTGTACTATGATTTGGTATGCATGAAAGTTAACAATAAGGAAAACTAATCTATGATGCAGTAAGTTAGAATAGGAGGTATTCTTGGGTGTTTGTGGGAGTGGCTGTGAGCAGCCACAAGGGTATTAACTTGTGACTTACTATGTTTTTTATCTTGGTGCTTGCTACAAGAGCACATTCATTTTTGAAAATTCTTAGATCTGTTCTCTTGTATTTGCATGATTTTCTGCATGTTATGCCTTAACAAAAAGTTTACTTAAAATGATGGCAGAATTTCTAAAGGGCAGAGTAAAATAATTGCAGCAGTCAAACCTACAACTGAGAAACATGGAAATAGATAAAAAATAAAAACAAATAAAGAGGAACCACCACCACAACCAATTTTTTGAAGCAATGGAGATTTCCCAAAGGAAGCAGTACTCAAGAAGCCAGTATCCTGAAAAGAAAGGGGACTACAGATATGTGAGCAAATCCAGAAGGCTCTTCTTCCCTGGGGACATTTGATGATTCTTGGTACATATCTTTAGAGACAGTACAGGTAGAAAATACTACTACTAATGGCATAAAACCCCCAAATAGTCTGTCATTTTAGCATAACTGGAGAGGGAAAACAGTAAAGATTATGGGTACAAAAACAGAATTTAGTTGAAAGGAAGTTGTTCAAGCAGCTATATCCCTGTGAGAACGTGGCACAGGGAATGAAGCCTAATATTATATTGCCTTTTACCTTAAGTCAATTGCCAAATTCTTGAAATGCACAGGGCAAATGATAAGAAGTGAGGCAGAAAGCTCCTGTTAGTAAAATAGGCATTTTCTGCTATTTACTAGTACAAGGCTGAGAAGACAAAAATTGGAGTTGAAGACTAACCGAGGAGAGTCACCTTAGTTGGAAATTCTAGTGGATTGCACCTTATTAGAGAAGACAAAGCAGTAGAGAGAAAAATAAACCACATTATAGTCACATAACCCTGTATAATAAAGAGCTAATATGCAAATAGTCATCACACCCTCACGCCATCACGCCATAACAGTTCAGACACTCAGCACTGGGGAGAGAGGAATGGGGACTAGCCAGGGACAAATGAGCTCATGAGAGAGGAATAGGGACCAGCCAGGCTGCAGCCTGGTAGAGGGACAAACTGCCCACCCCGCCATCCTGGACACCAGTGGCCGCACCTGTACCTGTGGCCCAGGAGAAGGACAAGCCGCATGCTCCCCAGAGCCAGCAGCTTGGGCTGCGGCCTGAGAGAGGGACAAGCCACCCACCCCACAGTCCCGAGCGCCAGTGGCTGCGCCTGCACCTGTGGCCCGGGAGAGAGATAAGCTGCATGTCCCTCGGTCCCAGGTGCCAGCGGCTGGGGCTGCGGCCCAGGAGGGGGACAAGCCACATGCCCCTCAGTCCCGGGTGTCTGCGGCCAGCCTGGAAGAAGCCACCTGCCCAAGGTACCCTGAGGCTGCAGCCAGTCCAGGCAAAGCTGGCCCAGGTCCTGGGTACCTGTGGCCAGCCAGAGGGAGGGAAGCCTGGGCCCCAGGTGCCTGCAATTGGCTGGAGGAGGGAATCCTGGGTCCCAGGTGCAGGGCAAGGCAGAGGTAATTCGGGAAGATCAGGCCAGTAGGGGAGCAGTTAGGGGCAATCAGGCAGGCAGGTGAGCGATTAGGAACCAGCAGTCCCGGATTGCGAGAGGCAGTCGGACATCCCCTGAGTGGTCCCAGATTGGAGAGGGTGTAGGCCAGGCTGAGGGACTCTCCTCCCATGCACGAATTTCATACACCGGGCCTCTACTGGACTAATAAAGAGCAATAAGAATTAATGACCCATTGCTATGTGCAATGGTGTGGATGTTTCTCACAGCACACATTGAGCTAAAGAAGCCAAAGAAATAACCACTTAACAAATAATTCCTTTTACATCATGTTCAAAAGTAGGCAAGGCTAACCTCAAATATTACAGATCAGAATTACAGTCACTTTGAGGGGAAACAGTGCGTGAGAGGGAGAGGAAGATTTCTTAATTGCAGGTCTTGCTTTATTTCTGAATCTGTGAGCATAATTTTATATTGTGGAAATGCTCTTATATACTTACTAGTAGCCCGGTGCATGAGATTCATGCACATTAAAAGGGAATTAATTGCCCTAACCAGTTTGGCTCAGTGGAGAGTGTGCAGGAGGGAGCTGATCGATGTTTCTCTCTCATCGATGTTTCTAACTCTCTATTCCTCTCCCTTCCTCTCTGTAAAAAAATCAATAAAATATATTTTTTTAAAAAGGGAATTAATTAGCAGAGATATTTTAATATTGCTATTTGCCCTTTCTCTATAATAGAAGTGTGAGAGATGAAAGGAAATTAGTAAAATGTATATGAAAATAATATATAAATTTATTAATAAATAAACAGTAACAAAAGGATATAACAACAACAGAGGCATGATATAAAAATGACAAAAACATGATATGAAAACAACAAAAACATGATTTAAAAACAACAGTGATGCAGTGACTGATAAAGTGATTAAACTTATTCTAATATCTCCCTGTACACCACATTAAGAGTGAAAACACTTTCAGAGTGCTTGACTAATTTCCCTTGTGATGAAGTACTTAGAACTTTAACTGTAACATCACATGCTCTTCAAACTTGAGAGAAAGCAACATATAACTGACCATGTGCAAAAACAGGTTCAGGTAGGAACATGCCTACTCTGTCTAGAGTTTGTCTTTGTGATTTATTAATAGTCATCACAAATGCTGGCATCACGGGAAACTGTCATCGAATCAATTTAAATGGAAGGCCAGTGTCAGATGGGGACAAATTAATTCTTGGAATCAGAACAGCCTCTCCCTCTGCAGATCCTGTTAATACTTCAGCTTCGATAACATTAGGTCGTAATCTTTTGATAATAAATCTGGTACCATTACAAAGACGCCATTTACTATTGAGATTTCTCAATAGCATGATGATTGCACCCACTTTCAATTTTAATTTATGACATGGCATTCCCAAAGGAGTAATACTATTCAGAAATTCGGTGGGGAAATTTTCCTTTGTTTTTTTTGTTATGGGGTGGGGCCTCAACATTAGTAACAAAGAAACAGAATTAAAACTTTATTGTGGGGAGCCGCTACATTGTTTTGGACAGGTTCAAGCCTTAGACTGATGAGAGGGCACAGTCCTCTCATTGCCACGTGCAAGTCCCAGCTTTGGAGGGCAGGACCCTCCCAGCACAATTATAGCCAACAGCTGTAGTTGTAAGCTTGAACCTATGGTCCGAACACGTGGCCCCACATGCCTGAGTGATGTGGGCTTGACAGAGTTCAGGTGCATGTAGTTGAGTAGGATTGAAACCCAGGAGAATGTTTGTAAACATCTTGGTCATACCCTTACTTTGCCTCCTAGCATCTGCTATAAACTACAGGCATGGCTGTGGGCGTGGTCGCTGTCTCTCAGAGAAGCAGCGTCCCACCAAGACCGGCTTTCATTCTCTTGTCTGTCTTTTCTAAGCCTTTCAGCTGCCCCACTCAGGTTCACCCCGGGCTGGTGCGGCACACTTTAGAAAGATCTGCCTCCATGCTCCCAGGGCGGGTTCCTGCCTCAAACTCCGTCCTTACAGGAAACAGCTCCAGGAAACAGCTTGGGGGAGGGTGCAGCCATTGCCAAGACAGCCCCTGTAGGACTGACTTCCTTCCACTTGGTCGCGGCTGTTCGTATGTGATGAACACCACCCATAGTTTTTATATAAGTAAGATTATTTGTGAATATTTACACATGTATTTAATATTTCAGTGAAAAGCCACTTGATAAAATAAGTTAAAATGAACAGTCAGATCTTTAATGTCATAGGAAATAAAGCATAATTTAAATGTCAATATGATACATATTTTATTGAAGAAAAATAGGACAATCAATAAATAACTTTCAAGTATAAAATGTAGTGAATTGGGAGAGAATTCTGCAAGGAAAGTGAAATGGAAATAAGAGTTCAAAGAGGGAAAAGGGAAGACATAAAATTTCAGAATGTTAAAAAGATCATGATCATATATTTTTTAATATATTATTTTTTCATGTTATAAAAATGGCATCTTAATCCTGTGATCCCCAAAACCCCATAATTCTAGCCTAATGATGAGAAAGAAAAAACATCAAATTCCAATCCTACAATAAGCTTGACCAATAACCTTAAGAACTGTTAAGGTCATCAAAACACACAGACACTGTCACACCAAAAATAAACCCAAGGAGACATAACTGAGTAATGCACTGAGGCATTGCAGATGGAATTCTGAGACAGATAAAGCACATTACATCAAAACTAAGGAAATTGGAATAAACTATGGATTTTAGTTAATAATGCTGTGTCAATATTAAGTCATTAACTGTAACAAATATTCCATAGTAATGTAATATATTAATAACAGAGGGGAAATTTTGTCTGGGGAAGTATATATGAACTCTGTACTAGTTGCTTGGGTTTTCTGTATATCTTAAAGTCTTCCAAAAATAAAGTTTATTCATAAGGGTTGTTCTTTTTAATAGAAGTTCACTAATGGGCTTCTAGGAAACTATGGAATGTTTTGGTAAATAGGATAAGACTTTACAGGCACCACTTGCCTTTTGCCTTGACGCCTCGCCTTATTTCTTGCAGATCAGAAATGGGACTTAAAGCCTTCCTGGGATAATAACCAAGAAAATTGATGGATGGAAGAGGATGCAAGGAGGGATCTAGGTCCTCAGTGACTATTTTGAAGAGTATCTATGGTATGTGGTGGACTGACATTGCTTATGAAATGTGTATTTTTAAAGAAAAAGATCACGTTGAAGTCTATGTGAATTAGAATTCTGGGAGCTCCATTACTCATACATTAGTGAACTAGAGCACAATAAAAACAATGCTTAAGAATTATTTTTCCCAATTTACACCTAGACCAACAGTTTATATCCTTGATGAGGTAAAAGACCACTCTTCAACTCTCATGAGAAAAATATTAACCTAATCTCCACCCTCTTTCAAATATCGCTGAGATAAATTTTCTGTACTCATAAAATACATTTCAAAGTTATAAGTTATGAGAGTAACAATATTTGGAAAATGCCATTTGATGTACACCCATTTCTCTTTTACATAATCTAATTTTATTTTTCATGTGAACTATAAATCAGCACTGAAATGGTATCTGAACCTCAGGTATTGTTTGCAGGCAAAAATCACTTTTATTGATTTGCTTTTAGTCTGATGTCTTCAATCTATACCGAGTATCCGTATAAGACAGAGAGCCCGGTGCAGCTCCCTGTTGCATCTATTACTTAAAAAACAATAGTACAGTATATCAAACTGCACATACCTATGAGGGCTTAAGAAGAATGCTTGACTAAGAAGTGTGTTATTTCTTCTGCGTAATTGGTTTATTTTTATGAACATTATGAATTGTGCAATTATATAAGTATCCACTTTAACATTAGCTGGTAGAATGCTTTCACTCAATATTTTGGATTACCTTCAACAAGTACATAAATAAGACAGTGACAAGGTGTGAAGCACTTTCACCATCATTCGATCCTGCTATATCCATGGTTTATACTAAGAACTGATTGTATCATCTTTCCTGAGAAGCTATACAGCCTCACCATCAGCAAGGATTTCAGTCAGGTATACCAGTTAACTAACCAATTTGACATATGTAGTGTGGATCATTATGACAAGCATATTAGTTTTCCTGATTTCTGGAGGATTTTATGTTCTTACAATGTGTCTTTTTCACTTTCATTTTTAACTTAACTATTGCAAAGCAAGGGTGGTTTCTAAGGCTTTTTTTCTTACTCAGTCCTCAACTTTAATATGGAATAATACCCACTAGGTTTGAAAATACTCCTAATGTTGATTGTAATACAACTTATATGTCTTTCTGTCATTGCTCTGGAGAAAACACAATGGAAGATATTCTTTAAGAATTTTTAAAGAACATTTTTATGAACTATTGAATGCTTGACTAAGTACATACAAAATAATACTTAAGAAATACTGTATATGTAAGAAACAAAGCATAACAACACAGCTCTCAAAATCTTACTTATGTCTTGCCATGAACAGCTTAAGAAGTTCTCTATGGTTTTTAAATTGAAAGGGAATCACTGTACAATAGGGCATGCGCTTTTTCAAATCTAGGAATTAAAAACACGTTTTTGTTTTTCTTTTTTCCCAAAGGGGTTCTACCAATTTGTATTCAACCTCCTTTTTATATCTTTGACAACCCTTACTACTGGGAGGCCTTTTTCTTCAATGCCCTCCCCCCCAAACCCTAGGGTGGATAATGATGGATAATGAGGGACTACTGCATATCCCTTTTTGTTAATGAAGTTAAGTATCTTTTATCGTTTCTTAGCCATTTGGATATCTACTTTTGTATAGTGCCTATTCATCTATTTGCCTGGTTTCCTGTAATACTATTTTTATTTTTCTTATTGATTTATAAAATATAATTTTAAAAACTTCTACATACTAATTTTTGTCAATTTTAGGCATTATTTATAAAACTTTCCCCAATTTTATAGATTGTTTTTTATTCCCTTTGTTGTATCACTAGATGAAGAAAGGTTTTATAGGAGAGAAAGATAGAAACATCAATGATGAGAATCATTAATTGCTGCCTCCTACATGCCCTCTACTGGGGATCGAACCTGCAACCCAGGCATGTGCCCTTGCCTGGAATCAAATCTTGGACCCTTTAGTCCACAGGCTGACTCTCTAACCACTGAGCCAAACCAGCCAGGCGGCTTTATGGTTTTAATATACTCAATATTATATACTCAAAATAATTCTATTTTTTTTTATTTTGGGGGCATATTTTAAAGAACTATTCCCCTACTTTGATGTTGTAAAAATCTTTATTATGTATTTTTATGAAAGTGGTATGCCTTTTTCTTTCCCATGTAGGTCTTTAATCCAACTAGAATTAATTTTGTGTGTGATGGCAGTAAGGATCAGTGTCAATTTTCCATTGCTATACAACAAATTTCCATACACTCCATGGTTTGAAACAGTGCCTGGTAATTATCTCACAGTTTCTGTAGGTCAGAAGGTGATTTCAAGGTGATAATGGACATATTCTCACTTGGAGCACAGTATCTTTTCTAAACTCACAGGCTGTTGGCAAAAATTCATTTCCTCCAGGCTGTACTAGTATACCTGAAGTTCCAGTTTTCTTGCTAGCTATTGTCTAAGGGCCACTCTCAACATAGCACCCACTCTTCAAGGCAAAAGGAGAGCATCTGCTACTGCTTAGGCTGTGCCAACCAAGATAATCTATCTTTTGATGAACACAAAGTCATTGGATTAGGAGCATTCCTTGTATGTGTGTACAATCCCTTTTGCTAGGTAATGAGATATAATATGGAAGTAAAAATCCCTTCATGTCCACATGTTTAGCCTACACTTAAGGAGAGGAGGTTATATAAGGTGTGTGCAACAAAGAAAGGGTGAGCATCTTGCAAGTGTCTTAGTATTCCACCTACCACAGGGTCTAATTTCACTTTTACCCTTTTGCAGAGCCAATCGGCCCAGGCTTGCATTGTTCATTTTATATCTCACTATTCTGTCCTGTCTAATCCCTCATAAGTTTCCATATGGTCTAGATGTTTTTCTGGATTCTCTATTCGGTTCCATGGTGCAATTTGCTCTGTACCATACCATTTCAATTACTAAGTTTTATAATAATTCTTGACATTATGTCAGCAAGTCATATAACCTTATATCTCTTCAGAAGGGTATTAGCTATTCATGGCACTTGTACACTTAAATCTTAGCATTAATTGACCAAGATTCAAAAATATTCCATCAGGATTTGGAAGGAATTGACACCTTTCATAATTCATGAATATTGTATTTATGCCATTTATTTATTTATTTAGATGACCTTTAATAGCTTTCAATAATAGCTTAAAGTTTTCATGAAAATCTTGAATATTTTTGCTAATGTTTCCTCTCTGTTTTATATTTTGATGATCTTATGCATAGTATTGTTAATGAAATTACAGTTGCAAACTACATTTCTATAAGAAAATGAAATATATTCTTGTGTATTTATATTTTACCTTCTATCTTGCTAAGGACTCCAACTAATTCTGAGAATTTAACTATAGTTTCTGTGGGTTATTATATAGACAACAATACAGTCTATTTATAGCATGTTTTTGTTTCTTCCTTTACTTTTCAGGTATTTTACCCTGCTTTGTGTTCTAGCTAGAACTTTAGTAAATTGTTGAGTGGGAGAGGTGGTAGCTTGCGTTCTTAGGTTGTTGTTGAACTTAAACAACAAATTTCAATGTTACAGCATCAATAATAATTTCTGCTCTTATGTTATGACATGCCAGATACTCCAGATGTCCTTTGTTCATACTCAGGGCTAGCTTATCCTTCTTAGATCACTCCTGACTCTCAAGGATGTAAAACCTTGAGGCTACATTTCCCAGACTTTTCAGTGACTAAAGTCCTAGGTCAAGTTCACCATGAGAGACACTGGGATGATTGGTGGAGGATGGAAGAAAAGGAGACATTGGCAGCTATGGGCAAGTGTGGGTCTGGGATTTTTTAAAGGTTTTGTGTATTCTCCTCAGAACTAATCTCTTCATTGTTGATGAAATCTAAGTCCATTGATGACAACTTTTCTACACACCCAGATTTTTTTTGTAAATGGCCTTGCTAATGTTTGCTCCTTCAGGCTGCAAAATGTTGTGCAAGTTTCTAACACTCTGTATTAAATGCCATTTCATTTTATATACCTAGAGTGATTTCATTTTCCAGACTGAACCTCACCAAATAAACATCTATTACCAGAAGTAATTTTAAAGAAACAACCCAAAATATGATAATCTGGGATTTGTTTTCTGATCTAACTAGATTTGGCAGCAGTAATGATCTCATTACCAATATATGTACAATTCTGGTATGCAGTAGCCAAAAAATTTTTAAATGTTCAAATGTACATTGGTTAGTGTTTGAAATTAGGTGGTAGTTAAAACAGGATTTGAACAACCATGCTATTGCTGCAATAAAACTTTAGGGTGGAAAAGATGAGTATAAAGTATTATAGATACATAATGGTTGAAGAACTTATAGGAAATTACAAGATACATACTGTAATGAAGAGCTTATAGGAAGTTACAAACCCAACATTTAAATTATCAGGTGGAGGTACAGCCAAAAGCCAGAAAGATCATATGATCGCCCTCTTTACTCATGTAGTTGCAGATAAGTATTATTAAAAATGAGAAAGAGCCTGGCTGGCATGACTCAGTGGTTGAGCATTGACCCATGAACCAGGAGGTCACGGTTCAATTCCGGGTCAGAGCGCATGCCAGGGTCTTGGGCTCAAACCCTGGTGTGGGGCATGCAGGAGGCAGCCAATCAGTGGTTCTCTATCATCATTAATGTTTCTATCTCTCTCTCCCTCTCTCTTCTTCTCTGAAATCAATAAAAATATATTTTTAAAAAAGATAAATAAATTTTAGTTGGTGGGTTGCTGAATTACAGTGTAGGTTGAATTCACAACCTTATCAAATATCTACCCTTAATGTTAAAACTCTGAAAGAATACTTTCCTGAAAATTGAAATGAGACATTTGTTTAGATTCTTAATATGAATACCTTGTAGTTCAAGTGCCTGTGGAGCCTATCTTGCCATGATAAACATAGTTTCTGCTACTGCCTCCACTTTCTGAAGACCCTTTCATGTGAGTGAGGTGTTTTGCGAGGAATACCGATTCCTCTCAGGGCCTATGCAACCCCCTCTCAGTACTTACAGACCCATATTTAGTGTCATACCCTAGCAACTCGGAAAGACAAATTAAAGTCTGATCCAGTAGCAGGTACATGCGTACTAAATAAATTGCAATTTTTTTTCACCATATATTTACAGAAACCTTTGGAGTATATAAAAAGATGGATTCCAGGATATTAGATCAAAGAAGAATAGAATTTGGGATTTCTTTTATCTTATTAGTTGTAAGTACACTTTGTCCAGATTCTGAATTTAATATACCAGCTTGAGCAACTGGGTATAGCACTATTGTTTGGTTGCTTAATGAAGTGCCAGCACCACATGAAAGTAAGCTGAGATACCAGAAGTAAAATTTGTAATGAAAATTTTCTAAGATAAACTTCTAGTGGATCAGACATGCTTTGGTTTTGGGATTGTAACAGAAATAGCTTTTGTCAGCAATTTCTGGACATTTTCCTGAGAAGAACGCACTCTAGGTAGGTGCAGTAGGAGGCAGAAACCATAAGTAGTTTTTATGTGATTCTGGCCCTTCTGATCTTTGTTCTGGCTTGCAAAGGTTTTCTAAACCTCTACTTTCCTAAAATAAGCTCTCCCCCCCCTTTATTGTCTAGGGTCGTTTCTGCTTTACTTACCCAATTCTTATGATTTTGCCTTCCAAGTGCCATTTTCACCTTGGACCAGAGACACCATGCTTCTATCAGATGGTGAGCTTTCTAATGTGTGAGTACCTACATTGGCCACCATGCTTCTTGCCTAGAAATTCTCGGTAGTAATGAACAGTGATTTCACATTATTGATCACAGAGCTTCCTGAAGGCATTCCAATTTCTGGTTTAAGGCATCCCTGCATCACAGGTGCACCCTGGCCCTTGCCTCAGTTTGGATATATGAGCCTGTGCATTCCCATTTCTCCCTAAGTTATTTTGAGTCAGGATACTATCACTTATAAACAAAACTGCCAAGAAACACAAACACATACACACATAAACACATGAGAAAGACCTTTAATATATAGGCAAACTATTTTCAACATGTAGAGGAATAAGGCTGAAATGGAATTAATTGGTATGAGTTTTATAAAATACCAACAACATGGATGGACCTTGAGAATATTATGCTAAGTGAAATAAGTCAGTCAGAAAAAGCTAAGAACCATCTGATTTCACTCATATGTGGGATATAAAACTGAAACTCATTAACACAAACAGCAGTGCGGTGGTTGCCAGAGGGAAGGGGGTGGGGGAAGAAGGGGATCCTAATATATGGTGACTGGAGAAGATTTGACTTTGGGTGGTAGACACATGGTGCAATATACAGATTTTGTAACATAGAAATATACACCTGAAACCTATGTGATCATGTTGATCAATGTCACCCCAATAAATTTAAAAAAAAAATAAACAACAACAAACACCTGATTCTTACCGTTTCCTCTATAAACTATGTAAGAAATGAGATATGCCCGGATGATGTGGCTCAGTGGTTGAGCATTGACCCATGAGCCAGGAGTTCATGGTTCAATTCCTGGTCAGGGCACATGCTAGGCTGTGAGCTCAATCCCCAATGTGGGGTGTGCTGGAGGCAGCAGCCGATCAATGATTCTCTCTCATCATTGATGTTTATATATCTCTCTCCCTCTTCCTTCCTCTCTGAAATAAGTAAAAATATATTTTTGAAAAATGAGATAAAGCACTATTAAAGAAATATTCCCATGACAAAAAGTAGAAAAAAATCTATAAGATATAATTATTTTTATGATTCTGCAGTATAGGTATTTCAGAAATTTTATGGGTTTCTGCCAAGGATGTGTGTAGATAAAACCATAAATATAATACATACATATTATATTTTATGTAATATAATATAAATCATATTATATAAATGTGTACATATATAAATTATGTACTTTGTTATTGATACCTGAGATATACTTCAGCAATAAAATATGGGATTCAATCAATTGATATATTAGCATAAATACTATATGGGTCATGATTATAAAATATACATATTTAACAAACCATTTGAGGTTATAAAATTTCCTGGGAATTTTTCTGATCTAAATAGGAAAAATCCATAGTTAATAGACTATTCTGATCTTTTCAGGCATAAGCCCAGATACCTTAGCTCTAATGCAGATTGTTTCTTCTGTAACATATTAATCTGTATTTTTTCCTTTAGATAAAAAATTTATAAGGTATTACTATAAGTAAACAAACTTGCTAATGCACAGTCCTGTCTTATTTTGGAACTTCCTAAGCTTTCAGGAACATATAAATTTACATAATGTATGATTAATTATGCATTACATGCACAATAGCCATCTCTGTCCAATCTAACACCTTTGAACTTAAGTTTCCTGCCCAGGGGATAATGAGCAGGGACTGAATTTCAATAGTAAAATTTGAATCTATATTCAAACATAAAAATTGAAAGCAATGAATTCAGAGAGTTTAACAGTCTCTGTAATTTTGAATCGTTCAGTGCTACTAAAAGTGGATCACCTTATCTAGATGCCGCAGAAGATCAAATTAGTCTTTCTGACCATTAGGGCATTATTTTTAAAATTTCAGCCACATCCATTCAATGTTCTCCCAGTGACCTGAAAAGTAAATATATTGCCTAATGACTCAATTTGCATTCCATAAATTTGGCAAATTGCTACCTCTTTACAACATTATAAAACATTCCTTTTTACTTGACTCCTAGCACACTTGCCCTCCTTATCCATCATGATTGATCTCTTCAAACTTTGTACTTTATGTTCCTGGAATACTGCTTACAGTTGCTTGAATGAAACTTGCTGATTTGATGTTTTACTTGCTCTTTTCTCATACCCAGCCATAGATATTTAGTCAGTTATTTTCTCCCTCTTTCTATTATACATACCAGTATATCCACACCACATGTACACACACACACACACCATACACTAAACCTTCAACAAATGTTGACTATATGGGAATAAAGGAGTGATTATAGTGCTACGTGAAATGGCTTTCCTTATACAGTATAGCTACATACGTATAAAACCTTTTATTAAATACACAGTATGTGCAAAGACATATAAACATGTTAGGTCTATGGAAGATATAAAAGTGAGTATGAAGAAATGGCAATGCCCTTACAGATGTTGGAAACTCAAGCTGGTGCAGATTTTTAAGTAAATATAATGTGAGACGAAATAAAATAACTTCCACAAAATAGGTACATATGTCCATGGACATATTGTGGAAGGGGTAATTTATTCAATCAAGGAAAGAGGGAAGACTTTATGTGTGAGCCATTTAATCTAAATCACAATGGAAATAAAATTTTAATGAACATATAAAGGAATAATGAACATTAGGCAGTTTTTATTTGTTTTGCATTGTAACCACATCTTCATAGCCATGCAAGAACATAAATAGGGTAGCATGAGGAAGCTTTTGTGGCTATAACCCAGATGCACAAATAAAGATAGATGTGTTAATTAGCACTGATTGTTTTCAAGTGATAGAAACAAATTGGATCCAGTTTACAAAATAAAATTAGAAGAGACTAGGATAAATGTGTCCTATAATCACAGAGCTATCTCACAGAACACAACAGTGGGGTCTGCTAGGGAATAGAGAGTCTAACAAGGTCATGGAAAAACATCAATATGATATTTAAATCTTTTCTTTTCTTTGCATATCTGATTATTCTATTTCCCTTGCTTCTTCCCAGCATTATGAAGGACCTAATATGATCATACCACAGTTCCCAATATTCAGTTACAATTCTTGCCACAAGCAGATCAATATTCTAGAAGATTCTGATACACTTCCCATCCTGGATTAAGTGTCCGCCACAGCTTTAATGGACAGAGTGCAGTGAGTACACTGTCTTACTACATTCTCACAAGAAAGCTTAATGAGTTTCAGGAACTTATACAAGATCACAAAACAAGTAATTGGGCCATTGGTATTATTTGGATTTCAATACAGTCTGATAATCAGCAGACTATACTTTTAAGCAGTGTGTTAGACTGTTACTACTTCACACACTTGCCCCATTGCCTACCTAAGGGAGAACAAAGATTGTATGAAAATTGACTTCTAGCACAGCTAGAGCAAGTTCACATCTCTACTCTTTCTGTCCACTTTTTTTTTTTAAGACCACAATTCTCAACTATCTCATGTGAATGAGGATACATGCCCACTGATAAGTCACAGGAGTTACACAGTGTAGTTTGAAGTGATAGTTTTTACTCTTTCTTTCAGTAAGTACATTATAAAAAATATTAAAATAAATAAAAAAATTCAGACTGTTTCAAAATGTTACAGAAAAAAATCAATTTATGCCAGGAAGCATATGACAAAATAGGGCCAGAGACTCTAAATATCAATTAATAGCACAGATGTTCAAGAGTAAGAAGGAGATTCCAGCACGCATATGGAATAAGAATATTAATCTTCTGTGTATAGATAAAAATTTAGATTTAATTTCAGTTCCATTTCCTCAAGGATAATAAACAGATTAAGTGTGGGGCCAAATAAATAAATAAATCCTGCATTATAAAATACAAAGAACACAGGATTTGAAGCAAAATCGTTCAATAATCAGGAAAAAGATGGTACAAAACATTTATTTTGTATTGTCAAAAAATTCAAGGAGAAAAGAACACTTCCTGCTGGAAATAATATGCCCACCCATTTCCATTTATATCTGCATTTGAAGAGGTGTGACAGTCTTTGGTGTCTTTCTGCCTCTTTTTTTATTTTTTAGTTGGCATTTTCTTTATGAGGGAAAATTAGATTTGCCAAGAAGAAAGTGTGGGTAAGATATTCTCAATGCAGGTCTCACCTTATGATAAATTTGCCCTCCTCTGACCCATGACATTGGCTTTCTCAACCAGTCTTCGGTTTTAGTATTGTAGACTAAAGTTTTATCCAATTACTTAATTGAGTAGAAAAATGAAACTTTTAAAATATGTGATTTAAGAAGTCTTGTGTGTGCTATATTTTATGATTTGAAAGCTGATGGAATCCAGGAGGTGTCAAAGACCAGGAAGCAAACATAATATAGGAGGCAGAATACTATAGAAGTAAAGTTCATTAAAGTGAAAAACTTCAGAGATAGGTAGCAGAAATGTTAGGGGAATTATCACCACAGTGATGGCGAACCTTTTGAGCTCGGCGTGTCAGCATTTTGAAAAACCCTAACTTAACTCTGGTGCCATGTCACATATAGAAATTTTTTGATATTTGCAACCATAGTAAAACAAAGATTTATATTTTGATATTTATTTTATATATTTAAATGCAATTTAACAGCCAAAACCGGTTTGGCTCAGTGGATAGAGCGTCGGCCTGCGGACTGAAGGGTCCCGGGTTCGATTCCGGTCAAGGGCATATACCTGGGTTGCGGGCACTTCCCCAGTGGGGGATGTGCAGGAGGCAGCTGATCGATGTTTCTCTCTCATCGATGTTTCTGGCTCTCTGTCTCTCTCCCTTCTCTCTGTAAAAAATCAATAAAATATATTTAAAAAAAAAAATAAAATAAATGCAATTTAACAAAGAAAAATCAACCAAAAACATGAGTTTGTGTGTCACCTCTGACACGTGTGTCATAGGTTCGCCATCACTGCCATAGATGTTGAAGCCCCATAAAGCATTACAGTTGTTGGAATGAGCCACTGATGAATAGCAGATAATTATTAAATATTGCAAGAAGAAACAGTATAATCAGATGGCATGGTTGCAAAGAAATTTTACATGAGAATGAGTATGCAATGAGCCATAGTAGCAATAAGAGCTGGAAATATGCATTAATTATCAGGGTGATAGTAGTACATGAAATGGGAAAATGAACACCATTCACATAAAGGGTGTTCTTCAAAGAAAAGGCTTTCCTATGGCAGCAGCCAGGTAGTGAGACAGAAGATAGGTAGATAGGGAGGGGACGATGGGAGGAGTTGGCGAAATGGGGAACCCCACTCGGCAGAGTCACTGGAGCACCCCAACTGGGCAGGGAAGGAAGAGTACGCTCCAGAGGCATGGACTTTAAAACGTATGGATATTACTAAGACAGGCAGCGTGCGGGCAACCAATCACAAGGCTGTAAGGTGTATAAACCAATCCCAAGGATATTGTGAAGGCAGAATTCTTTGAGAAGACCAATTAGGAGTTAGCAAGATTATACCCACACTCTAAATTAAAAGGTACACGCTTCCTCCCTCTCCCCGGGTGCAGCTCACAATGGCTACCTGACATTGCTATTGTCGGGAGCACATCCCTCCACACATGGACTATTAGACTTTAGTTAGCTTGGATACTAAACTACTCTTGGCCGCGCTAGGTTAATGGAAGGATATGCTGATGCACCCCCCTTTGCCCATGTGGCTTATGGCCATGTGGGACTCTACATATGGACTAATGGACTTTAATTCGCATGGATGCTTTCAATAAACTTTGCTCCCACTAATTGTTTTTGTCCAGCAACTTCATTCTTCATTTTCCCAAGACAAGAGCTCCGACTCAACAGCCCACATTTTGGTTTCAGTAGCACATCAAAATACACAAGTACTTCAGTCAAAAGTTAATTTGTATTGATGCTGGATAGAGCCTCCAAAAGACATGGCAAAGGAGCCTGAGATGGTGAATATATTTCTTAAATATGAAATGAATACCAACTCTATATCAGAAAATCAGAATTTGGCAAATTTCATTAAGTTCTAAGCACTGGGTGTAGTGAACACAAAGGCAAAGTACCAGCACGCATGAAACGTAGCATTAGTCATACATATAACTAAAAAATTCAAACATATAACTAAAGAACATAAAATGCGATGTATTTATCATCTGTAGACTCCTTAAGATGGCATTTTGAAGGACTATATTCATCTCAGTGATATCTACATCCAAAGCTTCTTTTTCTTTCAAAGTTGGACCTAAAGCATGTTTAAATTGGTATATATATTTAGTATTTTGCCCTCAATTGTCACTGACATGTATATAGCAATGCACATAGGTACCAGGTAAAGAGCAATAGTATTAAAAAGCCCTTGGCATTAGATATTAAAAGTCTAAATCCTTGAGCTCCTATTGAGTTCTAATTATTTCTTTAAAAAGTGCTTCCATAAGCAATTGCAAAAGAAAATACACATTCACATTTCTGGGTTACACTTTCTTATTACCACATTGTAGGCATTGTCTCCCACAGGAGAGTGAGATAATTATAGTATCCGTAGAGGCGACCCCTGTGAAAGGGTCGTTCGACCCCCAAAGGGGTCGCGACCCACAGGTTGAGAACTGCTGCCATATTGAGTCACGGAATCTGGTGCATTCTACATGAATCTTTAGAGAGTTCTTAGCAAAACTAAATCCCGATTGTTTATAGCGGTAATGAGTTCATTAATACCTCTTGATTGTCTTTCTTTCGTAACTTGCCTCACTTTTCCCATCCCCTCACTTTCGTTTTCTGAAATTGTCTCTCAACAAACTAACTGTACTCAAGTCCTTATCTTAGGTCACCTTTGAGAGAAAAACTAAAATATATGATAAAATAAATTTGGAAAATCTTCATTTAACTGTAGTTAAACATGTTTTCTTTGTTACAGGAATTTAAGAGTTTGAATATGCTAATGTTGATCATGGCTCTTCAAGAGGGGATAAAGAAATTCGGGCTTCCCTAACTTGAACTGTAAACTTTTATCCCAAGGCAACTTGCAGAACTAGCACTCTCTGAAACTCATGTTAGGGATGCTCTCATGTTAGGGATGCTTGATCTAAAGTTTTTGCAACTTCTCTTATTTAAAAAAAAAGAAAACCACAAGATATTTTATTGATTTTTAGCACAAAAGGGAGAAAGAGAGAGAGAGAGAGAAGAGAGAGAGAGAGAGAGAGGAGGAGGAGGGGGAGAGAAGGGGAGGAGGGGGAAAGGAGGAGGGGGAGGAGGTTGCAGGCTTGATCTCCAGTCATTCATTGATGTTTCTATATATCTCTCCCTCTACCTTCCTCTCTGATTATATATATATATATATATATTATATATGTATATATAATATATATATGTATATATATATGTATATATGTATATATATATATATATGTATATATGTATATATATATATTCACCACCATCAGTCCTTTTTGCTAAAGTAGGCTTTATAAAAATCAGGTATTCACAAAATAATTACTTTATCATCCTATTCTCTTCCCCTTTTAGTTTAGTTTTCACTAGTACTTGTTTTATAAGAACTTATCATAGTTGTTGCAGACAGAAGTTTCTATTTCTTGCTTCATTTAGATGAGCAGTTATTGGAGAGGGCAAACATGATTAGGAAAGGGTGGAATAGTAAACATAGTCAGGAGCAGGAATGACAACTAAAGACCAAACATGGGCATGAAGATGTTCTCACCAACTATGTCACATATATCAGGACTATAGATGGAAAAGTCCAACTATAGGGAGACAGCCTGATTTTTTAGGATATCTGTAAGTTGTGATTGTGCAAACATTTCCTTATGATCAGATTTCTCAGTAAATCCATTGGCTTTTTTGTTCATTATTTTCAATATCAGCTAATGTAGTCATTAATAATTTCTTTATACTTCTATGTTGGAGGTAAACCCAGTTAAGTTCCACAGAGTGGAACTAATGCTTAGCAAATTCATTTTGCACACCAAAAAGATTATTTCTGAGTTTGAACTACTGTAAAACTTAGTTGCAAAACTGAAAATGTCCATTTATGGGAAATAAGAATCCTAACAATTTGTGTGTAATTATACTTGTCAGCAGTACCTACAACTTACACATTTTGAAAGACTACATTTATTATGTCAAAGGCAAATTAGCAGCTGCTCAAACAGGGATAGTAGAATTTTAATATAACATCTGCAAAACAGCTTTACACATCTAGAAACAGCTTTTTGTCATGCCAAAGAGATTTCAGTGAATTTCATTGACAAACTTCTCATCCCGTATGTATATTACAGTATTTCATTCTCTACAGTAACAGCTATTTTAAATAGTATGGCTGAGCTCAAAGCCTTTATGTCACTGAGACTTATATATCTCCTTTATATCCTTTCATATAACCCCCAAGGTTAGTGTATTGTTTCTCTAATTCATAACAGTGTCCTACATTTCCATATGAATCTCTTATCAGTATAGGCCTAGATGCTTGAATAAGCTATGACTAATTTTCCAGTCTCAAATATATTTTAAAATACCATTCTTGTTATGTTACATTCTCTTCTCAATGAATCCCCCCTTGAATTCTAAGAAAACAATAGCCCAGCAATACTAAGTGTTCAAGCCCTATCACAATAAGAGAAAACTTTCATAGTAAGGAAACTCTGGTATGAACATGGGTAGAGAAAAGGATTATCCATATGCCACAGGAAAATATACTTTTTTTCTTAGATAGAAAGCAGACATGGTCAAATTAAAAAAAAAAAAAAAGTCATCAAAAAATAAGTTCCAGAATGAGAGAACCATTCTACATTGTGACAAATTATAAAGAAATATTAAAAAGAAATGAATGGAAATAGAGGCCAGAAAGAGAAAGAAAGTATATAGCTATACCTAAAGAAGACATGAGGCTGTGAGCATTTTCTCTTATTTGAATTTTTAAAATGTGGCAATGTCATATCAGGCAACATTGGCCACTATTCTCAAATGAAGGTCAACTTCCTTAGCTTGGTGGGGAAGAAGTACTTTGTCAAGCTTTTTCCTTTTTTATTTATTTTTGTGTACTGGGTCAAGCTGACTTAATCAGCAGGATGCCATAATGCCTCAAATTAGTTAACTATGCTTTAGAACAGTGGTTCTCAACCTTCCTAATGCCGTGACCCTTTAATACAGTTCCTCATGTTGTGGTGACCCCCAATTTCATTGTTACAAATGGAACATAATTAAAGCATGGTGATTAATCACAAAAACAATATGTAATTATATAAGTATTTTCTGATGGTCTTAGGTGACCCCTGTGAAAGGGTCGTTCGACCCCCAAAGGGGTCGCGACCCACAGGTTGAGAACCGCTGCTTTAGAAAAAAGATTATCCTGGAAGGGCCTTTATATGTATAGAATAGGCCTCACTCTCCAACCTCCACACTCAGGCATAGAATTCACTCAAACCAGACAAAATACATTGAAATGAAACCCTGAAAACAAGGAAGACAATACATCACATTGTTATGTAAAGTGGCTTATGTCCTCACTGATTTAAAAACTTTCATTTCACAAACAGATTTTGGTTTTACGTTTACATAATCAAAAGACCATTACAATATTTTCTCCCAAAATAAACATTAGCTTTTTCCAAAGATAAATCAAAAAACATCTGTAGCTAATTTAAAATAATTTTTACCCACTTTTACCCTTTCAGATTGAAAATATTGAAATATAATCTCATCAACAGCATGACATTAAATATTTGATACAGCAAAAGAGGTACAAGTTCAAAAATTGTCATCAAATTATTGCAGAAAAATATTTTATTATAATGCAACATGACTTCATCATAACTATCCTGGGTAAAACAGATCTCCACTTATAAAATACTAGTGACCCAGTACTAGGATTTGTGCACATTGAAAAGAAATTAATTAGAAGGTGGGCGGCAGTGCCAGACTGGGCGAGTCAGGCTGGACACGCCCTAGAGCCAACCTCCCATGGTCCCTCCCCAGCATCTGCCGAGTGAGCAGGGTCCCTCTGGCAGGTGGGGTCCCTCAGCCTGGCCTGCGGGGATTGGACCAAAACCAGCTCTCTGACATCCCCCGAGGTGTCCTGGAGTGCGAGAGGGCACTCTACAAAGTTGCTGTCGTACAGGGTGTGGAAAGCAAACTCAAGTGTGTAGTAAACCAGATTTTGGGCCAATAGTGCCCCAGCAACAACATAACCCACAGCCAAAGGTGGAATCCCGTGGCCCTGTGAGGAATCGGGCTCCCTTCTCTCTGGTTTCAGGGTGCGTCACCTGAGAACCGCTGCTGCCAAGTCACTGCAGCTCAGCAGCTAGTGCATTGATCATCTCCCCCTAGTGGTCAGTGAGCATCATAGTGATCAGTTGGACAAGTAGAGGGACACTTAGCATATTAGCCTTTTATAATATACTAGAGGCCCGATGCACAAAAATTTGTGCACTGGCAGGGGGCGGGTGTCCCTCAGACCCACTTGTGCCCTCTCAGAGTCTGGGACCGCTCAGGAGATAATGACCTGCTGGCTTAGGCCTGCTCCCAGGTGGTAGAGGGCAGGCCCAATCCCTAGGTGCTGGCCCCACAGCTCCTGGTCGGGCTCAGAAAAGGGGCGATTGGGGGGTTGGGGTGCCGCCCCCTGTCACACTCAAGACAGGGGGCGCCACCCCCTGTCACGCACAGAGCAGGGCAGATCAGGGGTTTGGGGAGTTCCCAGCTGTCACGCAAAGAGTAGGGCCGATAGGGGAGTTGGGGCACTGCCCCCTGTCACACACAGAGCAGGGCCGATCAGGGGGTTGGGGCGCCTTCCTCTATCACGAACAGAGCAGGGCAGATAGGGAGGTTGTAGCCCCGCCCCCCTGTCACACACAGAGCCACAGGGCGATCAGGGGGTTTGGGCGCTGCCCCCTGTCATGCTGCTCCAGGGGCCAGGAGGTCTCACGGCTCCGCTGATCCCAGTGCTGGGAGGCCTCACGGCTCTGCTTGACACCGGGGCAGTGAGGCCTCGCTGCTCCACTGATCCCAGTGCCGGGAGGCCCCGCGGCTCTGCTGATCCCAGTGTCGGGAGGCCTCCCAGCTCCACTGATCTCGGTGCTGGGAGGCATATTACCCTTTTACTATATAGGATAGAGGCCTGGTGCACGGGGGAGGGCCGGCTGGTTTACCCTGAATGGTGTCCTGGATCAGGGTGGGGGTCCCGCTTGGGTGCCTGGCCAGCCTGGATGAGGGGATGATGGCTGTCTGCAGCTGGTCACACCCCCTTCAGGGTGGGGGTCCCCACTGGGGTGCCTGGCCAGTCTGAGTGAGGGGCTGAGGGCTGTTTTCAGGCTGGCAGGTGACTGAAGCTCCCAACCTCTCCTTTTTTTCTTTTTCTTTTTTGTTTTTATTCTGGGATTTACTTACCTTCTATGGCTGTCACTGGAACTGAGAGCTGGCTTTAGCTCTGAGGCTCAGCTCCTGCTCTGAGACCTCGGCTGCTGAAAGCAGGTATCTGGGCTTTGTTTAGCTTCTATAATTGAAACACTGTTGCAACTCCAGCTCTGAGGCCCGGCTAGCTGAAAGCAGGTATCTGGGGATTGTTTAGCTTCTATAATTGCAACATAGTTGCTTAGACTGTAGCTCAGAGGCCGGCAGCGGCAGGTGGGGAACCTTGGCTTCCTCCAAGCAAGCCTCCTATTTGCTTCAGCTGCCTGGCTGCCGGCCGCCATCTTGGTTGGCAGTTAATTTGCATATCGCCCTGAAAGCCAATGGGAAGCGTGTCGAGGTATGATTAATTACCATGTTTGTCTATTATTAAATAGGATGAAATCGCGCGGCCCCGCCCACCCTTGAGTTGCCTAGGGATATTTTCCCATTGATTTTTAGAGAGCATGGAAGAGAGAGGGAAAGACAAAGAGAAACATCAGTGTGAGAGGGATATATCAATTGGTTGCCTCCTGCATGAGCCCTGACCTGGGCCCACAGTGCAGCAGCCCCTGCAGCCACTGCTGGTCCCACCCTGCCTTGCTCCCCAGGCCCCACAGCAAATCGAGCGGTGCTGCCCACCCTCCTGTCAGGCCCTGCCTCCCTCCCTGGGCCCTGCAGCAGCCTCGGTCACTGCCAATCCAGTCCTGCCTCGTTCCCCACGCCCCGCAGCCTGCTGGTCCCACCCTGCCTCACTCCCCAGCCCCCCAGCCTGCTGGTCTGGCCCTGCCTCCCTGGGCCCCACAGCAGCCGAGGCCACTGCCAGTCCAACCCTGCCTCCCTCTCCCACCCTTGAAGCAGCCATGGCCATTGCTGATCAGGCCCTCCCCCAGCACAGGCATGAGGAGGCCCCTGCTGCCCCGCCCCTGACGCTCACGCAATCTCCTCCTGTCCAGTCAACACATTACGGCATCCTGGTTAATTAGCATATTTCTCTATTTTACATATATATATAGAATAGAGGCCGGGTGCACAAGTTTGTGCATGGGTGGGGTCCAATGGCCCACCCCGATAAAGCCCATCGGGCCAGGCCAGTGAGGAGGAGAGGCCACAGGTGGTTGGCAGGCTGGCCCCACCCCCAATCAGGATGTTGGGGTCTAACCCCGGCAGGACCAGCTGGGAGGAAGGGCCACAGGTGGTTGGCCGGCCTGCCCCGCCCCCGATCGGGGTGTTGGGGGCCAATCGGACCCCAGATTAGGCTAGTTGGCTGCCGCAGTGTGTGTCACAGCCACTGGTTGTTCTGGTTGTTCCCCCATTTTGGTCACTGGGCTTTTATATATATAGATATAGATAGGTGTGTGTGTGCCTCTGTAATTTGGAGTACTGCAGTGAAGACTCCAAATTACATTTGTGAGTAAGTATATTTAACTAGAGGCCCAGTGCATGGATTTGTGCACCAGTGGAGTCCGTCAACCTGGCCTGTGGTGATTGGGCTGAAACCAGCTCTCTGACATCCCCCAAGGGGTCCTGGATTGCAAGAGGGTGCAGGCCAGGCCAAGGAGGAACCGCAGGAAGACTCCAGGGCATGTCCAGCCCATCTCACCTAGTAATGATTGGCTGGACCCCAGCAGCAAGCTAACATACCTGTTGAAGGATCTGCCCCCTGGTGGTCAGTGCATGTCATAGCAATTTGTCGAACGGTAGAATGATGGGACACTTAGCATATTAGGCTTTTATATATATAGGTATATACATATATATTTTTCTCACTTTTTTTTTTTGAAGTAATTAAGTCACATGCTTGAAAGCCAAGTGATACAAAAAAATAACAATGAAAATCACCACTTCCCTTCTTCCACTTTCCCCACACTTCCATCTCTCTCCTAAGAAACCAGTGCTTTGACTCAGATTCTTGTTTTAAAAAGTAATTGCATTGCTAATTAAAATGATCAAACCTCTACTTTTATTTACTTTATGCTCTGATGGATGAGGACTAAATAATTTTACAACAAACCTAACTGTTCTTCACCATCCCCTGAAAGTATTATGTCACTATTTTCCATTAAACCTTAAAGAACATTTATGGTAATATGTCTTTGCAAGTGTGGTTCACAGCCAAGCCATGCAAAGTATTCTCATTACATTTCTCTTCTTTGAATGGTAGTACTTTATCTTTAGTTGAGATTCTAACTGTCCTTGCCTGGACGATATATTGTACTTAAAAATTCCATTATACCAGGCTTACTTTTCATCATTTTTAGTATAGTTTTAATAGATTGTGTGAATTCTATGATTTGAAAAAAAAAGTAATACACAAAAATAAAGGAGGGGAACCCTCCCTATATGTTCATACCCTATCTGTTCAGGTTCTGAAACAACCCATCTATGCCATGCACACATACCAGTAACCAGTGTTAATAATTCTTATGTAACCTCTCAGAGTTTAGCTATACATACACAAAAATGCAGATATATATTTTTATATCTCCTTTTTTCATATAAATGGTAGTATACTATATGTATTTTATAAACCTTAATTTTTCATTAAATTTTATTTACATAATGAAAAACTAACATTTTTTGCATACAGTTCTTGGGATTTGACAACAGCATACAAGTACCACTATAACCATTCCTTTGTGCTGCTCCTTTTAAGTCATACCATCTGTGGAAACTACTAATATTTTCTTTCTCTATAATGTTGCCTTTTCCAAAATGTCATATAAATGAAATCATACTATAGGTACCATTTTAAGTCTGGTATTTAAAAGTTAGCATGAAACATTTTAGATTTATTCATGAGGCTGTGTGCATCACATTTTTTTTTTTTTAATTTTTACTAGAAGTAGAATTCCAATGTAAGGGGCAGGGGGACAAAGAATAGTTACACATTCGCCAAAAGAGAGTACAAGAGGAGCACATTTAAGCAAGAGAACACAAATAAAGCCCTAGCCAATTTTGCTCAGTGGATAGACTGTCAGCCTGCAGACCAAAGGATTCAATTCCAGTCAAGGGCATGTACCTTTGTTGAATGCTCCTCCCCAGCCCCAGGCCCTGGTTGGGGCACATGCAGAAGGCAATCAATCAATGTGTTTCTCTCTGTTTTTCCCTCTCTCTTCCACTCCTTCTGAAAATCAATGAAAAATATTCTTGGGTGAAGATTAAAAAATAATAATAAAATAAATATATAATCCAGTAAAAAAAAAAATGCACAAAAAGGACAAAGGAAGTTATACAAATGACCAACAATCATATTTTTTAAAGTGGTAAAATTATTAATTATCTAGAGGCCCAGTGCATAAAATTCACGCACAGGGAGGTTCCCTCAGCCCAGCCTGCACCCTCTCCAATCGGGGACCCCTTAGGGGATGTCCTACTGCCAGTTTAGGCCCAATCCCACTCATCTGCCTGCCTGCCTGATCACCCCGAACTACCTCTGCCTACCTGCCTGATTTTCCCAAACCACCTCTGCCTGCCTGCCTGCCTGATCTCCCCCAACTGTTCTTCCCTGCCAGCCGGATAGCCCCTAACTGCCATCTCCTGCTGGCCTGATCTCACCCCCAATTGCCCTCCCCTGCCAGCCTGATCACCCCCAACTGCCCTCCCCTGCCAGCCTGATCGCCCCAACTGCCCTCCCCTGCCAGCCTAATCACCCCCAACTGTCCTCCCCTGCCAGCCTGATCACCCCAACTGCCCTCCCCTGCCCATAACTGCCTCTGTCTAAGCCCCCCCCCCTACCATGGCTTTGTCCAGAAGGAAGTCAGAAATCTGGAAGATGGCCAGTTGACCCAGTCTAATTAGCATATTACCCTTTATTAGTATAGATAGATTATATAGGATAGGATTGCTTAAATGGGGGGAAAAAAGCCTTTTCAGCAGGAGGAGATGCTCTTGGCAGACAAAAATACATAATCCCTATATCTGGACTGATAGCCAGCCATATGCACTATACTGCCAAACCAGTCATTAAAAAATTGAATTGCTTTCTTACACCTTACACCAAACAGCTATTGTCCTTAAAACCCCACCTCAGCCTCCACCTTAGGTTCAGCCTTCTCAGTTCACCCATACTAGGTTCTGATTGGTCAGTTTCTATATCAGTCAGCATCACAAGCTCCGCCTCCTAGGTAGCCATTGGCTCCTTGCAGTTCACCCAGATTTGGTTCTGATTGGTCATTTTCTATGACAGTCATTGTTTCCGGGCCTAGCTCCAGGCCTGATCAGCAGCCTCCACGGCAGCTGTGGAACAGGCCCCGCCTCTCTCTCTCTCCGGGCCTTGCCAGCAGCCACAGTGGCTGCTGGTCAGACCATGCCTCTCTCTCTGGGCCTCTCTCCGGAACTGATCTGCAGCTGCGGCCACAGTGGTGAGGTTGTTAGACCTCCAGCCCCGCCCTGGGCTGGAGGCTAATGACCTCTCTCGGTGCCCACCTTGCCCCACCCATCCCATTGCCCCGCCCACTTCAGCCTTGCTGTGATAGGAGCTTGTGGGCTGCAGGGGAGGCATGGAGAGGTGCTCCATGCACTTCCTGGTGATCGGTCATCCGTCTTGTCATTTAGGTCATGACATCCCCTGGCCTTTTTTTTATGTAGGTGGGGATAATGCAAATTACAATTACAATGAAATGCTGCTATATATCTACAAAACTCAAAGTTAAAAAACAAAACCAGAAAAACAACACTGACGAAATTACTGGTGAGATTGTGGAGCAATGGGAACTCACATACAGCATTGATGGTAAAGTAAGAAGTCTTACCTTGCAAAGAAGTCTACCAGTTTCGTGTAAAACTAAATATACATCTAGCACGTAACCACCAATTTCTCTTGTTGGTAATTTTCCAATAAAAAATTGAAACATGTCCTTAAAAAAGGATTTGAACATTAAATGCTCAAAGAGGCTGCATTCATAGAAGCCCCAACTTTGAAACAGTTCAAGCGTCCATGAATAGAATAGATAAACCTTGATATATTTATGCAATGGAATAATTCTCAACAATAAAGAGTGGATTATTGATACCCATATCAATATGAATGAATCTCAAAAAGAAAAAAAAGAAGCTTAACACCTTAAGTATATATTATATCATCTCATTTACTAGTATATAGAATTATAGAACAGATAAAAGTAATCTATTGTGCAAACAAACCGAAAAATGGTTGCTTCTATGGCATTTGAAGTGGAGATAGAACAGGGAGAAGCATAAATAAACTTTTTGTGGTAAAAGGCATGCTTTATATCTTCATGGGGGCTTGGGTTACACCAGCATATGCATTTGTCAAAATTCAGTGAATGTAAACATAATATTTTATGCATTTTGTTGTATATAAATATTACTCAAAAGGGAAAATTATTAACAGATATTGATTTGTCACAAATGGAGACTACTGAAATGTTAATGGGAGAATTGTGAGTATGTATTTATAGATGCTCATCATAAAATTCCTTTAACTTTGCTGTATATTAGAAAGCTTTCATAATAAAATGTTGAAAAATATATGGAACATTGCCATCTTCTCTGTAAATTCCCTTTTGCTACTTATAGTTAACATTTCCTTCTGCTTTCCCAAGAAACAGATGATTCAATTTCTCCCATAATAGCTTAGTATGTTCTATCCTAGTAATTTGTATAAATGGAATCATACAGTATATATTTTATTGTATCTGGCCTCCATTACTCAATATGTTAATTTTCACTGGTGGGTAATATTCCACTTTATGAATAAGGTTATCATTACCTTATTGGTGGTCATTTGCATTGTCCCAGTTTCTGTTTATATGAATAAAATCCTGTCAGGATAATGACTCTTTAGGGTTTCTAATATGCAGGCATAATTAAAAACCACTGGACTATGTGGTTATTAAGATTCTTTTCCATTAGAACACTTGGTTTTATGGCTATCTAGGGAATGATTCAAGAAAAAATAATCAGCACAACAGTTTCAGTCCTACTTCTGTAACATAGATGTCTCACAATCAATTAATATATATCTAATTGGTGTAAAGTCTAATCAGAACCAATTAAATTAAGCAAATAAACAGACTCAAAGGCCCACATGTGTCAGATTTTAACAGATTCTTAAAACATAGCTGCTTGAAGTAAATGTGAAAAAATTATGTCTTGTGTAAGGCTAATTACATGAGCTTAACACTATAAATGTGTCTCAAATAATCATAACCTTGTTTTCATGAACTAGGAATGCAATCTATACAAAGAAGTAATAGAAACAGTTCTATTATTTGAATAGAAATAATAACAAGCTAACCAAAGGCCACTATTAGGAATTTGAAGAAAAAAACTAGCTAGGTAAAATCACTACAATCAAATTAAAAAGTAGTCCTGATTGTGAGATATTCTGTCAAGAAGTCTTTGAAATTATAATAACTGCTTCTTTGTCATAGTAATAAAATGACTACCATTTGAAAACACAAAATAAATTTTTCAGCCTTAAATATTTATCTTAAAAAATGATTCAGAGAGACACAAAATAATTTGAATAAATCTTAGGAATATAATATTAAGTGAAAAAACATCCCTCCTTAAGATTACATATAGTGTGGTAATCTTATTATAAAATTACAAATGAAACCAAATAATATACTTTTGAGGAATTCATAAATATAAAATGGTCTACATAAAAATGCAAAGTAGAGTATTTGGAGTATTTTTGGGGTGTGTGTCTATTTTCACCCTTTATTGGAAATACAGTCTTGGATTATCAAATGAACATATGTTGTGATCTTCTCTTGACAACAAGCATGACCTGCATTCTGGGAGTAAGTGTTTTTTTTTACTTCAAAGGGTAGGAGAGAGAACAGGAGCATGAGCTTACCAATAAGAGAGGAGATACACATTACTCAGTGAGCCACAGAAGGGATTTGGCTTCAACTAGAATGAGTGCTGGTCAACCATCCATGATCATCATGGCAAATCAGAAGCTCTAATTTTTCAATCCAATTGTAGGTAGAGATATAGAACTTTAGACTGGCTTATAATTTAATGTGGATGACGGCTAATGTGTCCTCCATTCATGAGTTGGCAAAATCTTTAGTGTAATGGAAAGATTCTTTTATGTGCTCCCAGTTACATAGAGGCTAGTAAGTTAGTCCTGCTAGAGAACATCATGCTACCCCTTGAAGTGTTTCAGCCTCGCATAGTTGGAGGCAGATGAATGAGATAGAAGAAATACATGACTAGACAGAGATCATTGTTAAGTTAGAGCTTTCATTTAGGGAAGTAGTTCATGAGTTACTAACAAAATCTAATAAGTAAATCCTTAGCTAAATAGAAGCAGATGATGCATGGACCAAAGAGACTGTGTCATGGACCAAGGATTATGAATTATTCAATTATGTACACCTGAACTGACAAAAGTTAAAAGAATAAAACTGAAATCCTTTCTCAGTAAATAAAGCTCTTGACCAATGAGAGACCATATAATCATATATTACTAAGTTGACTAGGAAAAATGAAAGTTCCAAGCCAAAATTTTGAGAAATGAGATTTTTATAGACTATTTCTAGAAACAGCTTACAACTCTGAAGGAACCCAACAATTCCATATTAGCCAGGAGAGACTTTGCTTTAAAAGCCAAAGCCTAGCCCTAACTGGTTTGGCTCAGTGGATAGAGCGTCAGCCTGCAGACTGAGGGGTCCCAGGTTTGATTCTGGTCAAGGGCATGTACCTCGGTTGCGGGCACATTCCCAGCGGGAGGTGTGCAGGAGGCAGCTGATCGATGTTTCTCTCTCATTGATGTTTCTAACTCTCTACCCCTCTCCCTTCCTCTCTGTAAAAAAATCAATAATAAAAAAAAAGCCAAAGCCTGCCCAACATATAAGCCCTCAAATATCATTACTTATCAATTCAGGGGGACCATATGCTTAAAAGATGGGTAAAAGACCAACATCTCAAAAGAAAAATGCATTAGAAGATAAAAGTAAGCAAATTAGAGTATAATAAATGTGATCACCATGCACAAAAAACAATTTTAACTATGTATGATGATGGATATTAACTAGAATTATTGTAGTGATCATTTCAGTCTATACAAATATTGAATCTTACATTGTACACCTGAAATTAATATAATGATATATAACAATTATACCTCAATAAAAAATAAATCATAAATTCAAATGAACATAATAGGAAATATATAGACTCATTCACAATAATTGTTTTTAAAATAAATAAAAGCAACAATGCAAGTGACCCAGATTTGAAAAGATTTAAAAAACTGAGAACACCCACTGCCGAAGACAATCTGTTGAATCCAGTGCAATAATATACTGTTGGTGAGACTGTGAACTACAGTTGTCTTTTTGGAAGGTGACTTGGCAATATGTATCCAAAAATAAAACATGTATGTCATTTGGAAAAAGTAAAACCTGCTATCTCAGTCGAATTTTTTCTATTTTGTGGTGGGTAACATCTCAGCCATGTGTATTTCCTCCTGCATATTCATTGGCTATGACTTTATATGCACAGGTCAGGTGATAATATTCAAATATTCAGATTAGAATTCAGAAAATAATTTCAGGTAAAGGCTACATATATGAGCATGATACTTAGTTTACCAATAATAGTCCATGAGTTGCTGAAAAAAATGATAAGTGGAGCTGAATAAAGGGGAAAACATGGTTCAAGGAAAGGCCATGGGTCCTTTTTACCCTTAGGCCACTAAGATTTAGTCAAGAGCCTTAAGAAGGATATTTGCACATTAGTAAAGACAACCGCAGAGAATACTAGTTGTAAGATTTAAGCAAAAGAAAAACAGCTAGATGCAAATGTGCCGTCACTGCTTCTAGCTTAAATGAGCTCTTTCAATTTGGAGGTCATAAAAATGATCAGTTTGTAAACACAGTCTCCATGATTTTCCTACTTAGTATGCCTCAAAGATAAAGTCTTAGATATTTTTCTTTGATAAAAGCAAGAGCCAAAGTAGATTCATATAGTGTGCCAAGTTTGAAAGAGGTGACTGTGTTTTGAATCAATCTAGGTGCAATCCAACTGGTTTAGTAAATATAAATAGTTGAGCCAAAATGAACTCTGACCACAGTTATTCTGACTTTGCAATTAAAACTGAAAATTACTAGCCAGTACCTAATTTTAAGTTTTCTTGCAATCCCGGAGTACTGTCCTTATGCTATTTCTCACTCATTTTGGATTTTATAAAACTCAGATTTCTCAATGGCTGCATGACCCAGATTAGAGATATAAGGCCCCAGGTAAAAGAGGATCTTTGTAGAGTCAAAATATTCTGCTGGAATCACTGGAATGTATATAGAGTGAGGGTAAAAATCAGAGGGTTCCCAGTTATATTAAGAAATAACTTTAGATTGTAGAAACTATTACCAAGGCTCTCCTCTGAAAAGACATGTAGATTAAGAACAAACTCTCAAGAGATAGCAGGGAATAAAATAATATGGTAACAATAGCAACATCTGTACTACTCTTCCAAGTTTACATCATTTTTAATAACATTATTTTAGGCCTATCCTTAAAGAAAAGTTGTAAAATACATATTATTGTTAATCCTGTGTTACAGTTGAGATATCTGAGAGATTTTGAAGGTATCATTCCCAAGGTAATGGATATACCTAGAGTCAATGAGCCAACCCCAGGTATTCATTTTTCATTTATTCTGCTAGTTCCTAGTTCTCATGGGCCTCATGGTACAATGAGGATCCTACTGCTTATTGTGCACATCAGCTTCCCTTCTAGTTCTAGTGGTGACTTCAGTACTACAGCCCACAGTACAGTGTGATATTCTTGTATCTGATTTGACTCAGGATTCTTCTGAGATTATAGCTATTTCCTGCCTTATAGGGACTTCTCTATATTCCTATTTCACCTGTTACGATCCCATTGTATTCACTCCCACCCCCATTGTATCACCACTTCTCCCTCAGCTATTACTTGGCATAATTTCCTTTGTGAAACCAGAAATGTAAAAGCCTGCCACTAATGAATTCAAAGTTACACTTACAATGATAGTTTTCAATTAATTGTGGAAGTGTTATACATTCTCTCCAATCCTCAATTTTCTTATCTGTAAAATGTGCTAATTGACAAGGTTCTGGTGAGAACTGAACAAGTTCCTTGTAAAACGGTCTCTGCATTTAAATATTATTAAAACCTGTGAGGTTATAATTTGCTTTTGAAAATGGAACAAGGAGTGCCTTTTTCTGGCTATGCTTTGGCAAGGCAACACTGAAAAAGATGAAATAATTCACACTCCCTTCAATGTACTCCTCTATCCATTCTGAAACCAAGCCAAAATAAGCCAGTAGGACTCATAGAGAAAAGAAGTAGAAAAAGATGAAGAGGAAAAAATGACTCAGAGACCTCTGCTCTGTTAAAGTGAGCGGGCTTTCCTTATTCTTCAATAAATATTTTATCCCCTTATTCAGGTTTGATGTAGTGCTACAGTTTCACAATGTTAAGATTCTGCTTGAACACTGAAAGAATCTTATTTACAGTACTTCAAGTATATCTTTCCCCTTCTGTGACCATTAGCCACAAATTTGCAATGACTTAGAGTCTAGTGATTTTCAGCTGGTGTGCCGCAGCACACTGGTATGCTTTGCTGCAAGAATTTTAAAAACATGCAATACCTGACTATCTTTTCCATAGATTGTCAAGTTAAAAAATGACAACAGTCAAAACAGCAATAGCCATCCGGTGTGAATGAATCAAAATTATATCCTTTTTTATCAGACCGGCAAAAAATACGTTTTATGTGCCATAGAATTTTAGTAGTTTATGTGTGCCATGAGATGCAAAAGGTTGAAAATTGCTAACTTGCACAGACAAGATGTTTCACAATCATTTTGATGTGCCACTGCAACACGATTTGAAATATCAGAAGGGCTCTCAAGTGTTCCCTGAGCCATACAAGGCATCTGGAGACAGAACTTTCCCATAAACAAAAGGAGCTACATCATGTAAGAAAATACTGTGCTGAAAACGGAGGGAACCCAAATAAGTAGTCAGATGAATAATTAATTTATTCAAAAAATTACCCCTAATTTAAAATTCAATTATCTTGTTATCTCAAGTAGAATCATTTCAAGTCAATTCATTTATTACACTGAACAATACTTTCAAAAGTAAGACCCTATCTGAGCTTTAAACAGTAATTTGACATGTCTGTACCTTTTACCAGGAGAGAAGTCCATTTTTGAAGCAGTAAATTCACTTGGCTTCCAGGATAACATATTTGGTTCTCCTCCTCTATCACAGGTTGCTCTTCCTTAGTATCTTTGAGTCTTGTTGTGTTCAAGGGTTGAGTTTTTAGACATCTTCTCATCTCTAGTTACACTCATTGCCCACATTCTCTTATTCACTCTTTGAATATTACATGTGTGCCAAAGAGTTGAAAATTTACATTTTCAGCTCACACTTCTCACCATACTTCACATCTAACATGTTTAACAAGTTAAAACTTCATATTTAACATGTCCAAACCCAAAATACATTTTCTTCAAAACAGCTGCTTCTTCCCTCAGTCTCTTTCATCTAAATAAATGGATATACCAATCTTCCATTGGCTCAGGACAGAAACTTAAAACAAGACTTTGACTTTATCTTTCCTTCATATTCTACATACAATCCATAAGAAAATTCTGACAATTTCATTTTCAAATATATTTACTGCATAATAATTTGAAGCCATTTTAACTACTACCATAATCACCCAAGCCACAATTGTACCAAGATCATTACCCCAGCTCTACTTCTGTCTTTTCCCTGCTTTCATTCTCAAAACGAAGCCAGAATCGTGAAGTAACTCTACCACTCAATGTTCTCCAATAGCATGTGAGGAAAATTCAGTGTTTTTTTCATGGTCTAGATGTGAAGAAAACTCAGGATGTTTTTTTATGGTCTAGTAGACTCTATATGACCCAGAACCCTGTTACTTCTCTGATCCTAAAGTTAATAGAGAGAGGCAAAAGACCAAGAAGAAATAACACAATATTGAAGGAGTAGAAAAAAGTTGGAGGACTGACACTACCTGACTTTAAGATGCACTATTGAAATACACTAATTAAGACAGGAGATATTGACAAAATAAACAAATAGATGTATGAAACAAAATACAGAGCTCAGAAAAAGACCCACAGAGATACAGTCAAACTGATCTTTGACAAAGGAGCAAAATTAATTTTATTAAATAAGCATAGATTATTTTCAACAAGTGATGGAATTACTGGACATCCACATGCAAACAAGATAATAATCTAGACACAGACCTTACACATTTTACAAAAATTAACTCAAAATGAAACTCTGAACAAATGTTAAATGTAAAATTATAAAACTCCTAGGAGATAACACAAGCAAAAATCTAGATGACCTAATTGCAATTGGTAATTCAGCTTAAATTGTATAATATAAATCTACCACTGTGTAACCATCTGACTTATATAAAATCCTGCTATATCTTAAAATCTATCTTCAATATTGGCATATCTTCTAAAACACAGGAATAAGTCTACACTACATGAAATAATTTCTGAGTAAACATAAAGAAGTAAATACTTTGGTAATACCTTGGAGAACATAATAAAAGTGTAAAATTGTCTCAACATACTTTTTAAGTGATATAAGCCAATTTTGAAAAGCTATGACATTTTTTCCTTAAACTTTTGCAAGTCCTAATGGGACTGTTCATAAAATCCCACATATGTATTATTACTTATTGTGACTATTAAATTTTACCTAAAAAGATGACATAAGGCAGTGCTTTGTATTTTGTTTTGTGGTGTGTTTTTTTTTTGTTTGTCTTAAACAGATTTTTCTAAGCTATTATAAAACACAGGTAATCATTAAGTTGAGCTTGACAGGGGTTATTTGGTAAGCAAACCAAATTTGTAAGTTTATATTGATATTCTTGAACTGTGACTTCAAGTTTACTGCAACATTGAATTTATGTGAGAATATGCACATTAATAATCTCCTTTGTCTTATCTACAAAATGACTCTATAACCATTTTTATTCATTATTTATTTCAGAAAGGGCAGACAAAAACCACATAGCTTAAGTGTTGCATAAATTGGCAACAATGGAAGTCATCTAATCCCAAATTATCGTGTCTAAATGCATTTGATGTAAAATACCTTATGCCAGTGCCAATCTTTAATATTTCAGAAATTCAAGGATACAACTGGAATAGTATAAGGACAAACTCACAATAGCACCATGTATACTAGAGAGCAAGGTCTCAAAGACAGACTACAATTACCGTAGATAAACTCAATGCAACCTGCTAAAGAACAGCTTCTACAGATGATTGATACAGGAAATTAACAGCAATGTTGCATTCATATTATTTCTCAGAGATTAAAGGGGGTTTAATACCTGTAATTTTTCCCAAACCAGATTACTATGTAATTCTTAAATATAGAAATAAGCATTTCCTTTAGAACCAGAGAAATTTCTTAGTCACAACAACTAATTGAAAAGAAATGCCTACATTTTTTGAATGACAGCAGGGAGAGTTCTTAAGATTAGGAAAAACAGAGTGAAAAGTGAGAAGAAATGAGAATGTTTCTCTCATTTCTACCATTTAAACATGTTTTCTTATTCCTTAGTAACTTTAATAAGACACTTACCTTATTAATATGATCTCCTTGTTTCGAGGCATAAGTACAACATGCTCAAGTAAATGGTAAAGGAATATTAGTATCAGACCTACCTCTCTTTGGTAGCAGTGAAAGGGAACATCATCTTGGAATGGTTTTCTATAACCAATTAGTCTTTTCTTCCTTAATTATTCTACTTCATGGAGACAAACCTATGGAGAAAACAGAAAACAAAAATGCTTTATCCAATTGGCCCATCAATAGTACATTTATATCCAAGTACATTTATATTCTGGCAGAGTTATACAAGATATGGTATTGCTAATAACTTTCTATGATTATTATACTTTTATTATAAATTCATAGTAATTGAAATTATTTTAAAAAAATATTGATCAACTAACCAATTATGTAGAAAGCAAAAGGCATATAATAAAACAAACATTCATTTTTAAACACCCATTTAAAAGCAGTAATTGTAATTTATAAAAAGATTTAGAGTTCCTCTTTATATAATGGTAGGAAAGTATATTCTAAAACGAAGTATGCAATGAATTTATTTTCATATAAGTTATTTTGAACTTATGCTATGTTATACTAGCCAATGACAAAGGACAGCTAAACAAATACCTCATAACAGTATACTTATCTAAAAACATATGTAAAAACCATGTACAAACATCAAAAGTTGCTTTAATAGTAGAGTGAGTAGTTTCACATGATCAGAAAAAATTGAGTGCTTTTTGAGTTGCAAGTTCAGGCAAGGTGAAAGGCAATGAAGTTATTTTCAAGATCCAAGGATATCTGCAACACTTGAAGATTACTTTTCACAAGGTGAGTAATTTCTGTTTGGATTTTATAATTTCTTCAACACTTCAGAGGATCTGAGTGTCCATATTCCCTCATGGACATTCTGATTTAGACACCTTGCAATTTTGAGCTCTTTCATAGAAGCACATATACAGAGGAAATGCCTCAAGCTCTGTTACAATATGCCCATCTTATTTCCACTTGTAATATGATCAAAAGGTTAATTTGAAAAGCGACTTTATTTTCATTGCTTTGGATATTAGGCCAACTAAATGTTTTGGAGAATTTTTTCAAAGAACACCTAATATACGAGAAATCTCAACTTAAAATTATGCAAAAGATGAAATTCAAACATCTCTATTGCTTTCTTCACTCTTTTTTTTTTTATTATACTTATCGTATTTAAACTTAAAAATGTCATTCATTTGCCCAGCCAGCACCGACCTATGAACCTGGAGGTCACAATTCAATTCCGTGCCAGGGCATATGCCCAGGTTGCCAGTTCGATCTCAACTGTGGAGCATGCAGAAAGCAGCCGATCAATGATTCTCTCTCATCACTGATGTTTCTCTCTCTCTCCCCCTCTCCCTTCATCTCTGAAATTAAATAAAATATATATTTTAAATTTCATTCATTTATAAAAATGTCAAACAATACAAAGGAATATCAACTTAAACCTACTATTTCTCCATTCCCAATACAGTCTCTTTGATTTATCACATATAAAATTTTTAATAATCATCCAGGACTTTTTTTATGTGCTCTCACATACTTTTACACACATGACCATGTGAATTTTTAAACAAAAATGACATCATACCATAGATAGTTTTTGCAAATTTAAAAGATTCTCTCATGGAACAAAAAATTGTGAATATATTTTCACATTATTACATATCTACCCCATTCTTTTTAAAGGGTACAGAGCATCCCTTAGTGCAGATGTACCATTTTTTAATCAGAAATTCACTGTGAATGAACACATATGTTGCTTTTGAAAATTCCTCTTAAAATATGTTACCCTGGATATTCTCTGATTATTCTTACAGAAGTCCTTGAGCACATGTACAAGTGTTTGTGTAGTTTGAATATTTTGAAAATAAATTTCCAATTCAAGATTATGTGTATTTAAACTTTTTATAATTATTCATAAATAAACCTCACAATGATATATCAGTTTATTTTTCTATCAGAAAAGTATGAAAATATAAACTTCCACCCATAACGAATAATATATATATATAAAATCAATCCTTTATTTTGAATATGAAATGTAAGAACTGCTATTCATTGACATAAAACAATTTGCGGCCAGTTAGCCTGGAGGTCAAATCACCCCTGGTATTGCCGACAATCAAGGCTTAACTACAACAAGACTGCGCACAAAGACCACTAGGGGGTGCACCAAGAAAAGATACAAAAATGCGGAGACAAAGAAACAGGACGCAAATGTCAGAAATGGAAGATATAGAGCTCAAAACCACACTTTTAAGGTCTCTCAAGAACTGTCTAGAAGCTGCCGATAAATTTAGTAAGGCCCTCGAAAAGACTGGTGACACCGCCGATAAATGTAGTGAGATCCTCAAGAAACCTAATGAGACCCTCGATGTTGTGATAAAGAACCAACTAGAAATTAAGCATACACTGACTGAAATAAAGAATATTATACAGACACCCAACAGCAGACCAGAGGAGTGCAAGAATCCAGTCAAAGATTCGAAACGCGAAGAAGCAAAAAACACCCAACTGGAAAAGCAAAATGAAAAAAGCATCCAAAAATACGAAGATAGTGTAAGGAGCCTCTGGGACAGCTTCAAACGTACCAACATCAGAATTATAGGGGTGCCAGAAGATGAGAGAGACCAAGATATTGAAAACCTATTTGAAGAAATAATTACAGAAAACTTCCCTGGTGAAAGAAATAGACTTACAAGTCCAGGAAGCGCAGAGAACCCCAAACAAAAGGAATCCAAAGAGGATCACACCAAGACACATCATAATTAAAATGCCAAGAGCAAAAGACAAAGAGAGAATCCTAAAAGCAGCAAGAGAAAGAAACCCAGTTTCCTACAAGGGAATACCCATACGACTGTCAGCTGATTTCTCAACAGAAACTTTGCAGGCCAGGAGGGAGTGGCAAGAAATATTCAAAGTGATGAATACCAAGAACCTACAACCAAGATTACTTTATCCAGCAAAGCTATCATTCAGAACTGAAGGTCAGATAAAGAGCTTCACAGATAAGGAAAAGCTAAAGGAGTTCATCACCACCAAACCTGTATTATATGAAATGCTGAAAGGTATCCTTTAAGAAGAGGAAGAAGAAAAAGGTAAAGATAGAAATTATGAACAACAAATACGCATCTATCAACAAGTGAATCTAAGAATCAAGTGAATAAATAATCGGGTGATCATAATAGAATCAGGGACATAGAAAGGGAATGGACTGACTATTCTTGGGGGGGAAAGGGGTGTGGGAGATGTGGGAAGAGACTGGACAAAAATCGTGCACCTATGGATGAGGACGGGGGGGGGGAGTGAGGGCGGAGAGTGGGGTGGGAACTGGGAGGAGGGGAGTTATGGGGGGAAAAAAGAGGAACAAATGTAATAATCTGAACAATAAAGATTTAATTAAAAAAAAAAAACAATTTGCCTTTCACTGATTTTCATTGTATCTGAACTTTTTTTTCAAGTACTCATGACCATTTATGTGACCTATCACACATTTGCATGTTATCAATTATCCATTTATGTTTTTACATACTTTGCTCCTACTGGGGTTTTTATATAGGTTTCTAAAAGCTGATTATATGTAATAGATGATATTTTACTTAGTAAATATTTTACTGATAGTCATCTTAACCTGTTTCTCATATTGCACCTTTTATAGTTCCTTTTATTTGAAACTTTATATTGTCAAATCCAACAATCTTCTTTATAGCTCCAAAACTTCAGTACAAAGTCTATCTTTTCCCTAATTATAAAATGATTTTCTTATATTACAATCAAGCATTTTCATGTTTTTCCACATTGTAGTTATTTGAACATCTTCAACTTTTAGTATAGTTTTATCCAGGGATTCACATTTTTTTTTTTACCCAAATAAATAAATAACTTTTCTAAAAGCATTTAATTAGCAGTTTATTTTCTCTTCTTAACCTTTTAAAGGTCTGAGTTTTCCTTAGCCTGCTTTCAGCCTATTTTAATAATGTATCTATGTTTCCTCCTTTACTGCACCCTTATTTGTGTGTGAATTCATTTCCCAATCTACAAGAATCAAAGTGTTCTCCACAATCAAGCAGCACTTGTAATGAAGAAAGTACAGGCAGATAGACACGCAATCCATTGTTTTCTGTTTAAACCCTGGGATAAAAGGTCAATGAATTTATGTGGCTATGAAACCAGAATGTGTAGTTGCCCCCAGTATAAATACAAGCTATATGAAATAATACAAAATATATGTGCTCACTTCTTATCGACAGACCACCTCTAAGAATAGCTGTTGATATTTTCCCAAAAGTCAAAATTAATATTTGTCACTACAGGTCTTTCAACAACAAACTTTAAAAGGAAGAGAAAACGCCAGGCAGCAATCACTTCAATATCCTTGCGCATCCCGCTGCTGTGCAGAGATATTCATTCACTGCAGCGCAATAAACTCCACATCCTGACTCTATCAGGGCGCCTTGTTGGGCCCCAACCGTGAACATTAAAGGAATGGCAAATTGCAGGCTGGAGAATTAACAAGAGGAAAACGAGAAGGAAAACATTGTTCTAATCATTCTTTGAGTCTTTATAATTATGAAGTTAAATCATTCCTTGAGGGTTTTATTATGGTGATAGCCCTGTATTGGAGAGGGGGACTGGCAGATTATGTTAAAATATGTTGTTTCCAGTGAGCCTGTATAAAAAGTAAATTTAGGAAAAAAACAGAAAGTGATTTGTTTCACAGAGAAGCATCATTTTGATTTTAGTCTTGCAATTCAAAGATCGCCTGATAAGAGAAAAGTGACAATAAGAAGTCCTTTCCCAAGCAATCCTGAGCAGATGTATCGAAATGGACATATCGTTTCAGTCATTGTTATTGGAATAAAGATGAATTCTCTGGATATGGATTACTATGGTTGTTGTTATTATTAAAAGAAAGTGCCTTTGGCATTCATTTGCTCTTTATATTTAGAGTGGTTTAATCTCATTTTAAATCCTACAATCACAATTCGTAAGTCTCAGTCACCAGTTGAAAAAGATACCAACTTACTCTTAAAAATAAGCTTCAGCTCTCCAAATCTGTCTGCCATCACTTCAATCCTTAAACTTGTTTGCATAAATAAATAAATATTTATCGACATTTATATTTTTAAAAATAATTTTTTGAGGTAAAATTTACATAACACAAAATTAGCCATTTTTGAGTGAAAAATTCAGTGGCATTTAGTATCTTCACAATGTTGTACAACCATCACTTCTATCTAGTGCCAAAGCATTTCCATCATTTCACAGTAAAATCCCTTACCCATTACACAGTTTTTTCCCATTTCCTCCTTCCTCCATCCCCTGGGAAACACCATTTTGTATGCTGTCTCAATGGATTTATCTATTCTGGATATTTCATATAAATATAATTATATAATATATAGAACCTTTGGTGTCTAGCTTCTTTCATTGGTGGAATATTTTGGAGGTTCATCTGCATTGTAGAATATATCAGTACTTCATTCATTTGTGTGGACATAATATTTTATTTTATGTAAATGAAACAATTTATTTATCCATTCATCTGTTGAAATACATTTGGGCTGTTTCCACCTGTTAGTTATTGTGAATATTTTGCTGTTAACATGTGTATACATATACTTGTTTGAATGCCTGCTTTCAAAATTCTTTTCGGTATATGCCAAAAACTGTAGGGTCATATGATAATTTTATGTTTAATTTTTTGAGGAACCAACAACTGTTTACATACAGCAATACATGAGGGTTTCAATTCCTCCATGTTCTCACAACATTTTTCTTTTCTATTTTGTTTTATTTTATTGTGTGACTCCTTTGGTGTTGTTTTAAATACCCACATTGAGAATAAAATGGTTCCTCATTGTAGTTTTGCATTTCCCTAATGACTAATGATGTTGAGTATCTTTTCATGTGTTTATTAGCCATTTTTATATCTTTGGAGAAATGTCTATTTAACATTTGTATTCTTAAGCTCCATGAAATGGAAAGCAAACTTTTAGAATTCAGTTTCTCAGCAATAATTTTCAAATGCCTATTCTGTTTCTTTATTGTAAAAGCAAAAATGGCTGTCACTATTTTATTTTTCATGATCTTTCACTTCAATTCAGAAGATGTAGGCAAAATGCTAAGAAACACGTATTAGGAAAGCTGAATGGGCCAAACATGACAAAGCACCCAGCTAAGTCTTTTGAGGTTAATCAGGAAAATGTGTGCCCTAAGAAAGATCTTACCCTTTATGCCCAGGTGGTGAAATGGAGATGTAATTAAAGGAATTTGACTCATAAGTGAATGGTAACAACAGCTGAGTTACAACTAATGTGGCATGAAATTTAGCAAACTGTCTATGCTTCTCCTTGAATATCAGTTGCCCTGAGGCATGTCTGATTTCACAGTCAAAGCAGAACATTGAAAAAATCTCAGCTCAAATAAGAATCCACGTGTACCTAGAAAGTCAATACCAACTAGATATATGAAGTTCCTCTGCCATTAATAAATTATATGAAACATACATTAAATCACATTGTGGGTCCAAAATGTCCATTAATATGTCAGTTTCTAATGTCCCAAACTGCATCTCTATTATCTAGATACATTCTGGTTTCTGAGTTGAATTAGTAACTCTTATAAGAAAACAATCCTGTTTATTTTTGAAACTAGCTTACTTAACCTTTTTGTATTTTTTATAAACTAGAGGCCCGGTGCACAATTTTCATGCATAAGAGGAGGGTGGTCCTTCAGCCTGGTCTACAGGCTCTCCAACCTGGGACCCCTCAGGGGATGCTCGACTGCCTCTCGCACTCCAGGACCACTGGCTCCTAACTGCTTGCCTGCTTGCCTGCCTGATCGCCCCTAACCATCTCTGCCTGCCTGATCACCCCTAACCACCTCTGCCTGCTTGTCTGATCACCCTTAACTGCTCCCCTGCTGGCCTGATTGCCCCTAACAGCCTCTGCCTCACCCCGCACCCAGGACCCAGTATTCCTTCCTCCGGTCAGTCACAGGCACCCGGGACCTAGGCTTCCCTCAGCTGCAGGCACCCAGGACCTGGGCCAGCTTCACCTGGGCCATCAACAGCCACAGGGGACCCTGGGTGAGTAGCTTCACCCGAGCTATAGCCACAGGCGCCCAGGACCGCGGGACGGGTGGCTTGTCCCTCTCCTGGGCCGCAGGCACAGGCACAGCCTCTGGCGCCCAGGACCACAGGACAGGCAGCTTGTCTCTCACCTGGGCCACAGCCTGGCTGGTCCCCATTCCTTTCTCAAGAGCTTATTTGTGCCTGGCTTGCCCCCATCCCTCTCTCCCAAGTGTTGAGTGTCTGAGCAGTTACGGTGTGATGGCGTGAGGGCATGACAAGGTGAGGACGTGATGACTATTTGCATATTAGCTCTTTATTATATAGGATTATAGCTATACCTAAAGCCAGACAGCATAGCAGGTTTCAGAATTTCATATCATCCATTTATTTCTTTCACTCAAAAATATTTTAAAATGTCTTTAGGGATTAGGCACCATTCTAGGCATTAAAGATTTAAAATAAACCTAACATAGCCCTGTCCCTTAGAAAGATCACAGTCTAATCAAATCACAAGTAAATACACAGGTATGCCATGCCAAATCAAGTGCTAAGATCATGATGAACTCAAGGTGTTATAAGATAAGGATAAGGACAAATAACCCCCATTGAACTCATGAAAGTTTTCCCAAAGAAAGGGGAACTTGAGCTAAATCTCACAGAAGAGGTAAAGCAGGGAAGTGAAACTGAAATTCTCTTTATGAATACAATGTCTTTGTTTCCCCAAGAATGTCTGGCATGCTTTCTCTCATCAGCTACCACACAATGCATATCCTTTTATCACAGCTCCTGTCCTCTGCCTTGAGACTGGCACTGATGGCAGACACAGGCCCACATTCTCGCCCAGAACAATCAGATTGATAAAAATAGGAACGTCTGTAGGGTCACAGTTGCTTTTGTTACTAAAATGTATTAATTACTGAGTGGAAGCATCAAGAATGCATAGACTGCCACCAAAGTTAACACATATATTTTAAAAAGTAATTAGTATTATGGCACTGAAAACATTACTAATGGATGTAAAATTAAGGTTAACTACAGACCCCTAAAGCAGTCCAACGTTACTATAAAATTTATCATCTAAAGCAATTTCTTATGAATAAAGCAAGTCAGTATTACCACAAAAATTATTTGGTTCTAATCTTAAAACTATTTGATTGAAATCAAAATAGAAAATTATTAGATATATAAATCATATTTTTTTAAACAATTTTGTTGTTGTTGTTGTTAATCCTCACCTGAGGATATTTTTCCATTGATCTTTTAGAGATAGTGGAAGGGAGAGGGAAAGACAGAGAAACATCATGTGAGAGAAACACATCGATTGGTTGCCTCCTGCACACACCAACCAGGGCCCTGGGCCTGGGCGAAGCCTGCAACCAAGGTATGTGCCCTTGACCAGAATCTAACCCCAGTCCCTTTGGTCTGTAGGCCAATGCTCTATCCACTGTACTATATTTTTTAAAAGAACATTGTCATTACTTTTTACCCTGAATTTGATACCTATTGTGTCTAATATAGTTTTAAAAGGGCTTTTATTTTTCTAAATATTATTTTCTAGATTAATTGACCCTTGTTTCATCGATATAAATGATATAGTCACACATCTACTCTGTGGGAAAGCATTTCTTACTCTTAAGAGAATACCGGGTGTGCTTTTGCCTGTTTAAAAATTCACAATGCAGCCCTAACAGGTTTGGTTCAGTGGATAAAGCGTCGGCCTGAAGACTGAAAGGTCCCAGGTTCGATTCCGGTCAAGGGCATGTACCTTGGTTGCAGGCACATCCCCAGTGGTGGGTGTGCAGGAGGCAGCTGATCAATGTTTCTCTTTCATCGATGTTTCTAACTCTCTATACCTCTCTCTTCCTCTCTGTAAAAAATCAATAAAATATATTTTAAAAAAATTCATAATGCGAACACTAGCAACTCTGCCTCATTCATATATTGCAAAATCTAATTGTAATCATTAGCAGCCTTCATAGTAAATAAAATTTTGTTTCCATATCACTTCATACCCACTGAGATGGCTATTATCAAAAGGAGAGAAAATAAAAAGTGCTGGCAAGAATGTGGAGAAATTGTAACCCTCTTACACTGCTAGTAGTTGTATAAAATGATGCCACCACTCTAGAAAACAGTCTGATAATTCTTTCAAAGTTTAGACATCAAGTCACCATGTGACTCAGTGATGTCACTCCTAAGTATATTCCAAAGAATAATAAAAATATATATCCATTCAAATCCTTGTATATGAATGTTCATAGAATTATTATTGATAATATCCAAACTGTGGAAACAAGACAAATACTCATTGAGAATAAATAAAAATATGGTATATGCATGCAATGAAATATTATTCAGCACTAACAAGATATGAAATGCTGATACGTACTAAAATATGAATAAACTTGAAGTCTATGCTAATGATAGAAGACAGTACAGAAGACTGTATAATGTGGAATTGCATTTAGATGAAATATCCTGAATAGGGAAGTAACTAGACACAAATATATTAGTGGTTGCCTAGGACTTGGGGAGAGAGACTTGAGGTTAAAGTGGGAAATGACTTCTAAAGGTTGCCAGATTTATTTTTATGGTAGTGGTAACTTGATCATCATGGTAGTTGCATAACTCTCAATATAATGAGAATCATAGAGTTTTATCATTTAAGTAGGTTACTTGTATGGTGTGTGAATTCTATCTCAATACATAGATTTTTTAAAAAGAGTGCATCAGGAGACACTATTCAGAAAGCTTGATTATAAATTTTTCTGTGTTATATTTCTCTTGAAATGAGCTGAATCCAGTAAAAATACAAACTGTTAGATATCATTAAAACAATAAAGCAAACCGAAGGGAAATATATATTTTATTTTTATTCTTTTATTAAACAAAGAGCCTACATCTGAGAAAGAATTCATTCGTAATACCTTTTGAGATGAAAACTATGAATTCATAAAAATATTTAATAAATACTTCCAGAATCATGAATGAGGACGGCAAAGCATAGGTTGGTATTATAATAAAGAATGAAAAATCTGAACTAAATTTGAAAAACAAAAACTGGGGTAGGTATATTGAACTTCCTAAATTCTTGAATGGCACAACTACAGTCAACATAAACTTATGTATTAACTGCTATGTTAATATAAAGGGAAAGATTATAAATCAATTTAGTAATTTAAAGATTATATAATGATGTATTAAAATACTGAATGAACTATGTTCACTAACTCAAAATATGGTAGTGATAGAAAAAAAATTTTATTCAAAAACTGTTAAGAATAAATGAGAAACCTTCCGATTCATGCGTGTGACCTTAAATAAAAAATAACAATTCCTTTTTGGAGTATTTGCATCACCAAAAAGTACTATTATTTTAATTTTTATAATAAATATAAGTCCTAAAGTTTTAACTAAACCTAGAATCTTGTGTTTTGTTTAACTTCTAGCAGATGTTCTGTAATTAATATAGTGAGACTCTACCCCAGCCACGCTGGGAATATAAAGATGAGTAAAAGATTGTCCCCTGTCCTTAAGTTGTTCACAAAGTAGAGAGAGAGAGAAATGTAAAAGTTAATCATTACAACAGCATGACAAAATGACATGCACCAAGTGATGGCAAATAATTCATTCTATGAGGGCAGAGAAGTCTCTGGAGAGAAGATGATGCTTAAAGCAAGTCTTGACATGAAAGTAGGAGTTAATCATAGTGCTAGAGGAAGAGAGATTTCTGGAAGGCATAGGCAATATCATGGAGGCAGGAGAGAAAAAAGAAAAAGAATAAATGAGTAACTATAAGACCTCAGCAGACTTGTAAACACTCTGATCTCTAGAGTTTATTTTGGCATGGTAACAAAGCTCTCCTCTGTTGATTAAAGCCAGCTAGATAAGTCAAGTTTTGGATTCAGGAAGGTTATTCTGAATTGCAAGTTTATAAATCATGTAGGCCATTAAATATATAGGCCTGAGGTTCAAAGAATAGTTCTGGGCTAAGGTATACATTTGGGAGGCATTAGAATATCCATGGGATTTAAAGATATGAGAATGGAGGAGATTACCAAGAGAGTGTGGATGAATATATCAATATAGTAGATAGAGTAGAAACATGCAGGTAATATAAGTGACAAGTAATGTGATTGATACAATTTGTGATGAACTGTAAGAATATATTTGAGAGGGTATTTCTTACTACTGTGTTTGTCAGCAATCATAATATTTGAATTCAGGCCCAGAAGTAGTTATTGACAATTTACTAAATGGAACAATGAAGAGAAGGCTTTACAATTAATAATAATAATAATAATAATAATAATAATAATAAAAAGAATGCAAAAACTCTTAGAGATATGAGTTAACTGATTCAAGATTAAACCTACAGTCTGCCATTCTCCCAAAAAGTTGGAAGTTATAATTTTCCATGGTAATTGGCTATAGCTTAGTAACTAAAGCAATCTTTTCTGGTCAAGGCACATCTTACTTTACCCCTATAGCTCCAAGGGGGAGGGTCTCCACTTCCCCAACTCTGAATGCTGATATGAAAAATCCTGATTCTAGTTTCAAATATCACACAGTGAAAACAAGACTTGGACCTCAGACCCAGTGTCATGCAAGGAAGGAGTACAAGTCCATCCAACCATGAGGGCTGGGGAACATCTGGCCCACGGGCTATATGAAGCCCATGAAATCATTTGGTCTGGTCCTGACAAGGCAACAATAAGTGGGACTCAAATTTCAATAAATCTAGGAGCTTTTTTCCATAGCAACATAAATTTATAATAAGTGAATTATATTAAGTGAACTATACTATAAATATCCAAATGGCCCTTGGCAGAAAAAAGGTTCCCCACCCCTGAAGGTGAAGTAAAACTAGGACCAGGTTTCCCTTGGAAGAAAATGGGTGGATAGGGTTATGAAGAGATGTGCATTGCACTGTATTCTGTGCATTTAAAAATGTTCTACACTGTGGAATATATTACTCATTTTATTTAAAAGTGACTAATACTAGTAATGTTTATATTTTTAACAATAAAAAGTACTGCCCAGCCTACATGGGTTAGTGGTTGAGCATAGACCTCTGAATTCTAAAAGGAACCAGGAGGTCACAGTTCGATTCCTGGTCAGGGCACATGCCTGGGTTGCAGGCTCAATCCCCAGTGTGGGGAATGCAGGCAGCAGATGATCAGTGATTCTCTCTCATCATTGATGTTTCTATCTCTCTCTCCCTCTCATTTTCTCTCTGAAATCAATAAAAATATGTCTTTTAAAAATAAATAAAAAGTACTGCTACCACCTTATGTTTGGATAAAGCAGTTTTCTTATGAAATAAGGGTAACTGGAAACATCAGTGTGTTCACTAATTAAGTACAGAGCCTTTAGTATACACTATTAACCTGCTGTTTTCCAACATCCCAACTACGAATTCTCTTGGACACTCTCTCAAGTAACTGTATCTTTCTTCAAATAGTTATAAAATCATAGGTTAAACCAGTGATGGCGAACCTATGACACGCATGTCAGAGGTGATACACGAACTCATTTTTTTCGGTTGACTTTTCTTTGTTAAATGGTATTTAAATATATAAAATAAATATCAAAAATATAAGTCTTTGTTTTACTATGGTTGCAAAGATCAAAAAATTTCTAGATGTGACATGGCACCAGAGTTAAGTTAGGGTTTTTCAAAATGCTGACATGCCGAGCTCAAAAGGTTCGCCATCACTGGGTTAAACTCTTCTTAGATTCATCAGGAAACTTTAAGCCTGATTTGAAAAATAAAACCTTATTTATTAGGTTAATATTGTTTTTGCTGAAACTGATTTTGTGCTTGCTTTGGAAGCTCTACAACTTTTTAAAAGATAAATAAAATAAGTAATTATTTTCATGTTTCACATTACTTATTCTTTTCTCTTTACAGTATTTTCTAATGATTCACTTCAATAAGCTGCACACTTCTTTGATCTAACATTACAGTTGGAAATTTCATTTTTCAAGTTAATCACAGAAGACCATATTACTCACTATTTTTAATCATACTTCCTCTATCCCTAGATAAATAGTATGTACTAAGTTTATTTTTTCTTTCATTTAATTCTCTCTCTCTCTCTCTCTCTCTCTCTCTCTCTCTCTCTCTCTCTCTCTCTCTCTCTCTCCTTTTGGTCAGGATATCATTAAAGCCTAATCCAAATGATTCTAAAAGGAACACTGGCTATGAGATTTGTAAATATTGGGCTAGCCAGTGTCTTGGCCAACCGATAGAGGGAGTCCACACTGGCTACCTGCACAGGAAATATTCCCAAATGTAAAAATAAAGTAATCTTATTCTTCCAATTGTGTTTAAATAGGTTTGGGTTAGTACTAGAGTATAAGAGAGTAGGAATGTGTTGATTTATTAGACAAGTAATGTTATTACCAAAAGCAACCATTTCCCAGGCACCATCATTTCTCTTCTAAGTAATGTGCTAAATCCTTCACATAACATCTATAAGGCAGATGCCATTATCATCCCCATCCTCATACATAGCAAGGGAGTTTGCCAGAGCCCACACTTAAACCCCAATCTGCTATCTTACTTCAAAAGATATAACACTGTACTAGGCAGACTCCTAGATTTTTAAAAATATAGATATTTTATTGATTTCAGAGAGAAAGGGAGAGATAGAAACATCAATGATGATAGTGAATCATTGATTGGCTGCCTCCTGCACGCCCCCTACTGGGAATCTAGCCCACAACCCAGGCATGTGCCCTTGACTGCAGTGGAACCCAAGACCCTTCAGTCTGTATGCTGACACTCTATCTACTGAGCCAAACTGGCCAGGGCCAGACTCCTGGATAAGAGGAAAGTAGTCAGGAACACTTTAAGCTAGGATACTCTGGTTTGCAATAGCTCTCAGCACATCCTGATTTATAGAAATGAGAGGACATTTTTCCAGTCATCAGAACAACGACGAGCCACAGTTCTTTTATAGTCAAACTTATTTTTATGAGACTGTAGTTCTCACTGATTATAACACAATTGCAGATATAAAAAATATATATATATACTGTGCTGTTTTGGTGTATTAGGTATATGCTCAGTAGGGTGAGGAATCTGTAAGCAAAGGATTTGTTTTTTCTTCAATGCTCTTTGGTCTATCTATACCTTCAGCCATGAGCAAATAGCTCCATATGAATTTTTATCAGATAATGTGTTCATATCCATAAGACATTTCCCCAGCACTTCTATTGACATATCTTAGCTTAAGCTAGGTATTTGCATGGGGAAAAAAAAAGCACGTGTACAAATCCCTAAAATAAAATTGTCCAGGAAATAACATTATTTGTAAACATAACATGACAGCTTCACATTCACATCCCATTAAGGGTCCATGGTGCAATCTATTTTAAGATAGCCTTCAGGTTTATCTTTACATTTACAAAATAAATGGAAATTCTGGGAGTTTACTAGTGCGGGGAAGCTGTGAGTGTGTAATATTTCATGTTTCTGTGATTTTCTCATCAGCCATATTTGGTTATTGGATCTATATCTCCTTCATTTAGTATTACAAGTAAACCACTCCCCAAAGACAGTTGATTGCTGAATTAAAACCTGAGGAGTGGAAGAAATAAATTCATGCACTGTTTGTACAGCAATATATTCAGCAGTGTACTCTAAGACATTATGAGCTAAAGTAATGCTGTAGAATGCTAGCAACAAAGAATTTAGAGCAGACTCAGAGGGAACTCATAATCATAAAGTCATCCTTAGACAAGGATAATAAAAACACCGAAACAGTAAACAGACTGAGTCCTCAATAACACCGGATAAATCACAAGGTGAAAAGTGGAAACAGCAAACCACAGAAACCATTTGAGCAGGGTAGAGAGAAATTACCAAACAATGAGGTAAAAGAAATGTCATAGCACTGGAGCCAGTGTTCATTACAACTTCTCTCAGTGCCATCCATTTCCCTTAAAGGTCATAGAAACTTCAAGAATGATGAAACAGTTTTCTTTTTTTTCCCCTTCTATTTTGAATTTTTTTCTGTGAAAGTTTTACTGAGATCTGACTTGAAAGTTGCAATAGCAGCCCTTGGTTTGGAGAGGAAAGCCAAGTATATTTTCTCCTGAATCTGATAGCAATCATAACCCACTATTCTTAATAATTCTAATGCTGGAAAATATACAGAAAAAATGGGTTTAAAATCACTGATGAAATATCATGAGAAGTAAATTCTCTAATAATTCAAAGGCAGAATTCCCACTTTTAGACTCATGGAAGGTAAACATGGGATGCTGGGCCACAAACCTTATTTAGAAATTATGAATGATCTTTCCCCTGCTAATGATAAAATCAGGTGTTCTTAGCCTTGTCAAGCTAGAGCATGTTTCTTATTTGAAGGAATCCCTATTTGTTAACCAGTTTTACCAGTGCTATATAGTTATGAACAACTAGTACACCACTTGCATAATGAGGAAAGTCAGGAAAATTAGATCTGGGGTCAAGAGTCTTTTTAAAAGTCAAAAGTTATCAATCTGAACTGCCAGGTTCTTCAATAAAAGTTGAAGAAACTAATTTGAGTTTTTCTTTTATAATTAAAGAAATATAACCTTTGGCTTTAGAAATTATTTTGCGAGCACTTGATTAATTCTGTGTGTGTGTGATAATTTAGAACTGGGTTAGACCACAAAGAGGCTGTCAAGAGGCATATAGAGCCAATAAAACTGGTAGGAAAGATCAGATAGGCAGTTTCCAAGACCCACAATACCAGCTCCTGATGATTTGGTAGATTCTATCCGATTAATCAATTTAAATTTCACATGTCATACCATATTCCACATATATCTATGAATTGTTTACATATAGGCTAAGCTACTATAAAAGAGGCCCAAAATATGGCAGCTCAAACAAGATACTTCTTTCAGTCTCTCTCACAAAATAATTCAGAGGAATTAAGCAGTCCAGGGCATGTAAGCTAGTCTGCTCAACAAGGAGACCGAGGAGCTCAGGTTAGTGTGAAGACCCTGTCAGTCTTACTAGGTGCCTTTCTGCTTTTTCTCTCCAGGTATTGAACTGGCTATTGCAATGTTCATCATTTTCTACACAATGAGAAGGCACTCAGAGGGAATTAAAGGCAAACCAGTATTCATTGGCCTGGTAATAGTACATATCACTTCTACTTGCATTCCATAGTCACAGGGCCACACCCAGCTGCAAAGGAAGCTGGAAAATCAAATGTCAAGTTATGCAACATTAATACTGTCCCTGAGTATCTCTGTGTGTGGCTCTGTGTGTATCGCTGAGTGAAGAATTCTATTGCTCTAAAGGTAAAAAAAGAGAAGTAGTGAAGGAAAATGATGAGTTGTCTCTGTCATGTATTTTCTGTATTTGGAAGTTGAATGTGAACACTTGTAGCTAACTCAGTCAACATGCCTTGGAAGTGGGGCTAATATAACATTTCCCCAAACATTCCAGCCTTTATATATTCCAGCAATAAAGATAGTGATACAGAATTAATCCAGATAAATTAATGGGCAAGAATTATGGCATCATCTGTGGTGATGTGGGATACTCTGCTTCCATTAGTGACTAGCTATAGTACTACAGTTAATGAAGTTTCTATCTTTTCAACAGAATTAGAGCAATGGACTCAGTTTTACAGTGCCAAGAAAACTAAGTAGTATAGTATTTATTAATATAAATAGTAAATTATATAAAAATGGCAAGGAAAAATGAGTCAAGGACCATATTTCTCTACATCATATGATTCTATTTCATGTTCTAAATGATGCCATAATTTTTGGGCCAATAAATTACTTTTGATCAATTTATTATGTCATTTCCTAATCATCTCTTTGTCCAATTGACATTAGTAAAGTAGATAAATTTCACTTAACACTAAAGTATTTTTATATCTAATTTAGATTTGAAAATTATGGGACAGTTTGTCTTAGTGAGTCCTTAAAGATAATGTGATGGAATGAATTACTGCCCCCAATTTCCATACCCCCCCCCATAGAATTATTTATCAGCATTCATTTTCATGTGAATTACAGTATACTCCTGTGGTATAAATATACTTTCTCACTAATTTATATCAGCTTAACCATGTGACTTATTTTAGCCAATAAAATGTGGAAAAGTGGCCATTATTCAAATTCAAAGCAAAGTTTTATCAAGATTGTGTCTGACTAATGCAGGGAATGACCTAAGGTAATTGCTCAGCTGTTTCTTCTACTGGATGTGAAATGGCCTTCCTAGTAGACTTGCATTCAATTATATGCCTCAAGTTATTTCCAGTGGGATTTCAAAAATGAAAAATGGAGATTATAGTCATGTTCTTCTCCAAGGCCTACCTTGTCATTTTTAGATTAACACTAAAAGTACACATGTGATCTATAATTCATAATTAGCAATATATTACAAAACCTCCATATGCCTAATAGGGTATAACATTAAGCCTATACTCTAAAGTTTTAAAACTATATGGAAAATATAAATTTAAAGAGAAAAAAGGAAAGCTATTAAAAAGACAATAGGCTTTACAAGGGAAACCTAATTGAAATGGAATTATTTAAACTAGAGAATAATGGACTGCAAGGTGACTAACTGTTGAATATGGAGGATATAATTATGAGGATCATGCCAAGAACAAAAAAACTAGATGTGCATTAAATTTGGCAATCCCTTCCTCCATCCTAGCACCTGCCCCCATCTCTGTTGCCATTTTCTCAGTATGAATTTAAATGGTAAATAGGACAATATCACTTTAAGGTATGCATATTTAATCTTTCCAACACTGTAGTGAAAATGTTTGTCTTCCACGAGACTACAAGATAGTATGTAGTAAACTGCACGTGATGTATTTAAAGAGAGAAAGCTATTACAGTTTTTCTTCAAATCAAGTCCTATATTTTAAAATAAAAAGAATTAAAAATTGAAAGAACAGTTTTTAGCGTGCATAGAATAAATTGTTTTAAACAAGTGGAGAGATAAAGTTGTTGATGTAGATGCAGCAGTCCTCTTTATCCATGGGGCTATGCTTTAAGACCCCAGGTGCTGCCTGAAATTGTGGATTGTATAAAACCCTATATATGCTATGTTTTTTTCTATGCATACATACCTATGATATAATTTAATTTATAAACTGGGCCCCATAGGACATAACAATAGTAACTAGTACTAAAATATTACCATGATATGGCTTCTCTTTGACATATCTGAATTGCCAGCATCACTGCTCTTATGCTTCGGGGCCATTATGAAGTAAAATAAGGTTTACTTCAAGGCAAGCACTCTGATACTGCAAAAGTCATGCTGACAACCAAGACAGCTATTCAGTGACTAATGGACAGGTTGCATGTGCAGGGTGGATATGCTGGGTAAAGGGATGATTCACATCTCAGGTAGACGGAATGGGACTAGAGGAGATTTCATCCTGCTATCCAGAATGGGGTGAAATTTAAATGTTGTGAATTAAATTTTCTTTTGGAATTCTCCATTTGATATGTATAAACTATGGTTGACCTCAGATAACTAAAACCATGGAATACAAAACTGTGGGTAAGGGGAGACTTCTATACTTTCTATCTTATAAAATATACACAGACATTGCTTTTTTAAAAAAAAACTATTGATTGATTTTAGAGAGAGAGAGAAGGGGCTGGAGAGAGAAACGTCAATGTGTTATTCCACTTACACATTCATTGGTCGATTCTTGTATGTGCCCTGATAGGGGATTGAACCCACAAACTTTGCATGTCAGGATGATGCTCTAATCAACTGAGCTACCCAGCCAGTTGATTAGAATATTGTTTTGTTTGCTTTTGCTTACTATGCCATTTGCAACTTCTATGTGTTTCTACACACTGCACATTTCTCATTGCCAACCTGTCAACAAATCACTTACAGCCTTAAGGCTGTTTTTCTATGCTTATTTTCTCTAATATTATCTGCCATATATGAATATATACTCATAATTCATTCTCCAGTCTTCCCACACCAGATAGTCTTGCTTGAAAAACTTGTCTTATTTCCATACACCAGAGTTCTCAAAACCACGCAGTATAGGAAGAATTTTGATTTAGCCCCCAAGATTCATGTCTGCCTGCTGTACACACCCTGTATACAGCCCGCTGCTGGGTATGGTCAAGTTATGGCAAAGGGATTTTGCAAATGTAATCAGGGTAGGAAGTCATTTCAACATGTTTTAATCAGAAAAAAATGTTTTCTAAAAGGGTCTCTGACTTAATCAGGTAGGTATCCTTAAAAACGAGGAGATTCAAAACCTAAGTGGGATTCTCCTGCTGGTCTCCAAAACACAAACTGGCCACAAATTAGGAAACTGAGCTCTAGAAGCTGAGAGCAGGCCCTGGGCAACACCTTGTGAGAACAATGGAAACCTCAGTCCTACAACCGCGAGGAACTAAATTCTGCCAAAAGCCATGTGATCTTGGAAAATGACCCTGAGCTCAAAAACACAGCTTGGCCAAATCTTCAGTTTCAGCCTTTGGAAACCCCGTGCAGAAGATCTAGCCATGCTGTGACAGGACCTTTGATCTAGAGAATTGTGAGATAATAAATCCCTCTTGTTTTAAACCGCCAAGTTTGTACCAGGAAATTACAAATGGAAATTTGTTATACAATATATGTTATACATGCCCAGATGAAATCTGGAAATCTAAATATTTTGATCCTTCATGTTCTTTAAATCAGTCAGTAACCACACACATGCCCCCTAAACAATTAATATTAATTAATGAATTAATTAAACAGAAAAGAAAGCCCTATTGATATTCCATGTCTCTGCTCCAAAATGTTAGCTCTTGATATATTTTATCAGTTGACTCCTGTATATAAATAGTGCGGGCAACTAAATCTAAATAAGCAAGTTGGGATGGAGCAAAAAAAACTGATATTAAAAATGACAATTATTGAAAAATCTTAAAAGCACTACCTGAATATTTGCCTTGGAATCAATCATGTCAAATATGAAGACATAGACAGAGAAAAACTTAAATTGCAGTGTCAATCTTCCTGCCTATTTCATTTCACTGTACTGAGATGTAGCCTCACCGTATCTAGCAGGCTTGCCAAGTTCTGTGCTTCTTCTTGGACATAAAGCATGACTACTACAATTAGTCACCCTAGAAGATTCAAATTCTGCTTCTATTATTTTTGCTACTAAATAGTTGTTTGCAGGAAGAAAGAAAAAATGATGGTGAAATATATTGTCTTGCCACCTCTATAAATTTTTTTCTTTCTTTTTAGATATAAACCCAGTAACTTCCGTGCCAATGATTTCACCCGTTCTCTGCTTAATAAAGCACAGCTAAAGGTAAAATTATTTGTTTTTCTCTTTCAAATACAACCAGAAAAATATATTAAAATGTTATCGCTAAATAATTTCCCCTAAGGCAATGTGAAATAGACCTTTTCCTGCCATTTGATGCCATTAATAGACTGGCAAAAGCCACAGCATTGAATACAAGATATAACACACACTGCACCAATGCCCAGTTCCATTTGAAGGTCACCAACAGGAACTCTTGACAATAATAACTCAAATCAAAATGTGTTGCCATGAAATTCCTCTTCAAAATTTTTAAAATTTCTGCCAGATTCCCCTTCATCCGCCCTTTACTTTTCTCTTACACGTTACAGACATTAAGTACTCTGCTGGCCAATGTGGTTTGAATTAATTGGCCTCGTGCCTGTCAGCAAATATTTGGTCTTAGCTATTGTAATTATGGAAACCGGTATAAAAACTCAGTCTGGATTCTAACTTAGAAAGTTATTTCTACAACTTTTGATCGATGGATTATTACATTGATGATTAGACTAGGTGAGATAGGGAGTGGACAGAGGTTTCCTAATTACCTTGTTGCAGAAAAGCATTAGAAACCACATAACGGTCACATAGAAAGGCCATTAATATTCCCAAAGTGAATTCTATGAAAGCATGTCATACTTGTTCAATCTGAAAAGTGAAGGAACGATTCATAGCGGTTGAATGTCAAAATATATAACAGCTTCCCCATAAGGCACTTTGGTGTGGGAAAGTCCTGCCCATATTCATCACGTACTCATATACTGTAAAATAAATGCTTTCCTGATTCAAAATGGGTGACAGCCCTGCTACAATTTTGGCAGAAATAATTTTCTCCTATCTTTTATGAACAACTTCTGCATTATGTCAGTTCTCTTAATGAGTAGTGCAAAACGTCAAACTCTGAAAGGAAAAGAAACACATTTATATATTGTTAGCTTAGCAATGAATTCAGACTCACAAGGCAAAAATATTATAACTTAAATTTAACTTACAATGGCCAAACTAGATCTTCAGAAAAGGAATGGAAATGTCTGATTGCATATTCACACGAGCAATCAGCTAGCCAGAGTAAAAAAGACATTTCCTAATGTCCAAAGGCATGCTGTCTGTTTCCTGGGATGTGTTCCATGCCTTAGGTCACAATAATCATGTTGCCGGCCCTGTCCCTGACCTCCTACTGCATATTACCTTTCCTGTTAGTATTTAAGTCTAAAACACACCTGCCTAAGTGCCTAAAACTTACGCTAAATGCCTGCACAATACAGCTAAATGGGCTGAACGCAACCCAACGTAGAACCTTCCAAACATGTGTTTGAAATGCACTCATAGAAGTATTTTTATGCAAAAATGACAGAAAATGCAATAGAAAAGAAGCCCTCTTACAAAGCCATAGCCAGATGGTGTCCTTTATCGGGGGCCAGCTCATATTTCAGAGCTTTTGAAAATGTCACAGCTTATTGCTGCTGATCTAGATTTGCATCCTAAATTTGGGAAAACCCTTATCATGTGAATGTTATGATATTTGTCTAATTATCTAACATTTGGAAAATGCCTTTAATTTTTCGAAAAAAAATTTATAAATTGTTGTACAGAAAATGTATGTTTATCATGGAAAAATAGGAAGCAATGTGAGAAAAATGTAAAAGTAAAATATTACTGATCATGCTATTGTGTATATTTTGCTTTGTTTCATTTTATGCATTTAGATAAGTTTGTTAGAGAGCTTATAAAAATGAAGTTGAACTAGAGAGAATTTTTTAAAACTTTCTCATGAAACTGGAAGTTACATGTGACCATTTTTCCCATATCAAAAAATACATATATTTAAATTAACATTTTAAATAGTTGGGTACTATTCCACTTTAAGATTATCGTGTAATTTATTTACCAGGACAAAACTCTAAGCTGCTTTTTGTTATGTTTTAGATTTCTAACAATCCTACAATAAATATTCTTATACAAATAACTTTTTTCTCTTGTTAAAATGTTTGCTTCGAGTAAATGCTTAGTAAGTCCACGGAGCCAAAGTGTATTTGTAAGTCTAATAGCACATATTACCATCACCAGTAAATGTTGCATTCATTAAAAGATCCAAAGAGATTGTAAGAGCTCTTATTGACACAAAGCCTCAGAAACACTAGGCCAGTGGTCGGCAAACTGCGGCTCGCGAGCCACATGCGGCTCTTTGGCCCCTTGAGTGTGGCTCTTTCACAAAATACCAAGTGCGGGCGCGCACGTACAGTGCGATTGAAACTTCATGGCCCATGCGCAGAAGTCGGTATTTTGTGGAAGAGCCACACTCAAGGGGCCAAAGAGCCGCATGAGGCTCGCGAGCCGCAGTTTGCCGACCACTGCCTAGACCTAGACCATCTCATCGGGGCATGTTAAAAAACAAACAGACCCCAAATTGTAGGTACTTATGCTAAGCCACCAAATGAAGATCTAACTTAATTACATTTTGGCGCTCCCAGAAATGGAGTCTTAGACCAAGAATCTTAAAACCTGCTCAGCATTACTTAGACATCCACCTGATAGACCTCTGTCATCCCCTAGAGCAGGGCTGGGAGACCTTTTCCTGCCAAGGGCCATTTGGATATTTATAACATCCTTCAAGGGCCATACAACATTATCAACTTAAAAATTAGGCTGCTGTATTTCGCCAAACATTTAATTAACTCACGGGCCTTATACAGCCATCGGGCCGGACATTCCCCACCCTTGCCGTCGCAATGACCAATTCACTTTTTCACTAGTATCACTTCCTTGTTCCTGTTCCCTGTGCATATAAAGCTTTCATTTTGTACAGAGGCTCTGAGTTTCTTTCTGTTTTCTAGGCTGGATGCCGCCTATTTCATGAATCTTTAAATAAAGCCAAGAAGATCTTTAAAACTTACTCAGCTGAATTTTGTTTTTAACAGGCAAAGAGTGGTAACTGTCATTTTTAACTTTTTGTTTAGTAATGTGACTAAATATTTTCACATATTTGACTAAATATTATGTATGTATTGACTGTTCATATCACTTTGTATTTCTCTATTAGAGTATTTGTCTTTTACCTGTTGATTTATAGGTATTTTTATTATTACTTCTCTGCTTTACATTTTTTAATTTTTATTTATTTATTTATTTTTGCTGTTCTTAACCGTCACCCGAGGATATTTTCTCCATTGATTTTTTTAGAGAGAGTGGAAGGGAGGGGGGCAGGGGGGAGAGGAAGAGAGAGACAAACATGGATGTGAAAATGACACATCATTTGTTTACCTCCTGCAGGCACCGCAACCGGGGCCAGGGATCAAACCTGTAACCCAGGGTATGTGCCCTTTACTGGGAATTAGTTGTTTTTTTCTTAATTTTATATATAATAATTTTGGTTGTGTTTTATATATTATTTATATACCCTTTCTTTTATGGTTTCTTTTTGTTCTATTTGTAACTTTAAATCTTTTCACAAGCCAAGTTTATAAAATTATAAACTATATTTTCTTCTCGGATTCATTTTTTTAAATCAGTTATTCCAACACCTTTCTTTCTTCAGTGATTTAAGATGTACTCTCTATTATATACCAAATACCTATATTTACTTGGATGATTTTCCAACATAATATTTGGAAGCATATTTAACTAAGTGTGTTCATGTCAACCAAAATGATCAGCTCCATAATTCAACATTTGTTGGTGAGCTGAGGTGGAGATTTTGCTTTGGGTGACATAAATATGTTAATATCTTTCCGTCGTTTAAAAATGTCAGCACATATACTAAAACTGGAACGATTCAGAGAAGATCAATATGGCCCCTAGGTAAGGATGGCATGCAAATTTGCACAGCGTTCCATATATTTTCTGTAATACAGTCAACAATTAAATTAATTAATTAATTAATCAATTAAAAATTTAAATAGAATGTCTTTGCATTTATATCCTTGGCAATCCAAATAACAGCCAGACTATGATATTGTGTATCTAGTCAATTAAGCAAAATCTAGAGTTGTCTAAGGTTTAAGATCAAAAAAATATATCAAATTCACTTTGCTCATTTAATCTCCCAACAATTTTTCTAACCCCTGGGAATGAAAAACAAAAATCAAAAATTAAACTAAACAAACAAACAAATGAAAAACAAAATTTAAAAGCAATATACTCTGTCCTTTTGAGGTTTACTTTCTAAACATAAGTGGGTATAAATGTGTTTTTGGCAGGAGGGTATGGAGAATGGAAAACAAAATATATAGGTAATAGAATATGTGACTATGAAGACAAAGAAAGCAGAATAGCAATTTGACATGTGTGTTGGCAGGCTGTAGAGGGTGGGAAGTGCTACATTCAATACACTGGCCAGGGATCCCATGGAAAATATCCAAAATGAGGTGAAGGGACCACCCTATAGCTGTTTGTGAGAGAATTTTGCAGGCAAAGGTAAGAGCAGATGCAAAGACTCTGGCCCCTAAAATGTCTGCGGTAGCTAAGCAAGGGGGAAAGCATTAGGGAATGAGGCTCAAGGGTTTGGTGTGTGTAGAAATTGCACCAATAGGGAAGGCTATAGGCCATGGGGAAGTTTTCACTTTAACACAGACCATCACTTAAGCATCATCTATAAATATGCCTACTAATTTTGACCAATTTACATTAAGTTTTTTTCAACACTAAAAATTAAGTAATTCTGTCACTGTTAAAGAACCATCTGCAAATGTTATTCAGTAAAAATAAAAATTTTACTGATGATAAATAACGTACATCCAAATGGTGAGCATTATTTACAGTTGTGTTTTCAGCAGCTATAAGTAACGAGGCCATAAATAACTCTTTTTTTCTTCCAACACAGACTGTAAATTCTTAGCCCTATCTCGAGTTTGACTTACACTTCCAAAGCTTGTTTCTTTCCAGACATATAATTTCTATTGCCTCCAATACATACGATTTTATAAAGCCACCATCTGTAATAAAACTGCCATAAGGGTGATTTTTTAACCTAATTCATAGTACCATATCATAGCTACATCATTTATTTTATATGTATTTGTATTCAAAAATTAAGCCTGTGGAAATTTTAGTCCATATTTCAGTCAACTAAATTTTTCATCATGAAGATTTCCACACGTCTATGGCCTATGATAATTCTTATATTTCATATTAAAAATATATTTCATATACATATGAAATGGCACTTTTCACTTTATTTGTTCAACAGACATTTTGTTACTACTATAAACATGTAGGAAAATTCTTTACTGCCACTAAGAAATAATATTTTATTTTTCTTGAAATAAATTATACTTTCTTTCTTATGCCCACTTTGAAACATATACAAGCAAAGACTCTCTCCAGTTTAAGAAAAAGGGGGGCCTGGTATGACGTTACATCATAGACATAGAAAGTAAGACTTGAGCTTAGGGTCAGAAGGACAGAGCGGAGCACATGACAGAGACACTCTGGAACACGAGCATCATATCTGAGAGTGGAGGCTGCTACGACTCACCAATTACTTGCATTCAGGAATGCATGTTCATTTTTCCAATCTTCCAATTTGCCAAAAATGCCAGAAATCTGTAATTTTAAATGAAATGTACCAATTAAAAATATCTGAATGAATTCTTTTCAGAACATTATATAGGTTTGACAAACTATACAAGCTATGTTCAGCTTCTTAGCAATCACTTTATGATGTTCACCTCGAAATAATATCCATTTGATAAGATTTACAGGATGAGAAATTAAAGAGAAGACAAGAAAGGCAGTGTTCAAAAATAAAACCCAGATGACAATTTCCTAAGTGAAGAAAGGTACAACTATAAAAAGCCCTGAATTTTAGGAACAAAATGAAAATAATAATAAAAACAAAACCTACACCCAAACACTGAACAAATATGAAGAAAAAGAATAATAAAAACCTCCCAGTGGATTGAGCTCTCAACCTGGGCAAGTACCCTTGACTGGAATCTAACCCGGGACCCTTCAGTCCACAGGCCAATGCTCTATTCACTGAGCCAAACCAGCTATGGGGAGAAAGAAGCTTTTAATCTAGAATTCTATACCGAGCAAAAGCATTCTTTTCAAAAAAGAGGCCTCAGGAATGTTACCCCAGATTTATTCATTCTAATGGCAAAGTCTCAACATCACTAAGCACCAGGGAAATGCAAATCAAAACTACAGTGAGATAACATCTCACACTCTTCAGAATGGCCAGTATCAGAAGAAAAAGAAAAACAAACAACGTGTTGGTGAGCATGTGGAGAAAAGAGGACCCTTGTGCAGTGTTGGTGGGAATTTTAATTTACATATGGAGGTTTCTCAAAGAATTAAAAATAGAACTACCTTATGATCCAGCAGTCCCACCTCTGAGTATATATACAATAGAAATTTAAATAGGGTCTCAGAAAGATACCTATAATCTTATGTTTATGAAGCATTATTCACAATAAACTAAGATATGGAAACTGCCTAAGTGTTCATTAATGGATGACTAGATAAAAATGTAGTGGAATGGAATGGAATGGAATGGAATGGAATGGAATGGAATGGAATGGAATGGAAAATTTAGCCATGAGAAAGAAGGAAATCCTGCCTTTTGTGAAAACATGGATGGACTTCGAGGACTTTATGTTAAGTAAAATAAGAAAGACAGAGAAAGACAAATGCTGCATGGAATCTCTCATATATGGAACCTGAAAAAAAAAGTCTATCTAGTAGAAAAAAAGTATAAAAGTGGTTGCCATGGGCTAGAGGGGAAAAGGAAGGGAAAAGAGAAAGAAGTTGATAAAAGTATTCAGAATTTCAGATATAAGATCAATATGATCTGAGGATCTAATATAAAGCACTGTGACTATAGTTGATGGCACTATCGGGTAACTGAAATTTACTACAAGACAGGATTTAAATGTTCTTACAAACAAAAATAGATGAATATGTGAGGTGATAGATTTGTTAACTAACTAGATAATGGAACTCTTTATAATGTATACATTTATAAAATAATATTGTACAATTTATCTTACTGTTTTATTGTCAATTGTGCCTCAATAAGGCTGATTTTTTTTCAAAAAATGAAATATGAGAAGCAGCATTTTCATTTTAAGGAGAATCCTTGTCTGAATAGAAACCTCAATTTACTTTCTAGTGATCAAGTTTCTTAGAAACAACTTTTTTAAAAAAATATATTTTATTGTTTTTTTTTATAGAGAGGAAGGGAGAGGGATAGAGAGTTAGAAACATGGATGAGAGAGAAACATCGATCAGCTGCCTCCTACACACTCCCTACCAGGGATGTGCCCACAACCAAGGTACATGCCCTTGACTGGAGTCGAACCTGGGACCCTTCAGTCCGCAGGCTGACACTCTATCCACTGAGCCAAACCGGTTAGGGCTAGAAACAACTTTTAAATAATGGCCTTATCAAGAATTGCACTAGCGAAATGACAATGAAGAAAAGAGAAATTCTTATTTTAATACTTGTCTCTGGACCTTTAAAGAGGTGCTAGTTTTGCCGGAACCAAGTGAGCTGGAAGGCCAGATAATGGTACACACACATCTGCTATCTGTGTTTCCACAGGTCTCAACCTCATTGCTAAGCTTGTATGAACAGTAAAGGTAGTGGAGCAGAATAGTTAGAGAGACATGCTTCTGCCTATAAAACTAGTGTACTGCTCAGAAGTATCCCTTCCATAACTAAAGGCACTCAGCTTGGCCACTTCTTTCAAACTAAGGCTAACCTCATTCCACAAGCATTCACGGTTGCTCCCAAGCTATATCTCCATTTTTGTTCTACTATTTTTCAAACATTGCTTCAATTATCCTGCATGTCAAAAAGATTAGTCTTCTCAGCATACTAGAACATGTCTGATAACTTCCCATGGGGCTATCTTTGCTTTTAAACATAACTTGAGCTGAAAAGCCTTCTCTAAAATATGAGATATGACCTCATCTTCAAGACACAGCTCAAAGGCTATCACCTCATTGAAACCTAGTGTGCGAGTGCACTTACAAGACTCATGTCTTTAATGGATCTCTCAGCATATTGGGAGCATTTAAATGACATTCACTTTAGGAATGTCTCTCTCTCTCTCTCTCTCTCTCTCTCTCTCTCTCTCTCTCTCTCTCTCTCTCTCTCACACACACACACACACACACACACACACACACACCACTCCCCAGAGCACTTTCCCCAAAGTCCTTGCTCATCCCCTTCTTAAATGTGAGTTTATCCCAATAGTTACAAAGTCCCCTGCAAGGTTTCTAACATAGAAACATCATTATTTTACTATATTCAATGAGACAAATATGTACAAAATAAATACATGTACGTGGGCTACATAGAGCTTAGTGATATTCCACATTCATTAATTCATTTATTTAACAAAACTTAACGAACACCTACTATATGTCAAACACTTTTCTAGGCTCTAGGGATATAGGAATAAACAAGGTTAGTGGATACAGACAATAAACCTATATATAACAGATTTTTAGGTGATGGTAAGTGCTACGAAGACTAACTGTTTGGGTAAAACGGTCATTGCTCTCCTTTCCAAAGAGAAGACAAATGCACAATGATCTGATTTCTTCAGGCTGGTTACCTCTGTCAAGTCTGTTTCAAATAAGTTATCTTTTGGTGTAGTACCAGTATTGGAAACATTTTATACTTAAATGTTCTAGTCAATATCAGGCTTAGTATTCAATTACTTTTTTTTAGAATTTTTAAAAATTAAATGTATTAGGGTGACAATGTTTAATAAAAGAATATGGGTTTCAAGTGTACAATTCTATTCAATGAGCTATTTAATTCGTGTGAAAGAAAAGAACTCCATAAAATCTAGAGGCTTCAGCACTTTCAAACCAGATGCCTAGTTTTGTAATTACTTTTTTATTCTTTACATGCAAATTTACCTACTGGGAACATTTTTGCTTCTATTTTTCTATCTCTGAAATTTGAAGCATCTTAGAATCATTCTCAGCCAGGGACAGCCATGACATATTCATTGCCATGCACGTACAAACTTGTCACAGTTTTTCATATTGTCACCACTTTGAATTATGTGTACTGTTGATAGCTCATGTATTGAATTTAATTGCCATTTCCTGCTAGCTTCAAAAAGATTCCACTCTGCTTCTGCTTTAAAATGAAATGTTGTGTTTTTACCCATAAGTGCTCAGAAACAAAACAAGCAGGGCATAAATGCGAAGCAAATATTGGAGGAATGGCGTGCTCTCATCCACACGGTCTCTCACCTCCCAGCAGGTGAGAGGGGGCTTGTTCACATGGTAGCAGCAAATGTAAAGAGAGAAAGAAGAAGTGCGGAAGTCCTCTTGGCTCCCAACTGGTACAGTGTCACTTTCACCCAAGCTGGTGACAAGACTAAGCCATATATGCAAGGGGCAAGGAAGTAGACCTTTTCCCTTGATAGCGAGAGTAGTGAAGGACTGAGACTTCTTTACAAGAAATCTACCCAGGATCACATACCACCATCACAACCAAATGCAAAAACAAACAAAAAATCTGGCAATTCCCTTTAATTAATGAAAGAAATCTCCAAAGCTCCCAAAGTTGAAGTGACTAACTCATGTCATTCGGGTGTTGCATAGGACTGTCATTAAGTTACATGCATTGATTGGTTAGAAACTTCTCACTTTGATCAAAACCTGCATAACTGTGGTTGGCAAATGATTCAACTGATGCAGATAGAAGCTGAAGTTGTAGCCCATAGCCTTTCCTGACAGAATATTGGCATGCCTCAAAATTATGTTCTCAATAGTAAAACTGTTAAAGGTTTCAGGATCGAGAAAAGATTACATATGTTTTATGTTCAGGAATCTAGAAGAGCTCTTTTAATAAATATAAATATTTTAAGTGATAAGAGCAATTTTCTCTGATTTAACTGGCAGTTATTTTTTTTTTTTTGTGGTACAAAAAAGTAATGACATATTTTAATTAATGACGTATTAAATTTTCTTGGGGAGAATAAAAAGAGACACTAAAAGTATTCACCTGCTTGATCTGCTCCTAACTACCATTATGGATATACTCATCACATATTCAAGACATAATAAAGGTTTTGCATTTTAGGTATGAAATTAGATAGCATACTTGCACATGGCTATTTATTTCTTCTCACAACATGGGTTCCTAAACAGTGGGGGAATACACTCTGGCATTAGGCCCTTAGGGGATGGGGAGAGTGGAATCCAGGAATCTACATTTTGAACTAGTTACCCAAGTCACACCCCAGGAAACACACTTGAGAAAGTTTGATTTATACATTTTTCCCTTAAACTAGGTGGAATATAATGTTTTAATAATGATTTTTTAAAGGTATAAAATACTAATATGAAATATATACATCAACTTTCCACTTACTTTCCACTTGGAGGAAATAGGATTAATGAAAAGGAAAAAGAGACGTTTTAACTGTGTGATGTTTTATTTCCCTTAAAAATGATTTGTTTCTAACATTACAAGTGTAAGTCTGCCTAGTGTTTATGAATACAACAACCCGTTACCCACCCCCACCAACCTACCTACAGCCCCATTGTATGCTCCATGGTCTGTACAGTTATATGCAAAAACGATGGCAAAATGCTGTCTTTTTAAAAGATATGTGTGGTATATACAATAGTATTACAGTTTTCTATTACTCTCTAGATATTTTTAAACTTACATACTTTTTTAAAAATTAGCATTTATCAATAAATGCACTTTAGTAGGTTGATCTATATGAAATTGCCAAGAATTAATCATTTTGGATATATAGAAACAGCAATTTCATGTGGTTCTACCTAGTACCTACAATGAGGGAATCTTTATCCTAGCAAGTCAAATTTTCTGACATCTTACATAATCAATATCTTGTTAAACTTAGCTTGAAAATAAAAAGGATTTGCTCAAGATTCACTTAATCATATCGGTGTCATAACCTTGCACTAAATTTAATATCTAACCAAACTTTACAATTTAATATAAACGGAGTGTACAATTTGCATAAACATTGAAGATACTTTTTTTTTCTAACAGAGAGAAGGCTAATATTGTCTGGCAGGCTTCATTGTTGTCAATGGATTTCTTGCATGTGTTGTAGAGAACAGATGTTCAGTATTTCTTAATGAGTGCCCATTGTAGTTACTGTATTACTAATCTTGGAGAGTTTTGATTATATGTAAACTTTACAATTTCATTCTTATATTCTTTCCTTACTGTGTGTACTTTTAATTTTTTTGTTCTGCATTTTTTTAGTTTGTTTTCCTAGAGTTCACAACTATTCACTCAGTACCTACTAAGTACCAGTTCCTGTGCTGGGCACTAGGGATACAAAGTTGAATAAGAAACAGCTTTCACAGAGCGGATGCGATGACTGTCTGTGGTCTAGTACTTCCTGCTTCACTGTAAGGGCTCACTATGCTGGGTGTGGCTCATTCTATGCCCGGCTGGGCTCCCAGGAGAAGTACTTATGTCTCTCGTCCTCACTGCATTCTCCCTCTCTGTACTGTCCTTTCACAGAGGATTTTCTGAGAGTCCTTTGACTGTTTTCCCTTCAGACTCAATTTGAATCCACACACTGGCTGCCCAGGCTGCCAGAATGTGACTACAAAACACATTAACATGAACTCTTAACAAAGGGATTGGGTCTATACCTACCAAGTAGGGAATGCCAAACTCTGAGAGGGAGGGATGGGCCTTCTGGGGAAGTGTGCCAGGAAAAAAGCACAGGCTGTCTCTGTGAGCGTCCTGATCACTGGGTCACTCCCAAGCAGTGGCTTGCAACTTTAAGGAACCTCAGAATCACCCAGAGGCTATCAAAGCACTGATCACTGGGCCCAGCAGGGAGTTTCTGAGTCAGTGGGTTTGGGGCAGGACTGAGAATTTGTATTTCTACTCTTCCTTGTGGGAGAACCCTTGCTGTAGAACCTCCTGAACTTGCTGTGAAGAAGAAAGAAATGGCCACTTTTGCACTTTAAGTATGGAGATTTTTTGCTTTTAAGTTTCTAGTATGAGTGATTTTTAGACTTACCGTTTTCTCTAAATCATTTTTTACAAGTATTGTTTAAATACTTGTAAACAAAATACTTGAAATAAAATCAGGAGGCTTCATTTTCTCTATCAGTAAAGCAGTCTGAGTTGGGTTTTTGCTTTTTCTGTCTGTTTGTTATGAACTTTCCCAAAGACTAAGCTCTCATTCTAACACTTGTTGATTATTTTCATGTAAAAATTACACAAATGTGATACAATGAAAGTGCTGAATGGGAACTGAATTTTACTTCTCTCTTGGGTGAACAGTAAGTAACTTTATATGATTCTTTTAGCCTTGGTGGAAGTATCTTTCGAAAACAAGGCTTCACTGAGAATATAACTTTAAAAGTGGAAAATTAAAAAAAGTAAGAGCAGAAGTTGCTAAGATGTCAAGGAGATGATCATTCCATGTCCATAGAATAACGAAATGAAAATCTCTGAGACAAGAACTTGACCTAGGGGTTCAAAGACAGAGAGCTAGGGGAAGAGTCTGTAGAAGATGAAAACAGAGAAGTATGGGGGAAATTCAGATTGTGTATATTAGAAGCTACTATGATACTCTTTTACTCTTAAATATGAGAAGGTTTTTGAGCGTGGGAGTAACATGATATTTTTAAAAAATCACTCTGGTTGTTGTTAAGCAGTAGTAAACAGGGAGTTATTTGGAAGTTATTACCATAATTCAAATTAGAAATATTGGTAGTTTGTACTAAGGGGTTAGTAGGGGAGGTTGACATAAGTACTTAGATGGCAAAGGTGAGCCAACAAGATTTGCTGACAGAGGTGGTGTGATGCAGGGGATAGAAAGAAGTCAAGGATAACTCCAAGGAAGTCGGCATAAGGAACAAGAAAGATTAGAGCTGCCATTTCTGGGGCTGTGGAGGACAGCCCTACAGGAGGAGCAAGTTTGTGGGTGGAGATCTGGGTTCAGTTTGGGACATATTAGATTTAAGAATGTTTGTGAGATATCTATGTGAAGATGATGATTAAACAGTTGGATACATAAGACTGGGGTCAGGGAAGAAGTTTAGGCTAGTGGGAGGTGAGTGGAATGTGGGTGTCTTCAGCATAGCAATGATTTTTAAAGCAAAGGGATTGGAGGGTATCAAGAGAGTCAGTGCAAATAGAAAAGATAAGAGACCCAGATGACCACTCCCTGGGGCATTTTAGTGTTTAGCACTGTGTAGATGAGAAAGAGGGAGTGAAGCGGGGAAAGGGTGTAGTTTTGAGGTGAGAGGATAACCAGGAAAGTGAGATGTCCTGGAAACTGAGAAGGTCATGTTTCAATGAAGGGAGAGTGGTCAACTGTGAAAGATGCTGCTCATTATACAGTAAGACAAGCAGTAGTTTAATGACCTGGAGGTCAGTCATGCCCTCCATAAGCAATTATTAAAAAACGTTTTCCTAAATCAAAGGCTAAAACTTAAAAATGCCAAACATCACTATAAAACTGATAAGCTTACAGCAACTTTCAAAAGCATAATTTAATAATGCTAATTATTCAATTAAATATTTGACAAAATTTCTGAAATACTTTCCAAATGTTCAGCATCATACAAATAGAGCCATAATTTTTAAATCTCTCTTTGAAATCTATCTCTTTCTGAGCTACTACTCTTTTTTTTAATTTCTTTTGAATAAATTTATATTTTTAATAGTCTGAGTAAGACTCTTCCAGTGTTCTATTATTATATTCTGTGAAAATTTGTCTTTAAAAATGTAGCTAAGATTTCTTTCTGAAGAAGTGAAGGGTCAGTGTAAGAGAGTTTTTGTTGATTTTACTATTTCATTAACTCCTAAAATTTTGCTGTTAAAAGAAAAGTACATTTATACATTAAACTATAAGAGTGACTTGTACCGCTTTATTCCTAAAAGAAACCATTTTATGTCAAGGTACAATGATGACAAACACATATTTGTAAAGAGGTCACTACAGATTTTCTAAGCTGCCTCACAGGATGAACACTCTACAGAGTTCAGCTATTACCCCTAAATAACTAGGGGTCCTTTCTCCCAAGTTTGCTCAGAGCTGAGGGGTTTCCCAGGATGCAAGACTGCCAGTGCTAATAAAGGTACAGACTTGGGAAAACCAAATGGTTGGGAACTCACCCCCCAGATGTCACCACCTCCTCCGGGTACCTTCTCCCACCTGATTATACAACAACTAGAGGCCCAGTGCACAAAATTTGTGCACTGGTAGGGTCCCTAGTGGCTGCTGGCTGCTGGCCAGATACTCCCTCCCTTCCCCTGGCCACAGCAGGATGATTAAGAAGTACTGGGTTGAGATGTAGAGGATCAGGACTTGAATATTGACTTAACTTCTTGCTTATTAAATGACATGGAAAAATTACTTTATCCCTAGAATTAAATGAAAAACTGATTATAAATGTCAGGCATCAGGTATGGCACAGAATAGATGCTCAAAAAGTGTTAGCTATTTTTATTATGGGGTAAGTTGCAGTGACAAAACTTTTTTTTTTTGGCATAAGGAAGTTAAGTCTACTTCTGTTCCTAAGCTGGAAACAAATAATGAAAACCAACTACTAAAAAAAATACAATAAAATTTCAAATTTTCATTTAAATGAAATAGGAAAAAATATAGAATTTAAATATGTGAAAGATGGAACTGAAAACATTATTAACAGAAGTTTTAAACTATCTTTAGAAGTGCAGGAACTGGGAATGAGATGTTGTGCAAAGAGAAATTCATTGGGAAAAAATCAAATTTTGGAATTGAGTTGCAATACCTAATCAAGACCTAGTAGCATAGAAAAGATATCATCTGATAAACTGCTTCATTTATATATGAGGAAACTGAAGCCCAAAGAAATTAACTGATTTTTTTCAAAGATATCCAATCAATTAATAATGAAGTCTAGCTTCCCAGGGGCAGTGGCCAACCAGTACTGCCTTTCTGTCCCTGCATCCTTTGTGCCTTTTAAGTTCCGGACACATAATAGGCACCAAATACCTATATGCTGACTGACTCACTCACTGACAGAATGAAATGATAAATAAATGGATAAATCAGGGAGTGAATAAATGAATACATGCACAATAGAAACGAGAGGAAAACAAAGGTTTCTCTATTTTCAGCCCAGAGTTTTCCATTTTATCCCTATTCTGTACCCAACATTGACTCAAAACTCTTTTTTTAAATATGTTTCTGCTTTATTTCTCTCCACACTTCTCTTGAGTCAGGGTACAGAACACAAAGAGTAGTGTGAAAATAAACACATTTAGCGGGAGATAGGTTTTCTACTATGAACAGACAGTAACACTGAAAAACATATTTGCTAGAGTGTTGATAAATGAAAGAAAAACCGTTCAAATAAGTTTAGGATTCACTGACAAGAGGGACCCCCCACCGTGTTGATTTACTTTACCAAATGTCTTATGTAGCTACTAGATTCAGTCCATTTATCTAGTCCTCCATAGCTATGCTCAATACAGACTCTTTTTCAAGAAAAAGACTTCTGTGCAAAACCCCTGCATGATTTTTTCCTCGGTTTAAAAGAGCTTATTAATGGAAAAGTAAATTTAGAAATCAGTTCTTGTTCTGGATAAAAGCCTACACTATAAGCCAAAGGCAGCTTCATTCTTCAGTGTGCCTAAGTATACCTGTGTGGATTGAAAAAGTTGAGAGTGAATTACTATTGCTCATGCAGAAGAGAGAAAAATTAAATGGAAGGCTTTTTAAAGAAAATGGAAACTAATAGAAACACCAGATTTAAAAAGTTGCTGTTCTGCTTCAGACATTCTTTAGTGACTCTTAAGTCTTAAAGCAAAGATTACCCTAATGGAGTCAGAGGTGTTTCCATTTCAATTCCTAAGTCCCTGCTGCATTGTTTTGGGCAGGGGGTGGGGGGTGGGGGGGAGGTGGGTAGAGGAATGCTTATCTGTAAGAGTTGTTGTTTTCTTCTTTCCCAGATTTTTCTCCCTGTAAAACTTGACCCCAATGTCCAGTTTTATAAATTTCTGTAAACAATAAAGTATTATACAGATCATTCTTATCCATGTCTCTCTCTCTCTCTCTCTCTCTCTCTCTCTCTCTCTCTCTCTCTCTCTCTCTCTCTCACACACACACACACACACACACACACACACACACACACACACACATAAATGGAAGAGAAGCTTCATACCCAAAGCTGATATCCTATTAAAGTAAGAAAATTAAAGAGGGCTTTTATTTATTTTTCCCATTTCATGGATCATAATGAGAACCAATAGGTTTCTCTGACACAACTTGCGTTTTGTAAATAGAATGCTCAGTTTTTGTTTTTTATCCTTGCCAACATGAGGGCAACCAGTTTTTTTTCCAATCATCCTAAAATCAATTGTTCTATAAAGGAATGATATTCTACCAAAAGACATGAGAATGCCAATGTACAAAAATGCCAAGAATGTCATGAAATACCTTAATGCATGTTCATTTGCTGTCAGAACCATTGCTGGAGGTCAAGTGAGAACCAAGCTAGTCAACTGGAAACAGCTGATTTGTGTGAAAATTATCAGAAATTCAAAAAATTTCTATAATAGTAGACTCAGGGGATCAAGCAAGGTGGTGAGTGGGTACTTGTGAGATAACTAGTGGAGTTAATGAGATATTTAGTCAGATGACATGGGTTCCAATTCCACCTCTAAAACTTTCTGGCTGTGTCACCTTAAACATGTGTCATAGCTTTTTCTGAGCCTCACTTTCTTCATCTGATAAGATTATTGTGAAGAATAAAAAATGAATATAAAGCACTCTGTATAATGCTGCTATATAGAATCTCTCTATATAAAAGCCAAATATGCAAATTGTCCCCTCGGGAGTTCGACCGGGAGACCAGGAGTTCGATCACTCACTATGACATGCACTGACCACCAGCAGGTGGTGCGGAATGAAGGGAGGCCCCGGATGGCAGCCAAAAGGCCCTGATCAGCCCTGATTGCCAACCAGGCCTAGGGACCCTACCTGTGCATGTTTTTCATGCATTGAGCCTCTAGTACATTCATAAAATGTTAGACATTATATTGAAGTTAATGTGCTGCTGGTGATAGGTTGTCTTTTACAGATTAGACACTCAAAATATCTTCTTTTAGTGCTGAAAAAAATATTATCTGAAATTCTCATAATAGTAGGTTAAATATTAAAGTCAATTATCCTATGTAATAAAAGGGTAATATGCAAATCAAATAGCAAAATGACTGGTGGCTATGATGCACACTGACCACCAGGGGGCAGGTGCTCAACACAGGAGCTGCCCCCTGGTGATCAGTGTGCTCCCACAGGAGGAACGCTGCTCAACCACAAGCCAGGCTCAAGACTGGTGAGCGTAGCAGCAGTGGCGGGAGCCTCTACTGCCTCTGCAGTAGTGCTAAGAATGTCCGTTAGTCAGACATCCCCTGAGGGCTCCCAGACTGCTAAAGGGCGCAGGCTGGGCTGAGGGAACCTGCCCCCCCCCCCACCCCCTGAGTGAACGAATGCCATGCACTGGGCCTCTAGTCAAAATATAAGTCTTTGCCAGAATACATCCAAAGGTTTCTGACTGATTCAGGTAGAATGCATGCTGGCCAGTAGGGCAGGCAGGAGTTTGGAGGTCTCTGATGATTAGAGTTCATCTTCCTATCACTGTTTAGATTGAAAGGTAAGAGTGTGAAGACAGAGGAGAAACTGAGGAAGTAACCACAGTCCTACTAAAAGTTTAGCCTAAGGGCTTCTCTGAATGTAACTCTTCATTGCTATGCTGCCAAGACCCAATGATTCAACACATTTACACTGAGAGCTTACTTTGTCTCAGGCTCTATACTATATTCTGAGAATAAGACATGCTTCTTGTTCCCCAGAAATTCACCAGATATCAGTATGATTCACCTCCAGGAACTTTGGGAGGGTGAGTGTGAATGAGGCAATAAATCAAAGGCAGTGAGTTGTGCTGAGGAGGTCTACTGGTGGTTAATAAAGTTTCTCAGCATGGGTATAATTATGAGGTGAATATGGGCCTATGGTAGCACTTCTCACACACAAGCACACATTTTAATTTCCAACTTCCTTGTCCATCTGCCCCACTGGATTCTGGGTCCCTGGAGGACCTGGCCTATGCTTGTTCATCATAGCTTCCCAGAATCTAGAATAGTGTGTGACTGTAAGAAAATGTTTGTGCAAATGCATTATTTTGTGGTTTCTGGGATTAGCTCAATCGGATTAAGCATGATTTACTTTTCTTTCTTAGGATTAGAATGATCAGAGGCTTTGTTATAGAACAAAGATTCAACCCAGTAAATTTGAAGGTCTAATTGTCTTTATTAAGTGATTCATAAATCAGAAAGCATCCCATCTAGCAAGTACAGAGGAGCCCCCATGCCCCAAACTATAGCTGCACAATATATTGGTAGAAGGCTTTTATAGGCAGACTAGATGTCCGGTGCATGAAATTCATGCACTCAGGGGGTGCGGGATCCCTCAGCCTGGCCTATGCCCTCTCACAGTCCAGGAGCCCTCAGGGGATGTCTGAGTGATGGCTTAGGCTCGCTCCCTGGCAGAAGCAGGCCTAAGCTGGCAGTCAGACATCCTTAGCGCTGGCTGTGGAGGTGGGAGAGGCTCCTGCCACCACTGCTGCGCTTGCCAACTGTGAGCCCGGCTTCTGGCTGAGCCCCTTTGGGAGCACACTGACCACCAGGGGGCAGCTCCTGCGTTGAGTGTCTTCCCCCTTGTGGTCAGTGTGTGTCATAGCAACCAGTCGTTCTGTGGTTTGGTTGATTTGCATATTACCCTTCTATTATATGGGATAATAGGTAGGACAAGAAAGTTATTAGAAAAAGAAAAGAAGCAATTGTTTCAGCAAGGAGAAGTCCAATGAAGATTACATTCCTGGAGAAACAGCGATTAAGTCAGGTCTTATGTTTGGTATCATGAGCTTAGCACAAATGACTCCATTTATGGTTTTCTCTTTTACACCTTTAACATGACAGTGTCCAGTAATAGGATTGTGAAGAAGGATATTAATAAGGAAGTAAGAATTAATAACTATTTTGTCAACCTAAGCTGGAAGAAATCTATGGGTAAGGAAGGAAACAGGAAACCAACTAAATTTGAAAACAGATTTATTATTACCTTGCAATTAAAATATGAGTGTCCATATAGGATGTGTATGCTCATTTGGAATGCAAAGCAATACAGGAGAACATGTCAGAACTTCTTTCTCACTGGTTGTGTAATTAAAACAAATGAGTTTGCATTCATACAAAGCTTGCTTAAGTAATTTCAGAAGGTCCTATTTAGAAGAGAAATGGATATGTTAATGTTTTTCAAGCACTAGAAGATATGAAGTGAGCATGAAGCTTTTCCTCAGTGATGATTGTTTTCTTAATAAAAGACCAAGGTTAAGAAAACAAAAGAAAATGAATGTAGTGAAAAGAAAAATTGGACAAACATAGATTTTCATTTTTAAAATATTTTGGGCAGTGCACAATCTTTTCAACACCATCTTGTATACGTGGTTAATTACTAACCAATAGAATGAAAAGAAAAAAGAAATTCTCTCCCACTACTAGCTAACCGCAACACTCTGGAGGTTGTTCCCTTATCCACAAATCTTCTCCTAGGAACTTAGATTTTTGTGGAGTGCTTGTCCAAATGGCAAAAGCAAAGGAATCCCAGAGGGGCCTGGGACTTCTTAGGAAAGAATATCAAAAGAATATGCCAAAAGAAATAAAGCCACAGGCCATAAATTCCAAAGCACTAACCAGACTTCTGAGTAATCAGGAATCTGATTAAAAGCCAGGTGTTACATGACTTAAAGAAAAGCATGACCAGCTACACACCTGGCTGCTTCCCTGAGACCCCACCCACCAACCTGCAGGCCCACTAGAGCCATTTCCAGTGGCTTTTTCATAGGAAAAGCTTCATGCTTCATATCTTTCCTAAAATCTCTAAAGCAAGCAGTGTCTGGCCTCTGTGTACCCTGTTCTTCTTGCTAAGTGTCTCTAGGTCAGGCTCGAGTGGTTTCAGGACTTGATTCTCACTTTGGCCTCTCCAGAGCACCTCCAAGTCCAGTATAAGTAGGAGCCATCTGCAGATTGCTCTGTAGCTCATGCTGGGTTACCCCAGGCAGGACACAGGGGGTGGCTGACCTTGTACCTCCTGGGAGGCCCCGGAGCCAGTGCATCCAGTGGATAGCTTCAGATTATGCTGGATTACAACCATGAGTGAAGCTCTCAAGGTGTAGATTGGTGAGCACCAAAGCCCCACTGAAGCTCCATAGGGTCAAATTCTGAACAATAGCAATTCTGCTGTAGTCACAACTGGTCTTCACAGCTGATTGGCCTAGGGACCCATCCCTCCAAGTGACATCAACAGCAATCAAGGCTCAATTACAACAGGACTGTGCGCACAGCCCACACAGGGGCACACCTGAAGTGCCCAGCTCAAGTGACTGAGGAAGCTGTGCCACTGGTCTCTACAGGATACCTACCACAGAAGGCCACTCTACCAATTCCAGAAGACACAGCAGCTCTACGTAATACATAGAAACAAACACAGGGAAGCAGCCAAAATGAAACAGGTTTCAAATAAAAGAACAGGAGAAATCCCCAGAAAAATAACTAAATGAAATGGAGGCAAACCACCAGATACAGAGTTCAAAACAATGGTTATAAGGATGCTCAAGGAACTTACTTAGAACTTCAACAGCATGCAAAGGGACATAAACTATCAAAAAAGCAGTCAGACATGAAAGAAATAATAGCTTAAATGAAGAAGAATTAACAGTAGAGTGGACAAAGCAAAAAAAATCAAATCAGCAATTTGGAATATAAGGAAGAAAAAAATACTCAGTCAGAACAGCAAATAGAAAAACGAATTTTTAAAAAAAATGAAGGTAGTGTAAGGAGCCTCTGAAACAATTACAAGTATACCAACATTCACATCATGAAGGTACCAGAAGGAAAAAAGAGAGAGCAAGAACTTGAAAACCAACTTGAAAGAAATAATGACAGAAAACTTCCCTAATCTGGTAAAGAAAATAAACATATTAGTCTAGGTCAGGGTGGGCAAACTTTTTGACTCGAGGGCCACAATGGGTTCTTAAACTGGACTGGAGGGCCGGAACAAAAGCATGGATGGAGTGTTTGTGTGAACTAATATAAATTCAAAGTAAACATCATTACATAAAAGAGTACAGTCTTTTTTTTTTTTTTTTTGGTTTATTCATTTCAAACGGGCCGGATCCGGCCCTTGGGCCATAGTTTGCCCACGGCTGGTCTAGGTAGTGCAGAGAGTCCCAAACAAGATGAACCCAAAGAGGTCATAATAAAATAATAATAATAAATTTGAAAAATTACCCAAACATCAAGTTATTACATGTTTCAATGACAGAATGTCAAAGTATATACGGGATTTGGGTGATACCAAAAATTATGAAATATGAAACATTTCATCATTCCACAAGTAATTTAATAGGCGAGAAGGCAAGGTGCCAGAGGAAAGTTAGATTGAGGTCTTGACCTAATCCATCATGGGGGCGTACTTTATATTTCATTCACTTCCTCTAAAGGCAAAGACTGTATTTATCTATAATGGGATGCTAACAAATGCAAATGTTGCAAAACTGTAAAATAATGCTTTGCTAAGACATCATAAGATAGCTCCTAACGGAGAAAGTGAAGGAAGAAGATAAAAAAATTTGAGTTCAAGGAAACTTGTACGTTAGCACTGTCTCATTCTTAAGAGATGCAAAATAAAACAAATAAGGTTGATATTGAAACAAGAGATTCAGGTTAGACATCAAGAAAAATTCTCAAGTGATAAAGCAGTGTAAATCAGGAAAGTAGTTAGCAAATTCTGAGGTTGAAGCTGTGCTCCTGAGAAAGGACTCGGTTTATATACAACAATCATATTTTAGTATAAGAATGGCAAAGTGCAATGTACTCCTTAGAATAGTTGTTTTTTTAAAAACAAAAAAAAAACAAAAAAAAAACAACAGTGCACATATCTGTATGAGTTTTGGAGTTTTTGTTTATTCATTTGTCTTTTTGAAGGGTAGACAGAGATCTATATAGGTATATTCAGTCAGAAAATGGGAGGGAGGGAGGGAAGAAGGGAGGGAGAGATGGTTTGGGATTATTTTACAACAATGACTGACCTACCTTTTCCTGGAACCTGCTGATTGTCGTATTTATGCTATATTGTTTAAAGGACACAACTACCTCTGAAGTATATCTTAGTATTTACAGGTTTTATTATTTATACTTTAAAGACAAGAAAACTGAGGCTACTGAAATGTAAGGTAATGGCTCAAAGTCACACAGCTTAGAAGTGGCAGAGCAAGTAGGCAAATCTATCTACGTGTCTCTCAAAAGCTCATGCCATTCCCCTGTATTTTGTTGTTTTTTTATATGATCCTCCAAGCTCTTTCAAGTCATGATTTATGTGATTTACTCTAATGGAGAACATTTATCTTTTTATTCCTGTAAATCTATGAAACTCACTATCTCTCTTCCATGCTCCTATAAACATAGGAAATTGAGAGACACCCATGTAACAGTGGTTTAGGCAAGAAACGCCTCAGTTCTAAACTAAGAAAATAAGACACCAGGGGAGAGAATGGACACAACTTGGTGATTAGATTGTGTGGATTAAGAGATGGGAATAGTTGATGAAAAACAGAAATAAAGGAGAGGGAGTAAGTTAAACTGAAAGATAATATTTCTCTTTTTAATTGATTTCAGAGAGAAAGGAAAAGGGAGAGATAGAAGCATCAATGATGAGAGAGAATCATTGATTGGCTGCTTCCTGCAAACCCCCTACCAGGGATCAAGCCCTGCAACCTGGGCATGTGCCCTGACTGGGAATCAAACACAGGACCCTTAAGTCCACAGGCCGACACTCTATCCACTGAGCCAAACCAGCTAGGGCTGAAAAATAATACTTTTCAATGTTAGGCCTGACCACTTAATCATGAGGTATTTTGCTTTCTGATAATCAAATCAACTTGGATAGGGTCCAAAATGGACTTCCCTTTCAGTTTTTCATTGTAGCATAATGAGACACCAATGAATTATTTTTGTGGACCAATAAGATGTTCAAACCAGGCAAATATCTGACCTATAACATTTTTTTAAATAAATACTAAAATATGTCATAGTTACGATTACATGTATTAAGCATAAAAAGAATTCACAGTGGATTCTAAGTTAATAAATTCACCATAGCATTGGAAATGTGCTTCACACTTCCAGGAAAATCTCATTCCGAATCCTGAATACTCCCTTTAAGAGAGAAAAAAAACATTACTAATCATAGCAGAGGGAAATTACTCTCCAGTCTACTAAGAATATTCCTGAATTTTAACTTCTCTGCAGCAGCAGACTGAGGAGACTTCAAGTAGCACCTCATCTAAAAATTTAATCTATACAATGGCTATAGTGAATGCTTATAAGAATTGAAAATCCGACATCTAGCCAAGGATATGATACCTCATTTGTTATATATAAAATTCTATGTATTTTATGAATGCAGCAAAATTATAATAAATAGCAATTTTAGGAAAATCTAAGATAATCCATTGGTTTTAAAATTCAGCATAACCTGACTCACTTGTTGGTCATATCATCAAGATTTTAGACTTTAACTGCATAGCCCTCAAAAGTATAATATCTTCAGTGCTTATAAAATTTTGGCCCTTTGATAATAAATGTTATTAGAGTTCCTAGTGTCTTGCTCTCTCTTTCCACAATCTTCACCCTCAAATAAATGATGTGAGACTCCTGAATGAAGTGCTTCTGTTTTAATAGTGCCCACCTATGGGGTGATTTTTGTCTTAAATGAGTCAGGAATTGTTTCATACTTAGTATGCAAAGGGGTAAAAACCTTTTTGCCTGACATTTCTCACTTCAATGAACTGTCATGTGGAGCTAGGTTTTACTAAAAATATGTACAATGATAGTTTAAAATTGACATGCAATTTCCTATATAGTGGAAAAGGAAATATTTCTATTAATATGGTTATGTACAATAGCACACTTTTCTTATATTTTTTTACATCTATCCCCAAACATTAAGCATATAGGCCTGTCTTCCTCTCCTTCTAGATCCAAATATGAAAAAATCCCTATTTGATCTTCTTTCCTTTTGAAATATGAAATCAGTTCAATCTGTTCTCTGAAGTTGTAGAAATTTATTTTAAAGTCAGACTAGCACATTTCCACCCCCACCACATCTACCATGCATTCTAACAGTACTTAATTGATTTATCCACTTCCACAATTTGGATACAGAATTAAATTCAAAAGATGATAATCAGTGGATTATACCCAACTTCATTTTTATTCTATTGGGTTTTCATAAAGAATATATTTTTATTGATTTCAGAGAGGAAGGGAGAGGGAGAGAGAGGTAGAAACATCAATGATGAGAGAGAATCACTGATAGTCTGCCTCCTGCACACCCCCTACTGGGTATTGAGCCTGCAACCCCAGCATGTGCCCTTGATCAGAATTGAACCTTGGACCCTTCAGTCCACAGGCCTATGCTCTATCCACTGAGTCAAACCAGCTAGGCCCATTCTTTCAGTTTCTTGTACAAGGTCAGTACATTGAGATAGTGATAGAAAGTTTACAGAATAACAAAATTCTCATAAGTCCCAGAGTATGGGTCTCAGGATGGATCTAATTGGATATTCTAAATCTCATAATTTGAAACTGTGTGAAATTCAGTGGGTAATGAAGCATCATAAATAATATTAAAGTAAATTTCCTTTGTATCCTCATTGTCAAGAGAACAGTCTGAAAGTGCCCAAAATGGCTAGTCTCTCCTCTAGTGGTTAAAACCCCTGCTAGATAGCATAACAAACATATTAGAAATAAATAAACAAAAAACCCTACATAATTAAGGGTCTTTAAAATAACAGTCCTATTTAATGCTATTCACCTTGGAAAAACATAAAACAACACCACATGATTAATGAGCATGAAATGTTTAGCTTCATGAGAATAATTTTTTGGCATCAGTCTCAGCAATTGAAAGGAAAAAGGTTCTGTAATATGATGGTCTAGCAAAACTAAATTCTATAATTATGTAACAATTTTTAGTCTTAAAATATAAAAGTTTGCAATTTATTATAGAGGTTGTATAAAATTACTTGAGCTAACACAATGGGTATTGCAAAAAGTTCATGTATATTGCCTGACAGTTGAGGTCAATATCTCTGCATACATTTAGGGAGGTGTTATATACCATTGTTCCATATATCTAATGTGTAAATAGATTGAAACCAGATGGCATAGGTGCACTCTGGTACACATTAAGATGGGGTGATTTGTCTTTAGGTAAATTAACTTCAGAATGTTATGACATATTTTATTTATACTCATAAAATACTTTGAAAATTATTCTGCACAAAAATAAACCTTGGCATACAAACAGGCACATAGAACAGTGGAACTGAATAAAGAGCCCAGAAACAAATGCATATATGGTCAATTAATTTACAACAAAGGAGCCAAAAACATACAATGGAGAATTGACAGTCTCTTCAATAATTGGTGTTGGAAAGACTGGGCAGCCACATAAAAGAATGAAACTGGACCACTATCATATACCATACACAAAAATGATCTCAAAACAGATTAAAGACTTGATGGCAAGACTGGAAACCATATAACTCCCAAAAGATAACATAGGTGGTAAGCTCCTTGACATGGGTCTTAATGATAATTTTTTAATCCGACACCAAAAGCTAAATAACAAAAGTAAACATCAACAAATGGGACTACATCAAACTAAAAAGCTTCTGCATAGCAAAGATAACCATCACCAAATGAAGAAGCAATCTACTGAATGAGAGAAAAATATTTGCAAGTCAAGTATCTAATTAAGAGCTGATATCATGATTCAATGAACTTATATATAACTCAACAGCATACAAGAGGAAAAAACTACTTGATGAAAAAAAATTGAGAGAATATTTGATCTTATATTCCCTGTATAGTTGCTTTATTGTTTATTTGTGTTTGTGTGTATTCATATTGTCAGCCAAGAAGTTAGTTCTTTGGGACTGTATGTATCATATGGTTCTCCTTTATCCCCCTCTGCACTAAGAACAATACTGAGTAGCCACTGGGCACTTGACTAATATGCCCAGGAAAGTGATTGTTTCAATAAAATAGAATATGTTGTGAAAACTCTTTTATTGTTTTCAATTTGCTTTCAACGGTCTTGACTTAACAAGACGTTTAGAAAGAATACAGAACAAGCTCTATCATCACTTTTATCAAATATATGAAAAAAGTTAAAATCATAATTTCTACTTTACATATAGAAAGACAGAGGTGGGAAATTTTAAACACCAAGCTGTAATGAATAATGGAAATGGAAATGAGTGGATGTGATTGTAAGAAATAAGGCTTTATTTAATTCACTGGACATAAAGCACCAGTAGATTCTGTGAAGTTACAGTATTGCCATGTTTATTACAGTGTATAATAGAAAAAATAATAAAAATTAAATAACCCATGCATACAATAGAATACTGTCCCATAAATTATGAAATATTATATACTAATTAAAAATGATGTTATAGTATAATTTTGATGGTAAAAATGTTCATAATATATTTAATAAAAAGATATCTAAAAGTCATATGTAAACTATGATCCCCTTATATATGTATGTGCCCATGTGTGTCTTTTTTGCATGTAACAAGATAGAAAAATGGGAATATTTCTGTATCAGTTCCAACTGAGGCTTTAGGACCATAAGCATCAAATAACCCCACATTCCAAAGGCAGTCACAGAGAAACAAAAAGAGTGATTAATATTAGTTTTGTGTTTCTTAGATGACTACTCGCTTCATCTGAGTCCCAAGGACACCAGCACTACATGGAGAGTGATTAGAGTCTCTCTCCCTTCTCCTCAAGCCTACAATAGGGATGATTTTAGGGAGACCAATCAGAAAGCTTGATATATAACCTAAACATTCTAAAATCAGATTTACATCTGAATTGTTACAAAGAGTCTAATACTGGATGAAGCAGTTTATGACCACAGAATAGAGGGCTGTGTTTGGGAAGTAGCTGCCATACCACAGATTAGGACAAAGGTGTTTTTTCTTCTAGACCAGATGTGCGTAGCATGAGAATGTGTTGGCCTGGGATTGCCACGGATCTTGCCATGATCAGACACCAATTTCTATGTAACAAGCAATTACAAGCAAGATCAGTAGCACACAAAACAAGCATTTGTTCTCACAGATTTGAGGGCTGGCTGGCCATTGGGCGGGGGGAGGGGGGAGGAAGGGGTTCACTGGAGTGCTAAGTTTTAAGCTGAGGGCCAGGTGAGCAGGTGGAATCCTAGCTCAGTTCTGCTCCACATATTTCCATTCTGAGGCCCAGGCCAAAAGGGCAAGAGCTACCCAGCACTGCTACATGGGATTGTTGTCCAGAAATGTTCACTCCCTCCTACCCATTTCCATGGGAAGTTCCTCTGCCCCACTGAATTGGGTTTCCCCATGTGACTTCCTTTGGCTAAGAGGATGTTAATATTAGGTATGAAGCAGCAGAGATTGGAAAGTGTTCATGAGAGCCACCAGAAGCACTTGCCGTGGGTTATCCTGCTAATCCCACAGAAGAGAGTAGAGACTGTAGGAGCAAGATGAGTAAGAGATGCCACGTTACCCTCCCCACCCTTCCCACTGAAGTCTTCCCATGCAGAACAGGTCTGAGTTGAGGAAGTGGAGAGTCTACACCAAAAAGAAAATGGGACCTAATATTTTACTTACAGAAAAAATTGCTTTGCGATACATGTTCTTGTAAGTACTTCTTATTACCTATGAATTAGCAAGAAGTCTGTTAAAGATTAACCCAGCATCACAGGGGGTTTTGAATAAACTGGTTTGGAGTAGAAGGACAGGGAAATTGGAGAATAGTTTTCTTACTGTACCCTTTGAGTCCTGTTTGTTCTATGAAATATTTTCCTTTTTTATAAGAAAATATTGGGTGTATATGTGTGCACTACAGAGGTAGGAACTGAAGGTAAAAAGTTAACAGTAAAATTTAGCAGATTTTATTATATGTTTATATATAATAAGGCCATCATTATTTCTATAAAGGTCAAAAACATGATTTTAAGCTATGCAGTTCAGTAAAACCCCTTCACTTATCTCTCTTCTTATTCCAATAATAACAATTATTAAACATATATTTTGGATCATTTTTATATTTTTAAATGTGTAAAGGTTTTTGATGAGAAAAAATGGTCCAATGACTTTGACAATCAAACAATCTTTACTTTTACCCCCTTATCCAGCAGCATAGAACATCCAGCCCTCACCATGGGCAATTGGCTTGCATCCTTCTGATCTCTCTCTATTGAGCAGTATTTGTAGAAACTAATTAAGCCTATGGGATGGAAAAGTACATTTCTCACCAGCACTGATTTCTCAGATTGCATGCATCCCACATGGGCCTTCTGCGACATGTGATTTTTACCAAGTCAATGCATTAAATGCCCTAGATCACCTGGGAGAGAGAGAAAAATCAGTTTGCTTCTAAATTAGCTGAGATTGCTCTATCTGATTAAACCTATTGCTGGCCAAGCCAGCATGGCTCAGTGGTTGAGCATCAACCTATGAGCGGGGAGGTCATGGTTCGATTGCTGCTCAGGGCAATTGCCCATGTGGCGGACTCGATCCCTAGTAGGGGTCATGCAGGAGGCAGTTGATCAATGATTCTCATCATTGATGTTTCTATTTCTGTCTCTCTCTCTTTTCCTCTCTGAAATCAATAAAAGTATATATTTTTTAAAAAAACTATTTCTGCCATGCAGCCATGGACTGGGCCTGGAAACAAGGGTACAGGGTTATTTTTAGGGAGGAAAAGCATCCAAAAATATAGTAAATAGCCTTTACTGAGAAGCCAGCATGTAGCCAGGGAGGCGCTCAGGTGGCAGGGGGTGGGTGAACGTGGAATGAGCAGTGACAGGGAGAATGATAAAAAGAACCATATGCCTTACTCAACAGTTTTCCTCAGACTGCCCTGCCAAAGTAACAAAATGAGTTATGTCGCAATGTAAAATATGAATTAGACTGTGCCTGAGAGATTATAAGTAGAGAGTTAAAATGATTTAAAGGCCTCTGTGGCTAACCCTTAGGCAAGAAGCGATGGCTACAGGACGCAAGAGAGTCAAGTCTACAAATGGCTAAATATGACAAATAGAAATTTGAAATGTCGCCACACGTCTCTCCCTGATGCATTCAGGGGCTGCTGTCACTTGAGCCAAAAGCTAGAGCAGGAAACACTGCTGAGACTGTGAAGAAAAGTCATTGGATCTCAAGTGCACACAGTTCCTTTTTTAGTACCAACTTTCTCTCCACATCAAATGTCCTATCCACTTCTCTTCAAGTCAAACCAGCTAGAGTCCATTATACACTACATTAACTTTTACCAAGTTATTAAAACAAATGCCTCATATCAGTACTGTGCTCTGGCGAAGGTCATCAGGGGGGAAGAAATGAAACCTGCTACTCTGACAAGAAACACATTAAAGTGAAGAACAGATTCAGAGCAGAATTTCTTTCCTTAATTTGAGATGATTTATCTGAGATGGGAGATCATCTGTTTTTTAATGCTATTGCCATTCATTCAGTCCTCAATTAGGTTGTAAATGTCTGTCCCTTGCTTTTCAATGACCTCTGTATTTCCATCCTTTTCACAAGGGGGACATATTTTTTTTAAATCCTATTTACATGAACAGAGAAAAAACAGACTTTAAACCCCAATTGTATGTGGGTGCCATTATTTTCATATGGAAATTATATTGCATGGTTCACATGCTGGGCAAATAATAAAAAATCCATCTGTACTACTTGTTTTATTGATCTTCCCAGTGCTTTTAAACCTAAACCTTTTAGACAGATGTAAGAGACCTTTAAAAACATGATCCAGAGGGAATGATTGCTTTTTGTTGTTTTTGTTAATCTTCACCTGAGATTATTTTTCCCATTGATTCTTAGAGAGAGTGGAAGAGACAGGGAGAGACAGAGAGAGAGAGAAACATTGATTGGTTGCCTCCCGGGGATCCAGTCCTGCAAACAGGAATTGAGCCTGCAACCAAGGTGCATGCCCTTGACCTGAATCAAACATGGGACCTTTCAATCTGCAGGCCAACGTTCTATCCACTGAGCGAAACTAGCCAGAGCAGGAATGATTGCTTTTTAAATGGAATCTTAGCTGACTGATCTACATTCCTTCATGGTTTCTTATATCAAGGGAGAAAGACCTGTCACTTGTCACTGTCACAGCACCACAGAGAGACTGTAAGTGTTCATGGGGTTAACGAGCAATTACTCTGTGTCATTACTAGGTTAAAAGAAATTTGCTTTGGTGAAGGCTGTAAAGCAGTAGCCAGGATGCTTGGTGGAGCTGCTCATGAGAAATCTCAGCCCTGTGCCTGAGAATTTTCATGAGTCAGCCATCTGGTCAGACTTCCTGAGCCTCCTTCATGGAGTCTGAGAAATCACAACTATAGACCAGGTCTGTCCAGCAGAATCTCTCTGCCTGACTAAGTCAAAACCCAACAAATGTATTTGAAATGGGCCTTCTCCAGAATGCCTGTCCTGTCATTGGCATCCTTATTCATAGACTGAACTAATACATACCTGAAACTTCTGTGCTAATTGTGCATCAGAAAAATAGAGAGCTCATGCCTATGTTTGGTAAACTCTTAAATTGAATTATTGTCACCATAGAAAAATATATTCAGAGGGATATATTAGCTGTCAGTCATTTTTAAAAAGAAACCATCCTATTTCAAAATTGTAAAAATGGCCTTGCTGTGGTTCTCAACCTTGGCTGCACATTAGAATCACCTGGGAATCTTTTTAAAATCCTGATTTCTGGGCCTCATCCTCCGGAAATTCTGTTTCTTTGTTATGGGGTGAGGCCACAACATTAGTAACAAAGAAAGAATTTCCGGAGGATGAGGCCCAGAAATCAGGATTTTAAAAAGATTCCCAGGTGATTCTAATATGCAGCCAAGGTTGAGAATCACTGCTTTAGAGAGTAGATAAATAGCCTAAATCAAGAGCCTACTAAAATCTGGAAACCAGTGGACCAAGGATCCAGGTAAGATGCCATGTAGAATTTCTAGGCAGGAAAGCAGGGCATCCTGCAAATCTAAAGGTTCCAGGAATGGGAGACTCAAAGGCCAGGTAAGTATTAAACATAAATATTAAAGTGTCTTTCTTAATATAATGTGTAAAGTCTTAGTCACAGGTAACCTATTAAAGTAGATGAAGACAACTGGTCAGCAACCAAGGTAGTTCCAAGAGAAGAAGGTATCTAACACGTCCTCTACAAAGAAAGGTCCTGAACTTCAAGGCAGTTCTATTTGACAATTTGAGGTATTTTCAAATATATCTTTATATGGAAGACACACTTGTGCTGGAAGGTTTGGGGAGCCATATTTTCAACAATTACCCATATCAGTAGGAAATGGAGAAGTAGAAAGACAGTAGTGTATTTTTTGAACTATTTTTGTAATGGTGGAGTTGAGTCTCCCCCTTTCCTATGGCAATAGAGAAAGAGGGTTTGCTGTGATAATAACTGTGAAAAAAATAAATGTCTGTTGTTTAAGCCACCCAATCTATGGTATTTTGTTATGGCAACACAAGTGGAATGAAACAGGCTTTTCCTAGTAGGGTGACAGAAAGTGATGGCAGGGCAGAGGAACCCCTAAGCCACCATGGAACAAGGAAGAAGTAGACCTTCCAAGGCCAGGGAATTCTATCATAGAAGAAGGGACCACAATGCCGAATGGAACAGTTCAGGGTAACTACCCATTTCAAACTTGAAAGGAAGGAGAAAGGTTCTTCCTCCTCCTCTTCATCTCTCACTTCTCTAAATAAAACCATCTTCCTGCTCAGCAGCCCCTTCATCCTCTCTATATGCCCTGTCAACCTTTACTTTCTCTTCTTCTCCTTTTTTCCTATTTCCATTGCCCTTTTTATTATCCCTTCCACTTATTCACATATGCCCCCCCAAGTGGACATTTTACATTAATTTTTGAACAATCATGCAGTGACACTGGCCTTGTAAAATAAAATGTCCAGGACAGCCTTAACCGGTTTGGCTCAGTGGATAGAGCGTCGGCCTGCTGACTGAAGGGTCCCAGGTTCAATTCTGGTCAAGGGCATGTACCTTGGTTGTGGGCACATCCCCAGTAGGGGGCGTGCAGGAGGCAGCTGATCAATGTTTCTCTCTCATTGATGTTTCTATCTCTCTATCCCTCTCCCTTCTTCTCCGTAAAAAATCAATAAAATATATATTTTTAAAAATGTCCAGGACAAATGTAACAGTTTGTATATAAATTATAGATGATTTACAGAAGAAAAGATGGAGCTATGGAAAGTTTGGTTTTTCATTAACACTGGCACAGTCCACCCTAATTTACCCATTTAAACAAAGAAAAGTAAGTTTTCAGGATATAAACCCAATTCTATTACTGTAGTCAAAGTATAATATAATATACTATGTGGAAGTGTGAGTGTGTGTACGAAATCATGTTTATGTAGGAGTAGAAATAATAAAAGCTTGTGCATAAATGGAACAACCAAAGCACATATTTCTCTTACCTAAATTCTAATGACACAAGAAGCATTACAGCTATACAGTCATGAATACTAAGGCAAATGAAGGGTCTGGTGAAGCAATCAGTTTCCCATGCACAGCTAAAATATTCGAGAACCCAAATTTAGTGTTTATATCTTGAAAAAAGCTCCATATTGTGAGGCAATAGGATTTCAGTGTCCAATTTCCATAAAAAAAGAAAAATTATCAAGGTGATTGCCTTACAGAGCATGTCTAACAGATGTGCAGCACATTTTGGTTGAAGCCTTCCAGCACTATCTCGTATCTAGCATGCCTGTAGGGTAGCAACAGATCCCAAGTCATTATGCTAAAATTGCACACATGGGCTACCAGATGCAACTTGATGAATATGATATTGCCACCTCCAACCTGACTTCTCTCATTTATACACTCAACGGCCTGCATGAAGATATATGCATCTTACAATTGGTTTATTAATTACCATTGATATTTTATGCAGTGGTATTATAGAAAACACAGTTCTAAACACACAGTGCCGATACTAGTGAAACTTCTGTCTGTAACACCTTGCTAAAGACACTCATTCCCACTCAGCACAGAGTCATTTCTGGAACTCTTGGACCTAGAAATGACCTTTTGTGGCCATTGAAACCTTTAAATCTTACTGCCCACAATATATATTTATTCGTTCAGTTATTTGAAGCTGAAATGGTTAACCAAACTGACAATAGAGTTTTAGAAAACTTATTACCTCATAAAGGTTATCAGAAATATCATTGTAATAGGTAAAACAGGATCTAAGTGGGTTTTATAGGCATAGTTCAGTGTAATATTTATCATGGCCATTCATATGATATTATTAGAAGGCAAATGTCATAGGCTTTTAGGCAAATAATACAGGGAATCAAAGATGTTACTCCAGATAGAAGCTTGAAAATCATGCCTGGATGCTTAATATGTCTCATCATAACAACCAGGTGCATCTCAGTTTGAACTGCAATAACTAGAATAGCAATTAAGTGCACTGAAATGACAAATTTTTATTTCTCACAATTCTGGAGGCTGGGGAATCCAAGATTGAGATGTTGAGTTCTGGTGAGGGACTTCTTCCTGGTTTCCACACATAGTAGAGATAGAGAAGAGATCTCTCTTGCCTGTTCATATCAAAGCAGTAATCCTACTCTCATGACCTAATTACCTCCCCAAAGTCCTGCCTCCTAACACCATCACACTGGGCTACAGGAGTTCAATATATGAATTTTGGGGGGACATAAACATTCACTCTATAACAATATGTATGGCAATGAGGCCACACATTAGAATTTACAAAGAACTTTCAAACACATTCTCTCAACAATTTCTCACTCTTCGGTTGGTATTACTGTCCCTCATTTTAATGATTAGGACTGGATATTGAGAAGCTGAATAACTAGCATGCATGCAGCCAGTGCTAGAGAAAGATGTGGAATTTAATTGTCTGATTACCTCACACAATACATTTTCACCTCCTCCCAACTTTGATCTACATATGAAAGAAATGTACATTTAGCTGCACTGCTTTATACTTCTATAAGCTGTGTGTTGATCATCTGAGATGCTCTGATAGACAGAAAGTGGTGGTTTGTTAGCCCATGATGTGAAAGCCCCCTAGTAAATATTTCTGCTGAGCTGAATGAGTCCCAGACTCTCAGTAGCACTTTTGTACCATGGAGAAGCAAGTTCACAGTAAGGCCATGGTTCAGTGTCAGGTATAGTTGTGTTGTTTTGCCTAACTGTATGCACATTTTATGGTTATTAATATTCATATTATTTTAATTAGCTCTGAGTTTTATTTTTTGTAGAGTAAATCTATTTTCTAAAGGACTGGGATCTCTCATTAAATCTTTCCTCAGTGTAATAGGAGAAACAAGAGTATCTTGTTTTAAGAGTAATAGGAACATAGCATCAATATAATGGAAGTTATTCTGTATTTAGAAAATAAAAAGTTATTTAAACTATACACTTATATGATACACCTGGCTACATGATAGGCAACAGATTTTACTTTGTGATGACTATGCTTCCAATTTTTAAATTGAAACTGAAATAAGGATCTTTGCATTGTGTTACCTATGGGAGTATTATAATCTTTAACAACTGCTTTATTTTTGTCCCAATAAAAAACACATTATTCTTACTCAACTAGTGTGTAGAAACATTACTGTTAGAGAAACTGCGTTAGGGTATTCTACCTGCACAGATATTCAATGGTACTGTTATAATGTATAAAATTGTGTCATAAGAGATCATAAGTTTTAAAAGAAAGATTCTGATTCAAATTATGTTCTAGTTTGTGCCATGTTTTTAAGTAAACACAGTTGCTAGTTGAAACATGCTGGGGGAGGCGGGGGAATCCTCAGTGACAGAGGCCCCTTTAGTAACATGAGTACCGTGCATAATGTGCAAGAAAAAGAGCGGGCATTTAACCCATCGTGTTTAGCATCTGCATCCGTGGGGCTGAAGCTTGGTTACACTTTTTTATGGTTTTCAGTTTATGTAGTAACTAACTCATCATTGGAAACACATGCTGGCCAATTTGATGCTGTCCTGAAGAAAAATTTGTCAGGAATTTTCTTCAACATTTCCCACTGAGATCAAAACACCATCAGACTATCTTCCTTATGTTCTTCCTTTTCATCCCTCAATGTTCGACTTTCATTTTATTTAATTAACCCTACAGAGGGCCACATCTACTGCTGCCACCTGAGAGAGGAGGTACGAAGAGATGGGCTTTTGCAGTCATTTTTGGCTCCGGATCTTCCTTCTAACATTAGGAACATATGTGCACAGTTGGCTGCTTAAGATCACACTCATCTGCTCAGACGGTGAGAAATCTGCAGGGAAGGTGGTTGCTTCCTTGCCTTAGGACAGTGGTCGGCAAACTGCGGCTTGTGAGCCACATGCGGCCCTTTGGCCCCTTGAGTGTGGCCACAAAGTTTCAATCACACTGTACATGTGCGCCTGCACATGGTATTTTGTGGAAGAGCCACACTCAAGCAGCCGCAGTTTGCCGACCACTGCCTGAGGGTGTCAGTGTGTAGACCATGGTCTGCAAGCTGTGTCTGGCAAGCCACATGCGGCTCTTTGGCCCCTTGAGTGTGGCTCTTCCTAAGCCTTAGGAGTACCTTAATTAAGTTAATAACAATGTACCTACCTATATAGTTTAAGTTTAAAAAGCTTGGCTCTCAAAAGAAATTTCAATCATTGTACTGTTGATATTTGGCTCTGTTGACTAATGAGTTTGTCGACCACTGGAAGTTGTAGGATCTTGACAGTGTCTCCCTTTCCCCTAGACCAGTGGTTGGCAAACTCATTAGTCAACAGAGCCAAATATCAACAGTACAACAATTGAAATTTCTTTTGAGAGCCAAATTTTTTAAACTTAAACTATATAGGTAGGTACATTGTTATTAACTTAATTAGGGTACTCCTAAGGCTTAGGAAGAGCCACAGTTTGCCGACCACTGCCCTAGACCAAAAGTGTTCCTTACATGCTGCTCTTCAACACCTGCCAAAATACACTGGGAAAGGAGCAAAATGATGTGTGTTTTTAGCTGCCAGGATCAACAGTGCTACAGGTGGCTTGGAAACTTAATTAAATCCTGAACATGACTCCAGGTGACAATAAACACCTGCTGTGGGGAAGAGACTGAGCCATACATCCGCTACAAACATGGTCATGCTAAAAGGGCACATCTCACATGTGAGACTGGAAATTCCCGCATTTGTAGCTTTCCACCCGGATAGAAAATTGCCATAAGAATAAGCAGTAAAGATACACAGACTTCTACAGTAATTGAGAAAGTATACCCAACCCACTAGTCAGTGGAAAAATGAGGCCAACTTTGAACATTTCCCATACATTAATGAACATTTTATATATGCGAACACAATCAACCAGAATATAATATGAAGTGTACACTGTGCTACACATAAAGGATACATGGCTTGCAATGATAGTCCTTTAAACCAGCCCACCAACCCTGACAACCTCATACACCATCCATTACTCAAGGCAATGACCCACCCCCGCAACACTTGTAATATATCTACTCACCAATTCTTTTAACACTTACTTTCTATTGAGTCAAGTACTAAACTAGGATCTCTCTTCATATACATATATCCTTATTTCATCCAGATAATGCTATTTTTGCTTGATCGTGTCTGTTTTATGTAGAAATCATGGCTACATTCATCTGCGATGCATGACTTAGTCCCCTTTAGATTTCATATGTGTACTATTACTCCCCCCTTGGATTCATAGGCAGAGACCGAAGCTTGAAAGTACCAGAAATTGGCTCACACAATTATGGAATCTGAGACGTCCCACAATATTTCTTTGTAAGCTGGAGATCCAGGGAAGCCTGTGATATAATTCAGTTCAAGTCTGAAGGTCTAAAGGGCAGCCTCAGTCCAAGGGCAGTTTAACATAAGGTGAGATACAAACTCAAGCAGGCAAGCAGGAAGCCAAAAACGATAAATAATTTCTACCTCTGCCTTTTGTTCTATTCAGGCCCTCAATGCATTGAATGATGCCCACCCACATCGAGGAGGGCTACCTTCTTTACTGAGTCCATTGTTTCAAATGCTAATCTCACCTGAAAACACCTTCACAGACAAACCCCAAAATAATGTCTAATCTGGGAACCTCATGGACAGTCAAAATTAACCATCAGAGCTACATTTCACATATTAAAAAATATATATATATATGGAATGTCCAGACGCTATGTTATGATGTTGCTGAGGATGGTGGAACATGTTGGGTTATGGAGCTGACAATGGTCATCTTCCACCCTCAACAATAATATACATATATGCAAGCCATCAACTATGCTCTTAATGGATTTTTCCAAATAGATCGTAAGGTAAGCTCTTTGGAGAAGGAAAACAGCTAATAAGGCATTTCATTAATCCAACTAAGAATGAATGAGGTTCCCTGTCTGATTTTGCTCAGTGGTTAGAGTGTTGGCCCATGCACCAAAGGGTCATGAGTTCGATTCCTGGTCAAAGGCACGTAGCTGGGTTGCAGGCTCTATCCCCAGCCTGGCATGTATGGGAGGCAACCAATCCATGTGATACACATGGAGGTTCTCTTTATCTTTCTCTCTTACTCTCTCTCTCCCACCCATCCTCCTTTCCTCCTTCTTTACACTCTTTCTAGAAAGTAATGGAAAGAATATCTTCTAGAGAGGACTAAAAAAAAAAAAAAGAATAGATGGGGGCTTAACTAAGGCTCTTAACAGTGGAGGTAAAGGGCAGTTGACTGATAGAAGCTATATTATGGAGGTGAAATCAATAAGACAAAATTAAAGGCTGGATATGGAAGAAGGAGAAAAGGATTCCTGAATTTGGGCAACTGGTTAAATACTGATGCCATTAATTGAACTGAGAGGGAAAGCAGTGATAAGGGAAAAAATATATAGTAACTTTTATATAACCCTCTTAAATGTAAGGTTCTTTGACTTTCACAAGGAAAAGTCCACTGCCTAGCTGAGTGATCTGCTCTGGGTGATACTCTTCAGGATGCTCCTTTGTTCTGAGATAAAAGCTTTCTCCTGACAGGCCTTAGCCCGAAACCCATCTGTCTTTAAAAATGTAGCCTAGCAGAAGTGCACGGGGCCTCCTGACTTGCCAGCAGGCTGATCAGTACTTCTAATTAGACAGTTTTCAAGGGAGCCGCTGCCAAATCTCACTTAAACAAGTTCCTTGGGTAATTAAGTGTCTACCTCTGTTAGCAACAGTGACTCCCTGGCTTCCCTGCAGCACTCACTACAAAGAGCACCACCGATGAGAGCATTCCCCAAGTATGCATGACACCATAGACACTCTGAGTCCATGAAGAGCAATCTTGGAAGCCAAAATGTGGCCCTAATTAATGAGAGGATGCCTTAATGCCAAAAAACGATTCTCGGGTCATGGGGATTGATCAGAGGGCAACATGAATAGAATTGTCCTGAGTGGTGAGTCGTTTTTATGAGTTCCAGGATCACTTTCATTTTTTTTTTTTTTAAAAAATGCCTTTAATGCCTATTCTTAACACCTACTAACCACAATGATTTGACACATTTAAAATAACCCCCTTCCTCCAGCCAGATCAGGGTAAATGTTGGTGTGACATGACACAAAGGTAATGAAGGGGGCATGTGCTCCTTGAACAACTGGTGTATTTGATACCAAGGTGGCAAGCTCCCTGTGATCAATACTACCCCAATTTAAAGAGAACACTTTTAGATTCTGAATATGAGATCAAACAGCATTTGTCTTTCCCTGACTTATTTCACTTTGTGTAATATAATGCCCTCAAAGTCCATCTTTATTTCCCCAAAGGGTAGGATTTCCTTCTTTCTTTGGGTGTTAGCTAACCTAGGATGGCAATCATTTTGCAATATGTAAGTATATCAAATCAGGACATTGTTACCCCTTAAAACTTATACAATGTTATATGTTAACTAAAGGCCCAGTGCATGAAATTCGGGGAGGTGTCCCTCATCCCAGCCTGCACTCTCTCCAATCTGAGACCCCTTGGGGGATGTCTGACAGCCGGTTTAGGCCCGATGTGGGATTGGACCTAAACCGGCAGTCAGACATCCCTCTCACAATCCAGGACTGCTGGCTCCCAACCGCTTTCCTGCCTGCCTGCCTGATTACCCCTAACCGCTTCTTCCTGCCAGCCTGATCACCCCCTAACCACTCCCCTGCCAGCCTGATCGACACCTAACTGTTCCCCTGTTGGCCCGGTTGCCCCTAACTACCCTCCCCTGTCAGCCTGGTCCCCCGCAACTGCCCTCCCCTGCTGGCCTGGTCACCCCTAACTGCCCTACCCTGCTGGCCTGATCACCCACAACTGCCCTCCCCTGCCAGTCATCTTGTGGCAGCAGGTGCTGCCATCTTTGAGGGCATGGCAGTCAATTATCATATTCCCTCCTTATTGGCTGTGGGCGCCATCATCTTTGAGGGTGGGGCAGTCAATTAGCATATTATCTCCTTATTGGCTGTGGGCCACCACCATCTTTGTGATGGCATGAGGGTCAATTAGCATATTTCCTCTTTATTAGATAGGATTATATCTCAATAGAGCTAGAAATATTTTAAAAACTGTTTTGGGGGGGAAAGGAAGAAAAAAATAAATAATTTTAAAAAGAAGAAAGGAGCAGTTGACAGATTTAAGTGTTATAGTGATGTCCATTAAATTCTCCATTTAGATTTGGAAACTCTTAATAACCTTAAGCAAACCACTTCCAGTACCATGTGAGGCCTGAAAGAGCCTACAGCAAGAAGTAATACAAGGAAGGAGGCTCTGCTGGTTCCTTTTCTTCCTCTCTCGTCTCATCCTGCACTAGGCTGCTAGGGCTGCCATAATGAAACAGCACAGACTGGGTGGTTTAAAGAGAATTCTATTTCTCATGGTTTGAGAGGCTGGAAGCCCAAGACCAAGGTTTTAGCAGGTTTGGTTTCTCCTGAGGCTTCTCTCCTTTGTTTGTAGAAGACCAGCTTCTTGCTATGTCCTCACATGGTGTTTTTTTCAACATATGTGCATCCCTTATATCTCTTCCTCTTAAAATATCACCAGTCCTATTGGATTAGGGCCCCACCCTTATGACCTGATTTAGCCTTAATTATATCCATGAAGACCCACTTTCCACATTCAATCAGAAGGGAGGTTAGAGCTTCAACCTGTGAATGCTGTGTTCATAATTAAGTTCGTAATACTTCTCTTTCTTTTCTGAACAAATCAATCTAAAAGACTTGTGTTGGGCCAAGCAAGGTAGGCATTGATCTGAGGCTTTGGGGAGGACAGATTACAGTGGCCTGGCACAGTGTCTAAGAACCCACATGGGATAAGGAATGTGACAGAAAAGCAGCCACAGTGTAGGGTGTGGGGAACAGAGAGGTGCAGATAGCAAAGTTCAAGTGGGTGGAAAAGGATATCCATGTTGGTGGGTTGGAGAAAAAGGCCCATCATGAATTTGGGGTACCCAAAGTAAAGCAGCACTCCACCCAGCAGAGAGGCCTGGCAGAGGTGCCAGAGCAGTGCCAGGGCATTAACAGAGTGTGGAGAGCATCCACATAGGAGGAATGACAACATCCAGTGCAGAATAACAGAGCTCAAGTGGGGTAAGAAGGACTGTGTAGGTGGAGTGGGAAGTCAGAGCCCCAGTGTGGTGAGGAGGGCAAGGCAGTGGCAGCAGGACACAGATGGAGTGTGAGTGTCATTAAGGAGGATTCCATGTGGGAAGAAGGATGAGCCAGGGATGAGATTGGTTATATAAAGGAGAATTTGTCAAATGAGTAAAAAACATTAAGAATAATGGGAGCCTATGTCCCACTATCAGAGAAAGAAGTAACAAACATGGAAAAAGAGAAAACTAGGATAAATCTTGTGGTGTTGGATTGAAATTGGGAGTTTCAGTGTGAACTCCTGGTTTTCCATATAGAGAAATACAAACAGATACAAATGGTGTGTGTGTGTGTGTGTGTGTGTGTGTGTGTGTGTGTGTGTGTGTGTGTGTACAACTGCATGCATTCCCTAGTTCTGCCCACTGAGGGAAACTGGATGCAGTAATAACTAATAGCCATGAGCACAAAGTGATCTTGCTTACTAAATTATATTTCCTCTAAAAGGATTCAGGGCTCCTTGGAGAAATGTTTGATTCCAGACCTGGAGCAGTAAAAGGCAATCTGGATCTTTCTGTTACACCAGAAATTATTAAAGAATGATGAAGACATGTCACAAAGACAAAGCCAGCCTAAGGGAGCTGTCACCACACAAGTCTTTGCCAACATAAGCAGTAAATAATGGTTATAGTAAAATATTTTAATCCACTGAGTAAATAGAAAACCTGAGTTCATTCAGATATAAATAAGAAATAATTTGAAAGTTTGATAGAGAATGGGACTTTTACAGACTCAAATTGTCTCCTTGCAAACTAATTGTTAATTACAAAGGGGACAAGAATACTTTAGAATGGAGAAGCTTGGAAGTTAGCACCTTACTCTAGTGATCAATGTGAACATGAATATCTTCAATATTGGGACATATTATTGTCATAAGCCTCTGATGAGATGCAATGAGAAGAACATAGAATCACTCCTGGTTGCTCTAACACACCTAACTTGAATCTACTCATGAGGAAATGCCAGACAAATCAAACTGAGGAACATTTTATAAAATAAGTATCCTGGCCTTTTTAAGAAGGTGCCACAATATGGAAAGTCAAGGAAAGACTGAGGGACAGTTGCAGATAAAAGGAGACTCTTAACTAAATTCAAGGAACATGTAACTAAATTCAATGTGTGTTCCTGAACTGGATGCTTTTGCTCTAGTGAAGATCTATGGGTAAAATTTGAATGGATCCTGAAAATTAGATGTTGGTGATGCTGCAATTCTAATATCCTATTTCTGACAGTTGCACTGCAGTCCTATTAGGAAACGTCTTTGCTGGAGGAGAAACACACTAAAGTATTCATACTTGATGGGGCAACAACATTTAATTTCAAATGGTTTTTTAAAGAGCAAAAGAGTTTTTGTACTGTGCTTACAGAATTTTTGTGTGAGGTTATTTTAAAATCTGAAGGAAAATAGGACCAAAATTTATGGTCTACACTTAAAGAAACCACACTAGTGATCACAGAGAAGGGCAGGGCAGAGATTTAAGGAGAAGGGGCATGAAGAAATTTTCAGGGTGATGGATATGTCCTATACCTTGAATGGAATGGTGGTTACTGGGGTATGTATATTATTCACAACCTATCCAACTGTATATTTAAGATCTGGGCATCTTTCTGCATTATACTTTAATGAAGTAATAAGCATAGAAAACAATGGGAAAAGTGAGTTCAGACATTCAATACACTGCTTAGTTTGGAAACAGAGAAGAGGAATAAGGCTTAGCTAGAACAGGACCTGCCATTAAAGAGCCTCCCTGTTGTTTATTTTTCTTTTGCTGTCTCGCTACCTGTGGCTTTGGAACATGTGACTGTACCATATGAGTTACCGGCACATGGTAAAGAGGAAAGATAATACAGAGAGAGAGGCTGGAACTAGAGCAGAGAAAGAAGATCCCAGATGAAAAGGGGTAGCTGCCAGAGTAGATTCCAGAGGAGAGGGGAGAATGGGATCTGAACAGAGGCACACCTCATTCCCGGGACCAAATGCAGGTGACCTCAGAATGCGGCGAAGGACATAGCTGAGGATCCTCTCACTGGATATCTCTATTTTTGTCCTGAGAAATACATTTGTGGTTGTCTTTTAAATATGAAGGGCTTAAGAGGTTTTTAAAAGGTGCAAACTTGAAATTAGAATATAGGGACCAAGATAGGGATCTTGACCAGGCATTCTAATTAGGAGATGAGAACGTATTGGCTTTGCCCACTAATCCAGATTTCTGCTAGGAGAAGTGATAATGCCCTTAAATCTTTCCATAGTCTGATTCTGCAGCCTCAATTGTCTTTATTCCTTAAATGGACCTCACAGAATAGCCATTTTCTCAAGTATAAAGGATCTGAAAGAAATAAAGCAATAGCCCTGAAAGAAATGCATCATCTCCTGACCAGCAATCTGTTCAACGTTTTGTGATCAATCTCTAAGGGAACAGGATGATATGCATTTTGTTCTCTTAACCCAATAATGTGAGAAAGTGTAGGAAATGTGGGAAATTGTTTCTGAAAGGGCTCAGGAAAAAGGCTTTGATTAACTGTTTATACTAGTAGACCTTCTTGTGTATTTTCCTAGCTGGTGATAAATTCTGTTTTCAGAGTTTTTGTTGTTTTCTAACAAACTTACCAGAAAGCTGTATATTACAAGCATTTTTATTGATAGCTTTACTAGTTTAATTAGGATTCAAAACTAACTTCTTAAATAGCAAGTCAGAATGTCAGCAGAGGAAATGAGATTTTTCCCAGACTGTATCAAAAATGTTGGTGGGCAGCCCCAGCATTTACTCCTCCTCTGAATGATCCTCACCTCCTGAGAGGAGAATGGCGCTCCCATTAATCCATTGGAACTCTACTCAAGTCCACTGAGTCTTCCACACAAGAGCCTGTAGTATTGGTTAGATGGCTTCAGTATTCCATCTTGACCAAAATTCAGAATATCATATGAATATCTTATGCAATTCTAAACAAAAAAATGCTTCATTTCTGAAACTAAGCTACTTCAGTATTTCCCTCATTTAAGCAATGTTTTCCAATTGAAAGAAAAAAACTGGCGAGTGCACTTAACTTTATTATTGTTATGGGAATTATGCGATTGGAATAATAAGAAAGGAGTACTTTGTTTCTGATGTGTATTCAAGCAGGCCACTCAATGATATCACCAGAAAAGATGTGTATTAAAGTTACATTAAGAGCTAATTTAAGTAATGGGAATTGAATCCTTTCCTTTAGGTACCAATTTCTCCATCGGTGCAATTTATGAAATTGTTTTATTTATGAGCCTTTTATTTTTGTTGCATGATTTGGTTGAGTTGGAGAACATCAGGTAGCCACTTTTACATGGCCATCTTGGAAGCCAAACATTCTTGTTCTAATCTTTGAAAACACACAGAATCAAAAACAAACAAACAAAACCACCAGATTTTTTTCAACATCATTGGATCCAGAATCTCACAGTGATATGCATCCTACAATCCTCAGACCATATGTGGCACACAGAATTTTGCATGCTGCTTTCTGCTAAATCACATTATGAAGCCAGACAACTTCCTTTGATTGTGATATAACAGTTGACCTAGAAAATGGAAGATTTAAAACAGCCATCTCAACAGACACAGATGGACTCATACCGAGGCTAGTGGGAGGGATTCACAAAGCCAGCTGTCTAGAAATGAATGACAGACTCTCCTTGATTGATTTCTCCTTCAACCTAAAATACAAATCCTCACCTCATAACTTTTATTTCACTGTTTTGGTAAGCTTGCTTTTAAATTACATCATAAAAACTGTAATTTTGCTTTAGACTGAATTCTTCAATGGCTTCTTAGGGCCGCTGGTGGTAGGGGTGGGTGGGAAGTGACCTTCAGATAATTAGGAGAGCTAACGTGTTATAATAAGCAGAGCACAAGATTCAGAGCCTGCCAAGGCTTCTACTTTCAATCTTGCCATTTACAAACTCTATAATCTCAGTTTACTCATCTGTTCTCTAAGGCAACTGCATAAAGACAACTGCTAAGAATCAGCTGCGCGATGCATGCAAAGTAACAGGTAGGGCAGTGGCGCCCATAAGGGGCAGTTATTATTCATGAGGATGGCTGATTCATTTTGTTATCATTTAGCACCTATTGTTGTGCCTTATCTTCTCAATAAGTAAAAGATTAAATTGATGAGTTTTAGTGAGTTCCTATTAATCTACTATAAAAAGGGCTTTCACATAAAAAGCATTTAATAGGTAAATCCATAAATTAGAAGTTTTAATTTAGCTTACCTCCCCCCCCCCTTCAACCCCCCCCAAAAAAAAAAACCCCAAAAAACACAAAAAAAACCTGCCAGAACTAAAATATTCCAAATACAATATTACTAAACTGATACTTTCAATGCAATTCAGGTCTTATTTAATCGGGTGGAACGTTATGGGAGATAAGCCTCTTTTGATCTTTCACTGACTTTTGTTTTGATTAAGAAAAAGAATGGTGGCGTCATAGCATTGTAGAGCTGAGGACAGGCCATGAGGACTCTAATCCACCCCTTCATTTTACAGGTGACTAAACTAAGGCCCAGGGAGGCAAAGGACTTGCACATGATCATAACAGTAGAGCCCAGATTAGAAATGAGGTCACAGAACTCTCAATGCAGTGTTTTTATTCTCCGTTACACCGCATTAATCAAACCCAAGGTGTAACGATATGCTTTGTTGCTCTAAAGGAGAAATCTTTGGTGAGTTCTTACAGATCAAAAGACACCGAGGATCAATGCAACTTAAGGTGAGAGAGAAACGATACCTCATTCAGTCAACAGTTTGATGGAAACTAATAAATGTAACATTACCCTTGGCATAGCACCTATAAATTATTCTAACGTAAATACTAGGGTCTTACAAAATGATTGCTGTTAAAAACATATTGGTTTTTCCAAGGTAATGGTAAATGGTTCTCTTGAAGGAGATAGAAAACCTATTCTTCCAAATGAAATTTGCTCTTGGAACATTTGTCAGTTCTGTGGAAACATTCAAACACATTCTCCTCCTTCAAAGGCAGGTTTGCCTTCAGCGCACTTCCTTGCTGATCTTTGGAGGTTACTTCATCTGTGCCTAAATTTGCACCTCTGTTATGTTATGATACTAATAGTAGTTACCTAATTAGTATAAGAATTAGTTAAGATAATACATGTCAAACACTTAGAATGATAGCATAAAATAAAATCTTAATAAATACAAGAGGCGACGATTATTGTTTTTATCATCATTACCATTACCATACAGAGTCAAAAAGAGATACTATACACATAGAGCCAATATTAGATGCTATCCTCTTTCTTCCTTGTACTTGATGAATGTGGTGCTCCCATCTTAGGTCCCTTTTTTATCTCACCAAATGGTGCCATAAAATGTTTCAGTATTAATCAACTTTTATGTTCTTTGCTTTATGGTCTTTTTAGACATTAAAGCTTCAAAAGAAAGTGACAGATAATAATAGTCACACTTGCTTCAATGGACACTAATGCTCTATGAAAGTCCTCTTACTCTCCTCCAGATCTGCTAAGCATCCCCTCATTTGGAAACCAAGATGAACACAAGAAAGGAAAACCTGTTAGGGATCCAATCAAAACAAATGTAATATAAAATGTTCCTAGGTTTCTGTAAGAATATTATTTTCCTCACTTTAAATCACTACATAAAACTTCTAAGTGTACTATAAGGAAAACAATAGAAAATTTCAGAAAGAGGGCTGTGGTTTTTTGTTTGTTTTGCATTTTCTATCACCTTAGTTCAGGGCCTAGGGATGAACTAAATATAAATATACAATGAACTGAGTACAAATAGACCTCAGTATTGTTAAATTAATGGATAAAACAAACCGAGCGTCATGGAAATTTTAAGTCACGGGTTAAATTTTGCTACTGTAACATTTCTTCACTTTAGGTCTTTTTTCTTTTCTTTTTTTCTTTATGCATCTTCATTGGCAAAATCTGAATGGATGAGTCTTGTGTCCTTGTCAAGACTTACAGTGTGCACTTCTAAGTGGACAATTATTGGGTATTCATCATCCACATGCCTGTACTTGATTACCATACATGTTGTGCTAAAGAAAGTTTACTTTTCAATGTATTAACAACAGATTCAGAACACTGGAGGCATAATTCATTTTTCAAACCCAGTGCCCTTCTTCTCCTGATAAAGCATATTTTCAAAAGTTTAGATCATCCTACAAAAAAATCCAAGGTCATGACTAAAATTACATAAAAAACCATGTGGTGATGGAATATACATCATCCACCACTTTTAATTTTGTGTACTCATTTCATAGCCAACTCTGTACTTCTACACTAAAAGCAGAAATGAGAGTTGACTCTGTCAAACAGGAATTGCCTAAATTAGATTGATAGACAAATACATTTAAAAAGAAAGATCAGTGAATACTGGAAAATGTCAAAGCTAATACAATTAATCTGGACATAAATTAGATTTGATTTAGGATGGATGTAAATTAGGTTTGATTCTACATGGATAAAAACAAAATTTATTAATATTTTAGGTGTTAAAATAAAAAGAAGCTATTTTAAAAATAAGACCTACTAGTATAAATCAATCTTACTTAAAAAATAACGTCTATGGAGTAATACTGCATCCCCTTGCCTCTAGGAAAGAGGAGAAGAAATTTCAGACTTTCCCTGAAAGAAAATTATAGAATTTTCATCAACTCACACTGACAAAAATAAGTCTCTTGAATCATTGTTTTGTTAAAAAAAAAAATGCTTAAAATGTACTGCTACCATAGAAATGCTTTCTCTGATAAATTAAGATCAATGTCTTCATTTTTCATTTACCTTAAGACATCTGCCTTCAGGCAATTTATTAATGCAGTTGAACTACAAAGAGAATTTATGTGGTTTTTCTCCTTGATTTTAAAACCCTTAAGCCCAGGAAAGAGGAGAATCAAGGCTAATAGGTTGAAGGACACCCCACACAAAACCACCCCATCTTCACGATTCTTCCCTTGTCTGGCACATCACCTACAGAGCAATGTGGCAACTTCCTGCCATGATATTCAAGGCTTTCCCAGGGCTGAGTGAGGCCTCACCACATTCCTCTGTGTACATCAAGATGTTTGCCCTTCAGAAACACACTACAGCCTTTCATGCTTCCAAATTTTTTGTTATTTTTAATCCTCACCCAAGGATATTTTTTCTATTGATTTTAGAGAGGATGGAAAGAAGAGAGAAAGGCAGAGAGAGAGAAAGAGAGAAACATCGATGTGAGAGACACCTCAATTGGTAGTCTCCCGCACTCTTCCCAACTGGGCCAGGGAACTCAAGCCTGCAATCCAGGTATGTGCCCCGTGACCGGAATCAAACCTGTGACCCTTCGGTCTGGGAGCTGACGCTCTAACCATTGAGAACACTGGCTAGGGCACTTCCAAATTTTCTTATCATCATGTTCCTTCATCCTGAATCTTTTCTTAACCCTTTCTAGTGTCCAAAAGTTCATTAATATTTCAAGTCCAGAAAAAATGTTACCCTCTTTATAAACCTTCCTGCATATCTCCTGTCTGAATCTCTGTGATTGCACAGCATCATCGTTATGCTCTTCCTCAATAGGCAGTGCAGGGTAGTCAAAAATAAAGGATGTTAGCGACTCACACATCTGGACTGGAATCCTGCCTTGGACATTTACTTAATTTTCTTTAAACTTTCAGCAAGTCATGTAAGTCTCAGCAGAGAGAATATTTACTTTTCCAGGCTATTGTAAGAATTGGGGTGGTATGTATGTCAAAGTTTCTAGAAGATAGCTGCACATACACTAGAGATTCAAAATATTAGGTCTCATATTACTGCATCCTACAACCCTAAGGGTCCTTCTTAATTTCGAATGGTACAAAGACACTCAATCATAGCATATGTTCAAAATAGATATCCACTGAATTGAAATCATAAAGGGATACAGATATAAGAAACTACCGTTACTCTAATTCCCTGAAAAATTACAAGGCTACTCTAGGGTAATAAAAAATTGTCTGCTAGCCTTCTAGGCAAAAGCCATCATGCCAAGAGAATGCTCAGACCAGCCAAATGAAGAAGAAACCATCTGTGATACATCATTCACTGTTAGTATAAGGTCCCCACTACCTTCATGTTCTCCTCGAGGTCTATTCAATAACAACAATTTAATAATAGATAGCACTAACCCAGAAACTTTTGTCAAACTTGGTGATCCCATCTCTACAATACCCTGGGAATCACTGATCAAATTAAAGAGAGTCCGTTCAGTATCAGAACATGAGAAGTCTCAGGGTCAACCATTGATTGCCAATTAAATAACAGAAGAAAGTGGTCACCTTACTGTTCCTATCAGACATCTCCCGCAATAGAAAAGGAAATCAAAGGAAATGTGATCCGAGTTGGATGTGTAACTTCTAACTAAAACTAATCCTTGAACCCTTGTTTCTCACAGCAATAACAGTCTCTCGGTCATGGAGCAAGGGGAGACATATTGAGTCTCAATAAGAGAGAGAAAAATGCATGTTTTTTAAAGAGGTCAGTGTAAGGCACAGCTTAAGTAAACATGCAAACAAATCCAAACAATGAATTCTAAAAATGAACATTTCAGGGTCTTTAATACGTAAATTAAAATAGGATGAAATTTCTTATCTGAAAACTCCTGGACATAAGGTCCTTTTGATAGAATGCCGTTGACACACAAGCCTTTTCATTGATGCTGGGTATGGCTTCCTGTTCCCAACCCACGGCCCAGAAAAACTGCTGGCTGGTGCTCACCTGTGAAATTGAGTGTGCACACAATTCAAACTCCTCAGACAGAATGAAACACTGTGAGCGATAAGAGAGTGATGTGAATTTGTAAGAAATACACGTATGCTGTTGGAGTCTAATAGAAATATTTTAACCACTGGCCTGAATCCAATCTGCACAGTAATTTAATAGACTATCAACCACAAATGCAATCCATAAGGCAGGTAAATGGGTACCAAATGCAGCAGGTGATTTTCTGGGAATGGGATTGGTAGAATCAAATTAATCTATGTGAAAAAGGAAGCTGCCTGGCAACATCATATAATCAAAATATTAAATAAGAAAGGGTAACCAATCATATCTTTGTGATATATTGCTTTGAAAGAAATTTGATCAACACCATAGGACCTAACAAATCTGAAAGATTATTTTTGTTACCAAGAGTTTTGGTTTTTTTTCTAACCTATTTTATCTCATTAAATGTATAGTCATGTGCCATATAACAACCTTTCAGTCAATGATGAACCACATATACAATGGTGGTCCCATAACATTATAATGAAGCTGAAAATTTCCTATTGCCTAGTGATGCCATAGCTATTTGTGTACCATTTTTAAAACCTTTATACTGTATTTTACTGTACCTTTTCTATGTTTGATATGCTTAGATACTAAAATACCTATTACAATGGCCTATGTGTGAAGAAGGCTATATCCTCTGGGTTTGTATAAGTACTAGTATACTCTATGGTGTCCGTACAACAACAAAATCACCTAACCACACAGTTCTCAGAAAGTATCCCAGTCATTAGGCAGCACATGACTGTGTAGGAATTCCATGGGAACAGAACTTGAAACCAGGGCTTTCTAAGAAAAATGTGGGTATACATGTTTAAATTATGATTTTTTTTTTTCTTTCACAGCAATTTTTTGCAATTTGTTTCACTTAGACATCATTTTAGAATTCCACTTTGGGGAATTATTTTGAATCATTTAAGGAGCCCTGCAAGGAAATTAATCCTATAGCTTTATAATAATTTTGAGAAGATGAATTCAGAGGGCTGTGATTAGCTCCATTCTAGCTTTATTAAGTACAAATATTTAGATTAGTTATAAAAATATTTGTAAGAGAAAAATACAGAAAAATTTTTGTAGAAAGAAGCTGTAATTTTTCTCTTCACGGGAGGATTCTCTAGATAAGGAACTGCCTTATCTAGATGGCCTGAAATTAATTAATGCAACCAAAAGTAAACCAGATGGTATGAATATCTCTTCTCGCTGTGGAGTATATTCTTTTGTATCACATATGCATTATGTTATATACATAGCATATGACAAAAAATATTGCCCACCAGATACACTAGTTAAATGCAGTACCTATGAACCATACAATGTTATCCATATGAGTGCCCATTATTACTCTTTTCCTCCATGGGTGCTCAGTTAAAAATAATAAATAACTAAAATGTAAAAGAAAATAACTGAGAGATTTTGTTTATAGAAGAAAGTTAATCCTTCTGTTAGTGTGGGTGGCTAGTTAGGTACTAGCAAAAGAGAAGGGAGCTAAACTTCCTCCGCCCCAGGAGACAGCCTCATTCTCCACCAAAGGGACTTAATCCCCAAGCAGACAGGCAGGAAAGACTGGGCTTTCAGATCTCCCCTTGGGGATAACCAGTCTGTTAGCCAGGATTACAGGGCAAGGGATTAAACAGTAAGGGGGAAAGTCCTTTGCTAGGCGCAAGCAAGTAGAAGCCAAGATGGCACAGAAGAAGGTCCTTCTACCAAGAGCATGCACAGTACAAGATGATGAAGCAGAAGTTTGGGGCATGCTCAGTGGGAGCCAAAATGGTGACCATAAAGGGGAGGTGTCTAGCCTGGGAGAATTTGGACAAAGGATTGGATAGGATAAAGGTATGGAACCCCAGAAGATTCAGGAAAGGGACTGGATAGGGGGAGGGCCCAGCACAGCCCAGGGAAAACCCAGGAAACAGTTGAATAGCTTGGAAGACAGCCTACTTGTTCCTGAAACCAAGAAACTATATGGAGGAATAGCAAGGACCTCTGGGCAGTTGCTAGTAGAGCCTGCCCTCCCTCTTCATCCTCAAGGATTTATTTTTTTTCTCCTCAACAAATCTTGCCACTATTCTGAAAAGTCTCCCATTTGTGTACCTTGAAATTCTTTTCTCATGACACCTTAAGAATCCATTTCCACTGGCAACACTTCCGTTAAAAATTACATTGTTAAAATGACCAAAAATATTGGAATATAACCTGAAAAGTCTGATACCATATTTTGTGAATTTAGCCAAGCAACAAACAGGTATTTACAACCTAATAAGTGGCAGTCAGTGTTCTAAGTCTTGACATACAGAGGTTAATTAAAGAGACAGCAGCCTCTAAGGAGAGTTTGCCTTCTTATATGGAAGACAAACTTTAAACTAAGTTAGACAAATAAATGTATAATTAAATAATCTGATAGGCGTTGTGGTGAAATAGTAAAGTACTTTATAGAGAAGAAAGGAAGATATCATTTAGATTGGAGAAAGAAACATTTACTCTGAGTTTTGCAAAAATACCAGCATTTACCAGGTGGATGTTTACTTTAGGCATGAAAAAAAAGTGCAGAAAGGTCTGCAATGTGGGAAAGCTGATGTTTTCATGGGATTGAAAGGTGGGCAGCAAGGAAGAGCTGCATTAGGGAAGGAGTAAGAGAGTTGAGACTGTAGACATGGGTGCAGCCCAGGTTACACAGGGCTTAGCAGGCTATGCCAATAATTTAGGCTCTTCTGTCCTAAATTCAATGGGGAACCACTGAAGGACTTTAAGCAAAGACAGAACATGCCCAGTCTTTTAACTCATAAAGAGTTCACCCAGCACTAGAAATCGTAGGGTTGGGTTACAAAGAAGCCATGGTGGTTATGAGGCCGCTGCACCTCTGACATCCTGTGAGGATGACACGGTGGTGACAGTGGAGACGGAAGAAGCAGACAACTCTGAGATATACCTTGTGTGATCTTAAAGTGTACGTTTAGTGTTTGCAGATAAACATCAATTGCTTCTTCTTGACTCAAGAAAAAACTTAGGCAATTATTTTACAAAAAAAACTACTTTAAATGAAACAATTTATAGTTAGAATAATAGGTTATAAGAAAGCAGAATAGGTCAGTTGGGTTTATAAAGCTAATCACATGTTTACCTACCAGGACGTTTCAGGGTCCAGGAGAGCTCTGAATCCCTGGAATCCCATCAGTTGAATACAGGTTGGTGTCAAAAGTTTCTGTTGTGATTAGGATCCCGCTAGGTGGAATTAAATTCAGAATTTACCAATCCATGGTGAATTTACTTTAATGTGCTCACTGTAATTGAAGGTTTAATGGAGGAGCAGCAAGGAGAATATGCTTAGTTGGATGAAAAGTAAAACAAAACTAATTATTTGCTCATAAGTAATTATACATAAATATGACCAAGGAAATCATTAAACAGGACTTCTAATGTCTTCTAAAGTGCTTGTCCTTGAATGTGACTAGGGATTTGAATACATCAAACTGAAAACAGTTATGTGCAAATGCCCATATCAATAAAAGTTAAAAAGGTATGAGCAATGTTAAACATGGTCCTTTGAGGTAAGCTAATTAGTAAACTAGAGAGTCTTAAAACTCTCAAGTGCCATCTTTGAACTGAAGAAGACATCTACTAATGAAGTCCCTGGTGGGCTAAAAGTCTACATTAGGCAGTATGTGTATTTCTGTAGCTGAATTTCAACTATGTTAATGCTTAAAAGAAATATGAGGGGTTACTCTAGAAAGAAAAAAGGGAAAGTAAAAATGTTCACAGCACCATAAGCAGAAAGCATTTTATTTAAATTTCAGTGTTATAGTCAATGCATATTTTTAAAAAATAAGATGCAATTGAAGTACCCAATAAACAGAGAGAGGGAGAGAAAAAAAAGGTATGATAAATGGAGTGTAGATATTGGAGGGGGAAAATTCAGTTAAACTCAACTCTCTGAGTCGTTTACATACTACAAAAATAAAAGAGGTAAATTTGGCTGTTCTAATAAGTTTTGTAGAGTGAAATATCAGTTTTTAAGACCAAGCATACTAGTGTTTCGAGTGGAATGTTTTAAAGCAGCATTATCGGAGCTGGTATTTAATTAGAAAATGTGTATATTTCACCTAACTGTCTTAATTTTGACAAGAGAAAAAGGATTGTTCCAGCAGCTGGCTAATACTTACTACTTATTTACCAAACTATGATTTATTATACTTCATAGAAATGTCACTTGTTATAAAAGTCGTGTTTTCTAATAAGCATCCCACTATGATGTATTACTGAGTGTTTCCTCTCTTTCACAACAGGAGAGTCTAGAGAAGTTGAGTAGGTCCCAGGGTCCAGAAAACCTTGCAAACAATGTTAGCCTGGCCCTTCGAGTAGAGTCTGGGCATGTCCATGAGAGTAGAAGCATGTCCATGAGAGAAAGCTGAACATACAGACCCAGAAAGATGCATCTATAATTTTAAAAACTATAAGCAGATGAACAAGGGATCAACATAATTTAAAAACAAAGTTGTCACCAATACTGAACAAGCTCAGTTGAAGCAGAACAGCATGCACTTGCGCATCCTTGCTGCACCCACACCCCATCCCAGACAGGAGGGCTTTGATGACCCTTTTTCAAACTAACGCAAACTTCTTAATCAAAACCTAAATTCACCAGCCCCTCTTTTTTATATTTATCCTTGTAAAAGCAGGATAGAAAACGGAGGGAGGGAAGAGCAGAGAGAGGGGAGGAGTAAGCAACAACAAACTCCAGTAGCCTGCTGGAGATCAACACATTGCTTTGGTATAGAACTCACAAGGAAAATAAATCCAATCTTCTGAACAAGGAGAAAGCTGGGGGAGAGCAACGAGTGATGACCAGTCAGACTGGGCTCAGTATTCATGTATATTATATATCCATCTTGCCTCTATTCTTACCTTTTTTTCATTTTTCCCAAATGGCAATATCTTTATAGATTTGTAACTTCTTTGTAGCATGACAATGATCATTGGCATTCAACATTATGTTTCTGTTTTTGTTTGAGATTTCAGTATCCATAATCTTACGTATCAATAGGCAGGTGGTAAGTAGTATGATTCAGGAAAAACAAGAGCTCCCTTTTATCTAGTAAAAACAAATATTTTCATGAATAGTTATATCATAAGCCTATGTGTACTTCAGCAATTAGAGAGTGATAGAGGTTCTGAACATTTTTTTTTAAATGAAAATATTCCTGGGAACTTACATTCGATTCCCCATCATTGACATGCCAATATAAAGTTGATAAACTAGATGTTTACCTGCTAATACTTTGCCTATGCCATTTAAACTCAAGGGACTAGAGTTTCATGGAAGGAGCCCAAGAGAAGGGTTATCAATAAGCAAGTGACACAGACCAGGCATGTATGGTGACTTTAGTCAACAAGAATCCTGTGGCATGAGAACACGGGGCTCTGGAGGTAGGAGATGGTGAAAGGTGGAAGAAATGATAAACTTTAGCTCTGGCTGGGTAGCTCAATTGGTTAGAGGTTGTCCCAATGCGCCATGGTTGTGGGTTCAATCCCAGGTTGGAGCAAGAGTTGACCAATGGGTGCATGGATGGATGGAGCAATAGATCAATTCTTTTGATTCTTTCTCTCTCTCTCTTTCTCTGTCTCACCCTTCCGCTCGCTCTCTAAAATCAATAGATGGAGGAAAAAAGAAATGATAAACTGTATATGCTTTGCAATTTTGCCTCCAACTGGCCCTGGGTCCCACTATATTTATTATTAAAAGCTTCCTTTAAATTGTCTTATTCTTTTCCATCATGATAGGTACTATTTAAGGTCACAAGTTAGCTCTAACTGCCGTTATCTGATATTTTATCAGTGCTTAAAGAGTTATTTAATCATAGTATAAAGTGTAAACATGGATAAAAATAGAATCATAAAAAATTGAGTTCTCAAATAAAACTTTTTTTTTGAAATGGTAGCATGAAAAAAATATCTTCTAATGGTTCAAACACTGAGTGAAGATGAGGGGAAGAAATTAAAAGAAATATATGAGAGATAAGGGAAATAGCTGATGAGGTTGTATTAAGCCAAAGAACATATATGCATAGCCCATGGACACGGGCAACAGTGTGATGAAGGCCAGGGGAGGGAGGGGGCAGGAGCTGGGTGGAGGTGGGTAAAGTGGGAGGGGGCATCTATAATATTGTTAATAATAATAATGATAATAATAATAATAAAGTAAAACAGTAGTGTTTTGTTCTTGGATGATAAGTGATGCTTATTATAGCAAGGATGTGGGTTAATGTCATTGGGGTATACTAGTACAGAGCCAGAGAGCAGGAAAATGTAGATACTAAAGAATAAAGCTGTTTGTGACAGAAAGGAAATTTCATGTATCTGTTTGCTTAGGTAAGATAGACTTTAGGATATAGTTTTTTTTAACAAAGATGATGGGTAGAAAAAAGAGATGACATGACTATAGAGTACAGTCTTTAAATGTGCCTTTAATCTCCCTTTTCAAGAAAAATTAAAAAACTTTAATTGAGCTTGTGTTGCACAATTGCAGGTTTGTATGCTTTAGTTTTTTCACATTTCTCTGTATTGGTTGCAACAATCAGATTCAGACAGATAAAATTGCTACTGTTCTTAAAGGGCCAGCTAGATCTTTGAGAAAAACAAACTAAAAAAATCTCATTTTGTTTCAGACAGGGTTAATTCCACTGAGAAAATAAATATGCAATTTAAACGTTTTGTTCTAGATGAAAGGATATTGCAGTAGACAAAATATGAAAAAAAAATGTATTAGCAATGGCATAAAGAATGTAGTCAGCAATTGTTATAGTCATATTACCCACAGTGAGAAAACTTTGCTGCACAAACTTTATACGTTCACAAGCCAACATCACTCTCTTAGCCTATGACATATTTAAAAAATTGAGCGGTATCTTCTAAATGTATCCTGTTTTCACTTATTATTTCTCTTGCCCAACTTTCTTATACACTGTTTTGTTTTTTTCTTACTGATTCATGACCTTTCTAACTTTATCCTTCAAAATGTAGGCTGGCCCGGTGTAGCTTAGTGGTTGAGCGTTGACCTTGAAACCAGGAGGTCATGGTACAATTCCAGGTCAAGGCATATGCCCAAGTTGCAGGGCTCAATCCTAGTATGATCCCAGTATGGGGTCATGCAGGAGGCAGCCAATCAATGATTATCTCTCATCATTGATGCTTCCTTCTCTCTCTCCCTCTCTTTTCCTCTCTGAAATCAATAAAAATATATAAGTATATATATATTTTTAAATGTAGGCTGATTTTTTTCTTCTCTCTTCTCCTTTTCAATTTTTGTGCTCTCTTATTGTCTTTCTGGATGTTCCATAAGAACCTGATACAGAAATTGATGAGAAGGCAGGCTGCATCTGTGGGTTGTCTTTTGTTTCTTGTTTTTCATTTTTTTCTTTTTGCTTATTCTGAGTAAAGTGTAAATTGACTTCTTATTTTGTTTTAAGCATTTAAATGTCAAGAATTCTTCATTTGATCCTCTTTACACATGTTAAGAAGGAAATTAGAAACCCTATTAAAGAATGAATTCCAAGAGTTTTCATTAGTGATTTGAGCCTATCTTGGTATCTTTTTTTACCATGTTTACAAGTTGTTTTGGAGTTATGAAATGTGTGTTAATGAGATAAAGACAAAAATGGCCAAATTGTAAGAATATACTGCCATTCACCTTCATCCTAAGGTACTACTTTGCTTTGATCCTTTGTGTAAACTTCAGCCAGGAGACTTTCATTATGCTGAGTGAAATATAATATGGAGAGGAGATAAAGAAATTCAGAAAATGATTAAGTGAACTGGAGTAAAAAAAATACATGAAAATAGAAAGAAGAAATTCTTAGAAGTAGTCTAAGGAGGTAAGATGGTAAAAACAGTGTTGGAGGAGCTGAGTTAAAAGAAGGAGTTGTGAGGGAAAAGACCAATGAGTTTGGGACTTTTTATTCTAAGGGAAAGAGAAGAAAAGCAAAGAAAGAAGCTGAGATTTGGGCAGCTGCATAATATGCAATATAATGCCCTCCTCTAATAACCTCTCAATACTCCCCAAAATATAGCATTTCTCTTCAACCATTTTTAATGCTACAACATGCTGTAATTGTTCTTAAAGTTGAGATCAAAAGAAGACTTCATTTTACTGGAGTAACATTTCATGGAAAGACCCATGGAATTTTAGACAAAAGGTGACTGCCCAACTGCACCTCCAGCGAGCCAAGACTGCCCTTTCATTAGGAGGGCCAGGTTATGAATTAGGGGGACGAGCCAGAGCAGACACAGCCATGATTGGATTGCTCCTACAGTGCCATGTTAAGGTTAGAGGCAAATTTTAAGAATCACTCTGAGACTGGGAGAATGCCTGACTTGGAACTAGATAGATCAAATGGAATAGAGAAACTTAAAACTATGTGAGGTTGCCAGAGTGTAAAAATCTAAGAAATCCTCTCATGAGGCCAGGATAAAAATTAGTGTTTAAGCCACATCTACAGACACATAATTTATTGAAACATCTGAGTGTTCATTAGAAGGAAAGAGGTCTGTGGCAGGTACAATTGAGTAGTTTTAGGGCCTTTTCTTTGCTTCACAGGCTAAGACCTGATTCATTGGCACTTGGAGACCTCATAGGACTGGAAAAGCCTCCCCTTAAGGAACTAGAGAAATTTTCAGAAATTACATTCCAAGGCTGGCAAAGAGCATGTGCTACTGAAATACTACAATGGTGGCAGGTTGCACAGACTGAGAACCAACAGAGATTAAGGGGCATGTCCTAGGTCTCGCTTTTAAAATTGTTTGAAAGTTTAAAGCTGAAGACTTCCATTTCCATGACTGACTAACTAGTTGCCCTAAAAAGAATGCAGAGCAAGATAGGGAGTTGGTGGTATCAATTTATAAAAATGTGCCAGAGGAAAGGGAGAAGTTTTCTGTAGAGTGATGAGATGCAAGGGACTTTGATAGTAAATCTCACTGTTGTGCTAGAGCACACTGTGGAGAGAAGAAATGTCTGGGTTAAATCAGTGCAAAAGTTAAGTCAAATGTTGCTGAACAAGCAGATTTTTTCCAATCTCCCAAGAGGTCACCTGCATTATCAATGTTGGTTAATGTCATTAAAGATGAGAAAAAAGAAGGTTTCTGTGGCAATGCTCAGGGATAGAGCCAAACAGTGACTTCAGGCTACAGGTTCCGAGATAGTCATCGGGGGAGGGGTAAAAAAAAAAGCCAATATAGGAAAGAAAGCATGTATAAGGAATGAAGCTTTACATATATAGCACAGATGGGAACATATCCCTGCTTTTTAACAAGAGACCCTCAGAAATAGTGTGGGGTGAAATTTTTAAAGATTATATCTCCAAATTTGCCTTCTGTTGGTAATAGCTGGTCAATGACAGACTCTCTCTCTGGCCACTAAGCACTAATTTCCTGAAGTGCAACAGCATCTTGATGTGGCAACAAATACTCTAACAGAAATGTCAGCTAAAGACTTTGGGACATAGCAATACCCTGTATTTATTTCAGCTGCGGTAAGGTCAGGCATTTATTGTCAGATATATTTAAGAAGAAAAGTAATCAATTAAAACATCAATCCTCCTTTCTGATTGAATAGAAAACACTTTTATAAGCACAGTCAGCTTGAATCGGAAACAACAAGGGCAAAAGCAATAGGAAAAGAAAGACATGACACTCAACTCAGTGGAAGGAGTAGAAGACAAAGGTTTGAGATTGGGATGGAAAAGGACATTGGATGTCAAACTATATATTGTAGCTTTTGTGATAAAGGATAAATTACAGCAGAGTCAAAAACTTTATTAAAATCAATCTTACATACTTCCCTCCACCCTGACATCTGAAGAGATCCCTTTAGTTTCTTACTGAGCTGTTCAGCTACAGGCTCTTGCCAAGCTGGCTTGAACTGTGATAACCAAGACAGAAAAATAGCAGAAAACACTAAATTGAGCTACACTAGAAAGGATACCGCAGTAACTAGAGAATACATCTTGGAATATGCAGAAAAGAGTAATTAGAGGAGGTTTCTAGAGGAGGTAGAGTTGTATGTTGAGGAGATTCATCATAAACTGATTGAGGGAGGGATGATTCTGCATTTTCATCTTATTTATTTTTGTTTGGGAGACAGAAGGAAATCATGACAGAATAAGAATAGTCTTTTCAATTTCCATGAAGAATAGAAACTTGGGGATAGAGATATGACTCCTTACCATCTTTCAAACCGCAGATGTCACGTATTTTCAGAGACCTTCTCCATCTATTTTGTACAAAGTAGCCACACACTCCACACCTCCTTTCAGGTACTCTCAATCATATTGCTTATAAACTCACAGATTTGTTACCACACTCTGTAATTAATCTTATTCCTGCATTTATTTATTCATTGTCTGCTCTCCCACTAGGTCTTAAGTTCAATAATATTAGGATCATTTTCTCTCTCATTCACACTATTCACTGACCTACACATCCTTGGTCCACAGTAAACATCCAATAAATATTTTAGGAATGAATGACTAATTGAAAAATAAGTGATGAATAAATGAATGAATAAGAATTTTCTAGAAAAAAAAATGTTGCTCTGTTATATATAGTATAACTTCCCAAGCCTTGCTTTGCTCTAATTACATTACTATAAAGAATTAAAATAAAAACACATGATTTTAAAATACTCATGCTCCTTCCATTTTGAAGACGAATTCTTCATGTTTTGACAAACATGACAAAATAAAAGACCTCTATATTGACTAAATTGAGACTAATATATTACTGTCATTTTACAGAACAAACAAGTATATACCCTTTGTTTGTATTTGACTTTTTGACCTTTTTTCCTTGTTAATTTTAGCAGTTTGAAACTCAGCAAACTTTCATTTCTTCAGACACAGTCAAAAATCATTCCTCAAAACTAGCCTTAACCCATTGACTCTACATCAATAAAACATGCAACTTTGTTCTCCATAAAGTCATGTAGTTAATTGATAGTTAAATCATTTTAATTGAGTTATAACCACTCAATTCATGTAATGAGGTAGAAAATTCTACACTCATCAACTCTCCCTTGCAAGCCACATCTCACTAAAAACCATTATTGTCTTTCTTTTACTTCTTATTTGTCAACTGAATTTCATAATCCAATTAGGTAACCTGATATCAGAGAACTTAAATTTGTTTTTAAAATTAATTCCCATTACCTCGGATTTCCCAGGACAGGCGTCAAGTGTATTTTCAGCAAGGTCTCACCTGGCCCCCTGACTACTCTCCTTCAAATCCTTGATAAGCAAATCTATCCACAGTGATATTATGGCTTTCAAGCTTTTGATGATGAATTTATTTTTTAGTCTTTCAAATCCATCCCCTTTCTCAATTCCAGTATTAGTAACCTAGGTTAAATACTCACTGAAACTCATCAATACAAATGACACTAACCAGCTTTCATACTTCCAGTTGAGAAGTCCTCAAACTCTGGACTAGATCCTCTAGAACAGCGGTTCTCAACCTTCCTAATGCCACGACCCTTTAATACAGTTCCTCATGTTGTGGTGACCCCCAACCATAAAATTATTTTCGTTGCTACTTCATAACTGTATTCACAACTATAATTTTGCTACTATTATGAATCATAATGTAAATATCTGATATGCAGGATGTATTTAGGCAACCCCTGTGAAAGGGTCGTTTGCCCCCCAAAGGGGTCACAACCCACAGGTTGAGAACCGCTGCTCTAGAGTGAAGGCCTCAAAACATTGTGTTTCATTCACCTCTTAGGAAAAAAACCATTTTTTGTATAAGCACTTAGAACATATGTGCACTTATTAATTTGTAAGTAAATCAATGCCTGTTTTATTTTGTTAATGCATAATATACATTGTTAAACATACAAAAAAGAAATTGACAAGGTGAAGCAGAAATAAATAGAAAGTCTAATATTTTCTTACAAACGTGGTGAATCATATCCTTCTGATGCAGGGTGGTGATTACATGGCTTTCAAAGGACTATTAATCCTTATATTTTATATGTGCATATATAGCATTCAAGTCATCTGTGACTTCTTAGGTTAACATCCAGTAAGTACCAGCACATCACACAGCTGCCCCCAGATTGGTTTTGCTTAAACACAGATCTTCCCCTGACATTCCTCCTTCCCAAAAATCAGTGTCAATTTAAAGATTGCATCCTTTCTTCTTTGATTAGCAAGCATAGTTCTGCAATATCTGAGGCCAAACTTTGCAGCCACAATCTCCTGACAGACCTGCTGACTACACAGAAAACGGCCTTTTCTGTAGTCCACTAAGTGCATGCCACACTTCCGTGTCATTTTAGATTTCTCCATGAAGGGAACTGCCACTCATACTTAAGTAGTAATTCTAGTAAGAGCTACCATTTATTAAACACTTTGTGTTACACATGTTCATCATCTTATTCATTCCTCATAACACTAAAGGATAGGTTTTATGATCCAAATTTATAGACCATACACTGTGGGTCAGAAAGTTACCAAAGATCACACAGTTGCATTGAAAGCCAAGCCTGGGTAACTCAAACCCTGAACATGTTACCATCACACTTGAGTTGCTGTATCTCTGAGAGAAAAGCCTTGTTAGGTGTTAATAATCTAATGGCATATCATTAACATCAGTTTGCTTACAGAATGAAAAATCTAATTCTATCTCAGCTTTTTAAATTCTGATTCAGTACAAATAGACTCTGAATAGCTACACCAAAGAAAAATAAGTGATAGCTTTCAACATAATTCAAACCAAAAGTTCCAAATACACAAAAATTTGTACTAGCAGGTATGTAGCTAATAACACTGCCACCATGACTTGAGGCAAAATTAAAATTCAGTCTAGACTTGTCCTATGGATGTCAGCTAATAATATTCAATGTTTTTATGGGTAACTTAACTACATGCTTATCTCTATGATCTTGGCAACGATTTCTATAGAAATAATTCATGAAGAATCTGATTTTTCAATGACTTTCTAATGATAAAATAGTAGAACACTGCAAATAATATCATTTGAAACTCAAAGTAAATGATATAGGTATGAACAGAAAGGTCAAGTCCAGTATTTAAATCATGTACATCACAAATATTATTTTATTATATATGCTTGTCATTTTGCAACTATTCTGTTAAAATTATCGGTTAAGCCTCATTTATTTCTAACAAAATTACTTTGTGTTATGCCAGTAAAGGAAAGCCTTAAACTTGGAACATTCGAAAATGCATTTTTGCAAAGTCTGGTTTTCTTAGAGATCAACTAAAAGATTAGAAGTATATTTTTTATTCCTATACCCACCTGCAACAATCCAGGAGAGAAAATCTTTTTATAAATGTTTATTTCAACAGTGCACATGGCAAGAGAATGTGCAGCTATTTATTTGCCTTTCAGAATTTTGGAAGATTAACTTTCTTAGAAAGATTGGATTATACCCTGAGGACATAGCAATGAAGTTGCATTTGAAAAAGTTAATTCCAGAAATAATGTGGCAATAGAGGGGAATCATGAGGCACTGATATTAATTTCGATGCATATGGCTGAAAGGCCACGAATCCCACATCCTGATCGGCCTCGGTTGAAATCATGTGCCTGCTCTGACGAGATGTGCAACTTGTAAGATTCTGGTCACCTCCTGCTTTAGATGACTGAGTTTTTCCCTTGCATGTAGAAGTGATGGGGCTGTGGTCATAGCTCCCTGGCGAAACGAAGGAAGATATGTCAGCCACAGCCCCCTTCTCCTGAGTAATGCCAAGATGCTAAAGGTGATTCAGCTTGATTATGTTCATTCTGGGACAGAAAACTTGGCCTAGAAGTGTTTAGGTATAAAAATAATATTTTTCAGAAATATGAAAGAACAAAGGAAGCTGTAATCAAGATATATCACGAGGAGCCAGCAGAAAAGTTTTCTATTTCTCCTTCATTTTTAAACAAGCGTGAGCAAGGCTGACTTCTCCATAATGAGATTGGTCTTCAAAATTGTTAACTGTTCTCATTTTCTTGCCAGAGCCCTCAGATAGTCACAGCTCACTCATTACAACCTTCAGTGCAGTTAATAAACAAAGCTTGCTATTATTACCTAATTAAAATATATCTCATTTCAACATCTGACTACCCACCATTAAGATTCTTCTGCTACAGAAGTTACATAAAAATTATTATTCTGCTTTCTTTTAATTGCCAGTTTCACAGGGTGTCTCTTTCGTATCAAAACACACAGAAATTGCAGATGGAAAGTCGTGTTACCTATTAAATACACTTAAATAAACTCTGAAATAATAGTCTGAATACAAGATTTTCTAGGAATGCTACCTCCGAATGTGTACTTTAATAGTTGCTTCCATCATATGCTACTGAATCATAAGTGCAAGTAAAAATTTGAATTTAAAATCCAATTATGAGCACATTGTCTATACATTTATTCTTTCGCTAACACATCTAAGCTAAGTGGAAGGTGCATCAGAGGGGGGTCTGAGCTTTGGCTTCTGCCATCTTGTGCAACTCTGGGCAAACTTATTCTCCTTGTGCCATTTTCCCTCCTTTAATGCATTTACAATAACACCTTTCCTGCATACCTCACATGATACTTACAATGATAAAATGGAATTAACTCATAAAAAATTAAGAAACAGCTTTTATTTTACAGACTTCTCTCCTTTTTTATGGCTGAGCAGTTGCATAATGAGCCCTACAGAATTGATCATTATTACTACACCCCAGGCACTGGGAGAGGCACAGAAAAGATGGAGGTAGTTTTTAATCATTAAAAATATATCTAAAACATCTATTAATGTCTTGCAAGTAAAAGAAAAACTACGATATAAATTTGACAACATACTGAAGCTTTTAAAAAATCAATATTTTAATATTTTTAAAAAACATTGAATATGCTTCTAAAATGTGTATTTAAATACTTAATTATTGTTCTTACATATGGGAAATAATAAATATGAATATGTATCCATATGTGTACATTTATATTAACACATATATTCATGCATATTTCATTGTAAGAGAAAGATACCCCATATACCTGTGTTATGGTGAATAAAGTCCCTAGTTGATGGTGTTCTAAGAAGGATCAGAGATCCAGGAGGGAATACAATGCCTATAATCAGATACTTTAAAGGAGAAGCTCTCCGAGACATTTGTTCTACGTGGCCCCAATAAATAAACCAAGACGAATGTGTTATTCCAGGGGAGATACATTTCAACAAACATTCTTTTGTTCAACAAACATTCTTTAGATCACCTCTAAAAGTCAGAGGTGATCAAACATGAAAAAATTAAATAGGATTAGTTTCAAATGATTTTTACTTATCTCTACTTACTAAAATGTCTTCCATCAATTTGCATTAACTTTATAATTAACAAGAATAAATTTTTAATTAAATGCAATAGTAGAATGGACTATCATGGGAAATAATGAGTTTTATACCATTAGAAATTTCGAAGAATAGACTGGATGGCTATTGATTCTGGCTTATCAATAGGGAAACAGACTATCCTGGTTTGTCTACCACTGTTTTGATTGTAGACCTGAAAGTCTTGCTTCCCTGGAAACCCCTTAATATTGGGAAACTAAAATTGTTGGTCACCTTACTTAAAGACGTGGTAGCACTAGACAGCTATAAGGTTTTGGTCACACACAAATGGAACTAAACATGGCAGCACATGAGAGCTATCAAACAAAGTAGCTGCTAGAAGTCACTACTGCCAGAAATCCGTGGGGCACACCTCGGGACCGAAGGAATCAATGAGGACTCTCCCTCTGGCAATAACCACTCTGAGATCCACTGCTGCTTTTATCCAGACAATTCAATGATTTAATTCAGATAAGCATGTACTGGCAATGAATATGGATTTAGTTAAAACATTCCTCTGCTAAATGTCTCCAATGACGTCCCATTGCCCTTAGCTTTAAGTCCAGGATCATTAGCAAGTCATTTAAGAAGGCCTTGTACCATGTAGCCCTTGATTCCCTTCCCAGTCTCACCCACTGTCACATTGTTATTTGCACTGATCCAGTAATCTGGGGTATCTCTCAAATCATCTGATATAGTCAACCTTCTATTTCAGGGTCTTCAACAATTTTACTTCCCCCATTTATTGACCTAGATAAGTCCTACTCTTCCCGTGGGTTCTATTTTTCATGGACACCTCTCCTGACCACTCCAAACCTTGAAAATATTCAGTTCTTACTTATCTGCTTACCTATCATCTTGTCTTAATGGTAATAATTGTTTTAATGGTAATAATTTTTATTACACATTAATTGTGTATCTCCCCCATTATACAAAAAGTTCTGTGAGGGCAGGGATAGTGTTTTATTATCTTTTGCTATATGCTGCCAATCAAGCTGGGAATGTTGATTAACCACAGTAACTTCCCTAGGGAGCTCACACTGGGGAGTGTTGCTCATCAACATCGCATGCTCTTGGAACCAACTCAGAAAATTCAATACATATGGTCACTGTAGCTATAAGAATCTTGTGATTATGAGTTGGTAATTCTCATGCCCACTGCAACAAAACAAGATGTGTTCCTTAAATCCCAACTAAAATGCTTAAAGTACATTCCCAGGGAAATGCATGCTAATAGTTAGTACTCTTACTTCCTAAGGAAGTAAATTCCATTTGTTGATCTGGGAACCCAACCACCACTTTAATCAATGTGTTCTCAAAGTCCTACTTAATGAATACACAAAGGAACTTTAGGAGAATAATTCATCTGGAAATTAACAGTTGTCTGCATATTGCCTTCTGAATTCATCATGCCTTATTTTAATTTAATGTGATAATATCAGCATAAATTATTCCAATTAAAAATAGAGGTAATTTCAAATATTTATTTTCTATGATTATTAAATAAACACCAAATCCCCCTATTGTGACAAATGTAAGAAGCCAAATTGACTTTCTGTAAAGCCCTACTTATAAGCATTGAATGTTTACAATTTTTTGATTTCAAATGTTTATGGTGTACTTTCAAAATTGTTTTGCCTTAAACCATTTTTTCAATTTACTGACAATGTGCTTTATTAAAAAGTCAATAACTGAATTTCAGTAGCAGAGAATGTAAAATACTGTATTACATTTATGGTAAGAGCATAAAGGTGTCTGTATCCTTTATGGATAATACCGCCATGTAAAAAATATTTTTTATTATTGAAGAGTTTTTAAGTTTTTCAAATAATGTGGTAATCAGATAAAATATGGCCATGGAAAATTGTGTTTCTAATAAAGGCTTTAAAACCACATTTACTTAATAGAGATAAAGACTTTTACCTACTGAATAATACTGTCTCTAGCATTGTTTCCATTTTTACAAATAAACTAAGCACTATGAGAAAATTTTGTAGAGAGAAAGACAATATTAAATTAGCTAAACAACCTTCACACAAATATGAATTTAAGGCTTCTTTTTATAGAAATTTAGTTCAAACTTCAGTCGTCTTTTTCTTTATCACCACTATAGTGTGCAATGTAGCTATCATTTCATATGTGAATATGTATTAAGCCATCCCATTTATTTGTTATAGAAGATTAAAAAAAAAAAAGGAGAGAATTATGACACTGAGAAGCTTATAGGAAGAAATAAGATCATTGAAATATCAACATATTAGATATTTGAGACTTGATCTAAGGAGATTCTTATGTGCAAACTAGTGTCCCAGTGCACGGATTCATGCACATTGAAAGGAAATTAATTAGAAGAAATATTTTAATATTGCTATTCGCCCTTTTTCTATAATAGAAGTGTCAACCAAATTCACAATATACAATGACAGATCAAAATACATGCATGGGATTGGCGGCAGTGAGAGCTTTATATGTATTGTGCATGTGGGAGTCAACTTAGCCTTTTTACGTACATGGATAAACTTGCTTAATTAGACCTGGTTTCTGATTTAGCTAAACTTTTTCCAGCCCAGTGAAGCACCCCAACTTCTCTTTCAGGTAATTGTCAGCAACACAGCAGTAAATATCAACACGAAGCAGATTATTATTGTAGATCATGCAGGGAGAACAAAGGGTAAAATATTTAACTGCAGCAATATTTGACTATATTCTGTGCAGTGAGAAAACCTGAAGTCACTTTCAAGTTCCACTATTTCTTACTTCTTTTCACTCAGGTCAAGTTTTTAAACTTTCTAAATCTCCATTGTCATGCTAATAAAAAGAAAATAGGATTCTGCTCAGTCTCCTATCTACCTACTCCAGGACTTCTGTGAGGATCAAATGAGATGAGGCATGGGAAAACACTTCACAAACATTTGGTTGAACTGTAAAATGTTTGCACCTGGCTATAAAGCAAGTCAGGTTTCTGGGCTGAAGAAACTGCAAGGAAGCTATTTGTCGCTAGGGTGAGGAAGCCAGGTATTGCTCTGCGATGTCAATACCTGGTGCCCACAGCACTTATTTCCAGGCTGGTCTGGGCTGTGGGCCACATTTTGTGCCATGGGGTCTTGGCACTATTGGCTGTAATTTGGTGGGGTGTTGCTCTGGGGTGGTGGCAGGGCCTATGTCGCACTTGGGGGAAGTCGAGTGTTGGTTTGTGAGCACCAGGTCCGCAGTGCCACTTATTTTTAAATGGCCAGTGCGCGTCATGGTAACTCCTGCATTGAGGACCTGCCCCCTAGTGGTCATTGCATATAATAGCTACCAGTCGGAGGGAAGGAGGGACACTTAGCCTTTTATATACTAGTATATAGATAAGTAACCTAGCTATTTTCCATTGTCTGGGGGAGTGGAAGTTTCAGTCATTAAATACTTTGTACAACTCAACCCAAATATAAATCTATGCCAGCAATATCTTAGAATCACAAAGACTTCCTTCCACATACTTCCTAAGATTTTATAAAAAGCCTTGACACTTTCAAGAGCCACTTTACTTTTCTAACAATGCAAAGTGAAATCCAAGTGTGGGAGAGGAAGCCTTTGGCCCTTTCTCTACATGTCACTGTGCCTTTCCTCCCATTTGTACCTTTGTTTTTTATTCATTTTCACTGTCAGGTACTTATTCAACAAAACATTAAGAATCTCCTATTACCTAGATGGCTTACAGGATTGAGGATAGAGGATAATCTATGCTCTTTATCTTTGAATAGCTTTTAATTTAAAAGAACCAGCAGACAGAAAAGGGATAATTAGAGTCCCACATGGCAAGTGCTAGGATGGACCTGTTGAGAAGGGGCTAAGGGGACAGTGATCTCTCAGTTAAACTCAGAGACTGGAGGGTTTTCTTGGGGGTGTGATGCTTTTTCTGGATTTTAAAGCGTGAGCAAAAATTAAAGAGAAGGAATATAGGGACAAATGGTCCATGAATAGGAATATGCACAACATCAAGAACACACAAAAGAATATCCTGCTTTGTTTATGCTAAGAGCATGGGAACAACTGGCAGGCAACAAGACCAGGGAGATAGCACTAGATAACAAGGGGCCTGTGTCCTGGGCTAAGGAATCTAAACATCAAAGGAAAGCTAAGGAGATCAACTGGAGGTGTTAAGCAGAAGAGTGACATAATCACAGTTCAGTTTCAGAAAGATTGCTCTGACAGCAGTGTGGAGTATAGACTGGACAAGCTCCCACGAAAGATTAAGAGACCAGTTAAGACAATTCTTCAGTAATCTAGGCAAAAATAGTAACAAAAATAGCAGCTAATATTTATGAAAACTATATTGCATTTATGAGCTGATTTCCATTCTTAGAGCTTCATATTCATTAGCTCATTCAGTCCCACTATCACCCTACAAGGTATGTACTATTCTAATTTTTATTTTAAATATGGGTCAACTTGGGAAAAGACAGGATGATTAATAAATTGCCTAGGCCCACATAATTAGTATCAGCAGAGCTGGGATTTGAATTCAGGTTTGGCCAGCCTGGGATTTCATCATCAAGCTCTAGGAATTAGTGTCTGACCTTGAGGAATAATACTTGAGAAGTAATAAAATAAATATACATAAAACTATTGATATATTGGTTATCTGGAATGACTAAAAATATCAAGAAAATGAATAAAATAGACTCCTCAGAGCTCTATTTACATACAATTTGAGGAGCATCCTGAAAAATATAGTTCACCCTAAAATAATAGAAAGTCAAGGTGTAATTTTGGCTCAAGGCTAAAACACTCAATCAATGTAGTAAGTAGTAATTGGATTGGGGAAACCACTGTCTATTACTTAAATTGTCCTCTGGCCTAACCTGGAAGGACACACAAGAAAGAAACACATCTTCCTCATCTTCATAGGACATCTGGAAGGTTCCAGGTCCACCCTGCTAGTCTGTGCAGCAGTGTGACAGCAGAGCACGTGAAAGAAGCAGTGGCTGTGATGGCCTGGCTGTGGGAGTGGCAGGACACTCAGGGATTAATGGACAGCTACTCCCCAGATATAGAAAGATCATTTGGGCTCTGCCTGAGTTCTAAGTGTAGATAGGAGAGTGAGTCCATCAAAATAGTCCCAAGGGACTGGAAGCACCTCCCCCTTGGGTTAGGTGGCAAGTATAAAGATGAGGAGAATACCTCAATCATCCAGGTTTTGGAGAACATTGTGTCTGATCTCTCAGGAAATTGCACATTCATGGTTCATAAAAGGATTGGTAAAGAATGGTTGTCACACTAGTCCGTGCAGCCTGGCCACCCCATATGCATAGGACAGAAGATGTACAGTGTCTTTTACACATGTTTCTCCTTCAACAAAGGTCCCAGAGGAGAGTGAAGGGTCCCAGCAGTGAGTGGAGGTCTCACTGCCAAATGTGAGAGGGATAGGCGATGAGAGTGAAGACTGTCACCTCCAGAAATAAGCTATCATTGCCAAAGTGTGGGAAGTATATGAGGTAGTGCCAGGACATTGCTGTTTTTCTACTTCTTTTTCTTCTAAGAGCCAAGTGAGTATGTCACATCCACAGCCTGTCCCTGCATCTAAGTCTGTTCCCAAAAGGAATGGTAGAGTGGCCCCTTTTTATCCCTATCATTCTAAGTTGGAAATCTTAGGTAAGGCACTTCAACTATTTCCCTTGAAAAGGAACATAGCATAGTCCAACCTTAAGCCTAGGTTCTTTTTGCCTCAGGATTCAGCTATATCTGGGCGTGTCTGGGAGACAGGTTCCCATAGTTGGCCAAGAGTCTAATTAAACAAATGATCAGGGAATATTATGAAGAAGGAAAATACTTTAGGAAACCATCAGCAGGCACACAGTGGCATTAATAGATAGCAACAGCAGCTGCAGCTAGGGATCATGACACAGTGTCCTGGACACCAGGGATCAGCACTTGTAGTACATTAAGTTTTAACTCTCCACAGCCTTAATGCAAATCACATGCACATCAGAAGTAGCAACAACATGTTTGTAAGGCAGCAGTGGTGGCCCTGGGGACTTCTGTGATATGATACTGGTTGCATAATTTACTGTAGATTTCAGAAGCAATTGCAGATGTAAGGTAAAGAGGCTAGTACAGATCTCAAAGGGATGACAAATTCTTGAAGCAAATATCAGATATCCACTGGAAATACCAGGAAAAACTTAGAAAGATCTTGAGGGAGACTAAAATTTCCAATGATTAGAAAGGTTGAGAGTCAAAGAAATATTATCTGTTTTTTTGTTTGTTTATTTAATGATTTATTGGGTAGTCTCAGAAACAGATTTTACTCAGGAAGTAAAAAATACCTATGGGATATGGAAAAAAGGTGATAGGGAGTTTGTCTGAAATCACTTCATCTTTTTCCACCTTAGGCTATCTATATATATATAAAAGCCCAGCGACTGGAACAGCAGAACGACCAGAATGACTGGAACAACTGGTGGATATGATGCACACTGCGGCAGCCAACCAGCCTGATCTGGGCCCCGATTGCACCCCCCACCCTGGCCAGCCCAGCCCCCGATCGCCACCCCCCCCATTGGGGGCGGGGCCGGCCAGCCAACATCCCATGGTCCCTCCCCCCCCACCAGCCCAGCCTGATGGGCCCCCATCAGGGCAGGCTGGCTGGACCCCACCCATGCACGAATTCGTGCACCAGCCTCTAGAAGATATATAAGAATGCTAGTCAACAAGGTAAAACATAAAACAGAAGGAGAAAATTTGGAACAAGATAAGGGAGTGTGGCTGGTTTGAGAGATGACGAATTTAGCTTTTAACTTGAACTCCATGCACTGTACAATAGAAGATGTTCATTATATGGTATATAATAGTCTTTATATCAACTGAACCATCAGTAAGTTCAAATAGAATAAAAACAAAAAGTACTGATTGTATTTGTCGATGCATATTTGGTCAATATGAGAACATTCTCAGTGAAGTGGTGAAGGTGGAAGCCAGATGTTTATGGGTGACTGCTTGGTGAGGAAGTATAAACTACTTTCCTCTGTTTTTTCTTTCTCCAAAATTCTTAACTAAAAAGGAATAAAGAAAGATAGAATGCAGAAAAAGGGAAAATTTCTTGGTTGATTTATTACAAGTATAATGAGAGAGAACTGGAAAATGCAAGAAATGCAATACAAAGAAATAGGTACTGACATCAGACAATTTAAACTTGGGGTAGAAATAAAGAGCATTTTCAATTGTATGAGACAAAACTCTAAGTCAATTAGCCACCCTGGGAGTGAGGCTGCCGGGGGTAGCACAGTTCCATATGTCAAACTTGTTTTTGCTTCAATATGTCCTCTTTGCAAGGAGAAACTAACATCATAGTTGACCTTCAATGCAGAGCAGCCTTCGTGCCTTGCTTACTTAAGAGAACTATGGCATGGAGATTGAGAGAAGCTTCAGAGACACAATTTACCCCATATACCTAGAAACCTCGCGATTCCTAGATGGCAGAAAGCAAAGGAATGACAATTCTAAAGATGTGGCACCTAATCACAAGAAAGGTATACTGCAATGGGGAGAGATGTGGTAGACCCAAAGTGGCAGATGCTGTCAATGCCCCATTCTTCACCCCTTGGCTCACTTGGGTGGGGTGGAAGTGAAAATATATAATTTTCAGCCTGCTGACATTTTGCACTTCAAGTGCCCTCACCTCTCTTCTTATCATCCTGTTCAGCTACAAGAAGACATTTCTTGGAGGCGTGGGGGAGATAATGAGGCCAAAACAACCCTCAAAGATAGGAGATACATACCAGGCCATGCACCGAGGCCACAGCCTGCTCATTGGTCTCCGAGTGCTGGCCTCTTAGAGGGTTCCCAGTTTGCCTACATGGCTAATCCACTCATTACAACACCTTTTATACTTCTTTTCTCACTTCATTTTCCCCAATTTCTCACTTGGGCATCCTGGGATCTTTCAAATGAACTCCTTGCACACAATTACTTGTATCAGGGTTTATTTGGGGGTGAGCTCAAACTGAAAAATTATCATCTGGTAATCTATCTTTAGAACACAATTAGAAATATTGGAAAGGGAGAGCCTTACAAATAAACATTAATTAATATGGTTTTAGTTATGGGACCCAAATCTCCCATCAGTAAGTTTTCATTAACATTGATACCTGAATCCCAATACTTAAATCTTAATGGCTCTTAGCTCTTCTCAAATACTTTTGGAAAGTCCAAAAATAATACCTTATTTTTGCCTGCAACTTGCTTAAGGCTGTCACCTTCTGAGGCCCCTGTCTTTTCCATTTACAGGCCTCCATGGCCTTGAGCGGAATTCCCTGCACTTGCCCCATCACCAATGCTCACAAGGACACTGCTGTTTCTTTTCAGTAACCTCTCGAAACCAGGAAGTTAATGCTCCCCTTCTGGGTTATGCTCACTGTGGAGTTGCACAGACATTTTCATGGATATCACTTGGTTACCAAATAATTACTAATAGAGTTCTTCAGTTTAAACACATGGCTCCTCCTCTCTTCCCTTCAAGGCACCCAGATTTCAGAGCAGCTACACTGAACAAGGTGTCCATAGTATAATCATTTTGCAATACATACCTGCATCAAATCATAATGTTGTACATCCCAAACTTACACAATGTCATATGTCAATTTGTTAATAAAGATGGCGGGAGGGGTAGAAGTGTCTGCCCTATCACACTACATCAGAAACCATGAGGCCACATTGCCAAGCCTGCTGAATTGTGAAGACATTTTAGAAATTGTGTTTGGTAGAGCTACTTATCTCTCTCTGATGCCTAGCTTGTTATCTGACTGACATCCGATACCTCCAATCTATCACAAGGTGCACGGACACATACATACTAGTACATATCAGGCACATCATCTGAACACAAACAAAAAAGGCCGAGCCCTCACTTTTCTTATGATTCATATAGGCTATAACACTTTATTTGGTCAAAACAATTTAATATATTACTTCTAATAGTATTAATTGAAGCAGAAAAGGGAAAGGCAGGAGATAGGAAAAAAAAAATTTCTCTAGATGTGAATTTAATAGTTCTCCAAACCATGAGAACAATTAAAATAGATTTCTTTGTTGCTTGTTGTTGTGAGATGAGTTCTCCCACATCACACTTCAGACACCCTGGAAACGGCATTGGATTTTGTAAAGAACATGGAATATTTTAATTCCTGATTATGAGAACATTCCTCCTAAGGGGATGGAAGAGCTATGAACAGAGGCATCAGTAACGCATGTCAGCCCTCCTTGAGTACTGATGACTACACTGCTCTCATTTTCATCTTCTTTTGAGATCTATTTCTGCATACCACTGAGGATGATGGCATTTGTTTTTTAACGCATCTTCCCATTCTTGTTTCTTATAGTTGCTTCTTATAAAGTTTAGATGGTAGAACTTGACAGTCCTTTAAAAGAAGGCAGCTGTTCCACAATAAAAGAATGTTGCCCCCCCCCATTTACATTTCTGTGGGGCTGCTGATGTATTTGCTACATTTCACTGTATACATAACTCAAACCAAGCCTGTTTAAAGTTTACATTAAGGCAGCTTGATGGCTAAGAAACACTGAATGCTATGATACAGCACTTAAAATGAGTTACCAATAGGCATGCCTTATTTATGCCTTTTATTCGAACACTGAGAAATTCTAGTTACAGAAATGGCACCTGGAAGTATGACATCCCCTTGGGTGAAAGGAAGGTAAATTTGTGAGGAGAAGGTTTCTTCCAGAGCTTGTGAAATGATTGCTAGCTCAAGGTTGAAGCATAAATTTTAAAAGCTAGTATATTTAAGTTGGCAGGCATCCACAGATGATCCATAAATTGTATTGACACAGAGGAACACAGAAGTTATGGTTCAAATGAGAGGGATAAAAACTATAAAGAGGAAAGGGATTGAAGAGGAAAAAAGAACACATGAGATCCTCAGATATGTTCAGAGTCATTTAAGCTACAATCACAAACTGTGAACTTAGGCTGTGTTCCTAAGCCCACTCTTTAGTCAGTGTCCCGATGGGTCTAAGGACTGTTGGTCTCAGTCCTCCTTTTCCTAATATCACTAAGTGGCTTGTAATCATAGCTGTTAGCACCATCCTATCCAATAATAGACAAACATGGTAATTAACCATACTTCCGACACACTTCCCATTGGCTAATCAGGGCAATATGCAAATTAACTGCCAACCAAGATGGCGGCCGGCAGCCAGGCAGCTGAAGTGAACAGGAGGCTTGCTTGCTTCAGTGATGGAGGAAGCCAAGGTTCCCCGCCTGCTGCTGTCAGCTTCTGAGCTGCAGTCTAAGAAACAATGTTGCAATTATAGAAGCTAAACAAACCCTAGAAACCTGCTTTCAACCAGCTGGGCCTCAGAGCTGGAGTTGCAACAGTGTTTCAATTATAGAAGCCAAACTAACCCAGATACCTGCTTTCAGCAGCCGAGGTCTCAGAGCTGGAGCCGGGCCTCAGAGCTAAAGCCAGCTCTCAGTTCCAGTGACAGCCATAGAAGGTAAATAAATCCCAGAATTAAAAAAAAAAAAAAAGAAAAAAAGGAGAGGTTGGGAGCTTCAGTCGCTCGCCAGCCTAAAAACGGCCCCCAGCCCCTCACCCAGACTGGCCAGGCACCCCAGTGGGGACCCCCACCCTGAAGGGGGTGTGACCAGCTGCAAACAGCCATCATCCCCTCATCCAGGCTGGCCAGGCACCCAAGCGGGACCCCCACCCTAATCCAGGACACCCTTCAGAGCAAACCAGCTGGCCCCTACCCGTGCACCAGGCCTCTATCCTATTCAGTAAAAGGGTAATATGCAAACTGACCCTAAAAGCAGAAAGACTGGGAATGACTGGTCACTACGACACACACTGACCGCTAGGGGGCAGATGCTCAATGCAGGAGCTGCCCTCTGGTGGTCAGTGCACTCCCACATGGGGAACTCTGCTCAGCCACAAGCCAGGTTGATGGCTTCCAGTACAGCGATGGTGGTGGGAGCTTCTCCTGCCTCCTCAGCAGCGCTAAGGATGTCTGACTGCAGTTTAGGCCTGCTCCCTGCTGGCAAGTGGACATCCCCCGAGGGCTGCCGGGCTGCCAGAGGGATGTCTGATCCCCCGGGGAGCGGACCTAAGCCAGCAGATGGTCATCCCCTGAGGGGTTCCAGATTGCGAGAGGGCACAGGCCAGCCTGAGGGGCCCCCCTCCCCCCTGAGTGCACAAATTTTTGTGTACCAGGCCTCTAGTCTATATATATAAAAGCCTAAGTGACTAACCATCCAAATGTCCGAACGACCAGTCGCTATGATGCACACTGACCACCAGGGGGTTAAACGCTCAACAAAGGAGCTGCCTCCTGGTGGTCAGTGCACTCCCACAGCCAACCTCCTGCAGCTGGCCAACCTCCCAGATCCTTCCCCACAGCCAGGCCGAGGGACCCCACCCATGCACAAATTCATACACCGGCCTCTAGTGATAAATAAGTGTCATGTCTTTCTCTTTAGGGTTAGCATTCACTGTGTGATTGTAAATACTCCTCCCCTCTTCGTTGTCCCTTACCAAGCTATTTATTTCTTTTAATTATCTCCTCTAGAAGTAATCCGGGCAGTTCCCTAACTGCTATTATCACTCTTCCCTGTACTTCTTCCATTTTGACTATAATTCTCTGGTAATGAGATGGCCAAAACAGCAGTATTATTTATTATTCCAATTGTGATGGTGTGTCTGCCCTATGAACAAGCCTGGCTCTCTCCTGCTATGTAATGGGATGCTTCCGCAGATGGCTCTAAAATCGTAATAACATTCCTGGGTACCATCGCGTTTCAGCCTCATTTCCAATTTCTTTCCCTCTATTACCACAGGTCTTTTTGACAATATTATTTCCAGGTTAGTCTTCCCCTCTGAACATGTTTTTAATTATTTTTTCAAGACATGAGAGCCCCTTCATTTTCACACAGAATTCATAGTCTTGTTCTTTGTCAATATTTCTTCTGTCATAAGAATAGCATATTCAGATGTTTTTGTACTCATCAGTGTTTATATTACTCTTATTTAAGGAATATTTGTGAGGTACTTCTATTTATTTAGCATGCAGGCAAGAATTTTGCTGCTCAACCCACCCTCTCCCCTCAGTTTTATTGATAAATAATTGACCTATATTACTGTATAAATTTAAGTCATAGAGCATGGTGGGTTGATTTACATGTATTGTGAAATAATTTCCACAATAGGTTCAACTAACATCCATTTTCTCATATACATTCCATTTATTATTAATGTCCTTTCATCATATCACTAAACCAAACACCAATCCTAAGGCTTTTATTTACAGGAATATATCTGATGATCTAACACCATTTTACCACTTCGGTTTGATACTTCTTATAATTATAAAGTCTTTAAGTGGTTTTGAAACCCTCCTAATTTTCATTTGAGGGTTCATTTATAACTAGGAAAACTATTCTGGTAAATAATATAGTTAAGCAACAAGTCAAGATGTTACAAAACGCAAGGCTCAAGAATGAACATGTATGCTTCACACCTGGAAGGTAAGTATGTGCTGATTAGTAAGGAAGAACAGTTTCTTATCTCCCTTCACTTCAGAAAACGTCTCACAAAGGAAGTGAATTATAAACAATCTAATACAAGCAAGAAGGGACATATTTATATGACTTTGAAGAACTATTTTTATTTTTTAAATATATTTATTGATTTTACAGAGAGGAAGGGAAAGGGACAGAGAGAAACATCGATGAGAAAGAAACTTCAATCAGCTGCCTCCTGCATGCCCCCTACAGGGGATCGAGCCCACAGCCAAGGTACACGCCCTTGATCAGAATCGAGCCCAGGACCCTTCAGTCTGAGGACCAACACTTTATCCACTGAGCCAAATCGGTTAGAGCAGAAGAACTATTTTTAAAACAATCACAAAACAATATAGAGAAACAATAATGTTTCTTTACATTCTTGATGAAGTAAAGCATCAAAAAATCACAGAAACTCAAGTTCTATTCCAACTCTGCACATAACTGAGTGTGAGTCTTTGATGAGTTAACTTCTGAGTCTTAGTTTTTTCATTGAAAAAGTTGGTATACTAGTAATGTGCCCACCTTTACAAGGTTTGTGTGAGGTACATGAAATAATATAAAGTAATTTATATAAGCCTTAGCACATATCAGTAAGGTATTATTTGTTCAATTGATATAGAAAAAAAATATCTATTGCATTTGGTACTTGTCATAATCATTTGCTTTTGTTGCTGTGGTATGCAGTCTATTAAGATGAGTCTCAGATAGTTAATTCTGTATTTGTCATTTACTCCATCACTTTGCTTTCAAAGTTTGTCTTATATCAGCAGCCAAAGCTTTTAGAAATAAAACATTAGAAGTTAAATATCCTTTAATTATAGTTGTAGTCCCTAATTTATTTTATATAAGTTTATATCATATCTAATTATATATAATATAATCTCATATTACATATATTTTATGAGGGAAATTTCTTCTTAATGCACAAGTGTCAGGTTTAAATTACTTTAATTTCCATTCTAGAAGACTTGATGTTATAAACATATTTCACAGTAAATATTTCTAATTGCTAATACTTTTTAATTCATGTCTGTAGCTCAGAAAATATTAAATATAAAACCACCTGAACTCTGGCCCAATAGCTCAGTTTGAGCATCAGCCTGATATGCCAAGGTTGTGGGTTCGATCTCCAGTCAGCGCACATACACGAAGCAATCAATGAATGCATAAGTACATGGAACAACAAATCAATGTTTCTCTCTCTTTCTCTTCCTCTCTCCCCTCTCCCTTCCTCTCTTTCAAATCAATAAATAAAAATCTATTAAACAAATAAAAAATAAAATGAAACCACTTGGTTATTATCCCAATTTTGGCCGTGTGATTTTAAATAAATTACTTTATTTCTCTTAGACTACCAAATATAAATATGGATAGACAGGTGATAGATGATAGATAGATAGATAGATACATAGATAGATGATAGATAGATAGGTGATAGATAGGTAGGTAGGTAGATAGATAGATAGATAGATAGATGACAGATAGGTAGGTAGATAGATAGATAGATAGATAGATAGATAGATAGATAGATTGATAGATAGAATGTTAGTTATATAACAAGTGCTCATAAAATGGCACCTAGAAGTTTTTCATTTAAAATTTCTATGGCATAACCTGGGTCAACCTATGTTTTAAAGAATATATTTTATTGATTTTTTTACAAAGAGGAAGGGAGAGGGATAGAGAGGTAGAAACATCAATGAGAGAGAAACATTGATCAGCTGCCTCCTGCATGCCCCCTACTGGGGATGTGCCCACAACCAAGGTACATGCCCTTGACCGGAATCGAACCTGGGACCTTTCAGTCTGTAGGCTGACGCTCTATCCACTGAGCCAAACCGGTGCCAACCTATGTTTTAAAAATAAAGTGTCACCATCTGAATTTTCATCCTTCACAAGCTCTCTTGCATCGGCATATTCATTCTGACTCCCACTGTCATCCCTCATCTGGACCCTCATCCCTAAATGTCTATATGCTGATGTGAATGAGTTCCCAACTGTTCTCTAGACCGCCAGCCTCTTTCACATCAAATAAAAGTTCTGACAAAATAGCCCTTCTGAAACATTTTGACCATGTAACCATCCTTAAAACACCCACCAGCTTCCCTTTGCCTGGAGTAAATTTGCCAAAATATATTCATCCCACAGAAGCTCCTTAGGAACAAGGTCCTGAGAACATATTGGAAAACACAGCATATTCATCTACTTGAAAATTCACAATAAAAGCCTCCAAAAAATGTTAACTCCTTTCTTTAAAAAAAATGGCCTTGGAATCCATCTTTATATAAGATCTCTAACTTGCATACCTAATTTGGATTTCTGATAGGCTCACTAAGACAAATCCATCCAAAACAGAATTCTTGACTCTCCTACTTCCCTTAAACCTGATCCTCATACATCCCCAGTCGCCCAGATGCTCATGACAAGAATTTAGAGATTATTCTTGATTTCTTTCCTACTTCTCCCTACAGTATCTCAGCTATAAAAAAAAATGAGTAGTACCATCTCATGAATACATCCTAACACCAACCAATCACTTTGTACAAAATATACTGAACATGTGCTAGTCCAAATAATCATTATCACACATTTGTACAACACTAAGAGCCTTCTAAAAATCTCTCTGCATTCACACTGATCCTCCTGCACCAAGAAGCTGGAATGACACTTTAAAAATACAAAACAGCCCTGACAGGTTTGGCTCAGTGGATAGAGGGTTCGGCCTGCGGACTGAAGGGTCCCAGGTTTGATTCCGGTCAAGGGCATGTACCTCGGTTGCGGGCACATCCCCAATAGGGTCTGTGCAGGAGGCAGCTGATCAATGTTTCTCTCTCATCAATGTTTCTAACTCTCTATCCCTCCCTCTTCCTCTCTGTAAAAATCAATAAAATATATTTAAAAATACAAAACACACCATGTTACTTCCCTTTATCAAAACATACAGTAGAGTTCTGATTCTGTTCATCACGGAGTTACTCGAGACAGGCTAACCTTCCCACCATAAACAGATGTAAAACTGACCCCAAAAAGTCAACCATTTTTAGACATTAGATATTGTTTGTACAGGGAATACAAAATTGAGACTAGTACAAAAGAGTCACACAAACATGCTTTCTCTCTGATGATATTTTCTGAACAAGCACAGGAGTGAGCTAATCAGAAGTCTTAGAGTCCTAAACAGAACTGAATTGAACCTGCATTCAGTTGTCCTAAATGACAAGCATTCTTTTCTAAACATATAGGAAGAATCATTTAATTAATTAATTCATTCATTCATTCATTCATTCATTCATTCAAAAAAGATTTACTGAATGACTACTAAGTAAACTACTAGTGTTTTGTGGCAGCAAAATTCTGTTTCTTTGTTACGGGGTGGGGCCACAACATTAGTAACAAAGAAACAATTTCCAGAGGATGAGGCCCAGAAATCAGGATTTTAAAAAGATTCCCAGGTGATTCTAATGTGCAGCCAAGGTTGAGAACCACTGTCCTAGACAATCTCTCCTTGAACTTTTGACAGTTACAATGACACCCTCCTTCAAATCTTGCTGGTTTCCTGGTTGTTTACATACTTTGAACTTACTGCCTTGCTCTTTCTCGTGTGTGTGTGTATGTGTGTGTGTGTGTGTTGCTTTTCCAATCTTGCCTCCATATTTTATGCATACTCAGTTCTGGTCTTGGTCCCCAACTTGCTTCCTTAGCCTGCTGTGTTGTTGTTTTTTTAATTTTTAAATCTTTATTGTTGAAAGTATTATATATGTCCCCTCCACCCCCGCATGGACCACTTCTAGCCTGCCCCCGTCCTCACCCCAGGCCTTCACCACTCTATTGTCTGAGTCTGTGGGTTATGCATATATGCAGACAAGTTCACTGGTTGATGTCTTTCCGCCCACCCACTCTCCCCTGCCTTTCCTCTGAAAAGACCCAGATTAACAACTGATGAGTGATATGGATGGTACATTCTATAAGATAAAAGAGGGGTGAATCAGTATGGGGAGGGGAATAGCATATGGGGCTACAGGGAGTTTCACTGGAAAAGACATAGTAGTAGATGTTTGCGTGGTAAATAGGAATTTAAAAGGTGTAATTAAAAGCTCAAGTACCTTAGACATACAAGAGTGCTGAGCTCAGGAAGGTACACAGTCTGATCAATGAGGTAAGATAAATGTTTTGGAGAGACCAATCTACTGGAGGGATATATCTGAGTATCTGAGAGGTAAGTCATAAAGACCAGAGCAGCTGATTCCCATCCTAATTAATACAGCCAAAGGTAGTCACATACTGGGAACTATACAGAAAGGCAAAATTGCCTAGAATCCTTCCATTTCTGCATAGGTCTCTCTTCAAATGGTGAAAATAATGGTCTGTTACTATTCCATCCAGTTTCTTCAAGAGCTCCAAGAAATAGCAAGAAAAAAACACACACTTTGGGGGAAAACAGGCCACAAATCCAATATAAGAATTATAGTCAATATAAGAATATCTTGTTAGGAATTTTTTTTTCTTATAGAGCTTATTCAAACTGTTTTCTCCATTTGCATATTTCAAAAGAACTCTCAATTGCTTAGTAAATGTTTTTGGCACAAACAACCACCCTTCTTTCCTTTTATTCTCTCCCACACAGACTGCACCTATTAATTTTGACATTCATTATAAGAATCATCCCACTACATTTCAATTTTGAGTGTTAAAGTACAATGTATTTTCTCCATTACTCTCCCGTGCTTATGTTCATAACTTTCTCTTTATTAGTATACAAAACCTTGTTCAAGATAGATCATTTTCTTACCTTAACCCACTACTTTCATTTTCAGGTCAAAACCACCAGCCAATATTGGTGAATTATATTTTATAAATAAATTATATGTATATTACATATATGTAATCATACACATAAGCAATTATTGCACTCAAGGTAGGATATTATATATTATGTAGTATAATATATATTAGTGTTACTAATGCTTCCTTTAATTTTTTTCTTCAATATTTAAAAGCCACTTAAAATATGTTCTGTTTAACATTTATAATATTTACACTAGCAGCAAATATTTGTCTGATCTAATAAATAACTATTCCAGGTTTGGGAAATAAAGTATCTTCTTCATGTGTTTGAAAAATCATCAGTTTACTTGCTTCCTAAATCAATTTGCTATGCAGGAAGCTCATTGAAACACTAATGATACCTCTATCTGTAAGAATTTCAGAAAGTACTGAGAAAGTATAGGCCAATGAATCTTACTTTCATGCTAGGAAAGCTGATTGGATTCATAATAAATGTAAATTCAGTGTTTGCTGAAGCAGGCATAATCCATAAAGGAAAAGAAACATGGCAAGAAATCAGGTCTGACTACTTTGAGACATAAAATAAACATGTTGAAAACAAGTAGTGTGATTTATTTAGTTCCCAAAATTCTTTAATACTAGACTTTGATCTACTTGTGTACTTCTATTTATGTTTGTATACTCAATGGTTACCTCAGTAATTACCATTTGTTGAATGTTCAAAGGATAACTCTGGCCAGTGTGGCTCAGTTGGCTGAGCATCTTCCCATGCATCAAAAGGACACCTGTTTGATTCCCAATCAGGGCACATTGCAGGCTTGATCCCCGGTGGGGGGTGTATAGGAGGCAGCTGTCTGAGGTATATCTCTAACATCATTCTCTCTCTCCCTCTCCCTTACTCACTAAAGTCAATAAAAATATTTTTTTCTAAAAAAGAGAAAATAAAGTGGAAAGTGAGTTTCAATGTAAGCAAAAACTCTGTAATCCACATACAGTGAATGTTTATGAGCTATCCATTATGACGAAGTGTTGTCTAGATGCCTAATTTGTTCTATTGTACCTGTATCATGACTCTTAAAGAGCTTTATTGTTCTTTAAAATACTTCAATGTGTGCCACTGATGGCAATTAGTCTGAAAGAAAAAGATAGGCACAGGCTCTTGGGCACAGCTTAGACAATGTAATCAATCATGCTCCTAGAAAGCTACCAAAAATGTACTACAGACTTTTCCTCAAAGAGGATGATCCAATGTAGTGTTACCATCAAAGGGTCGAAATAAAAACAAAAACCAAACACACATCCAAGTTTCCCTCAGGAAAGTTACTTAAAACCAATAAAGAAAACATTTACCCTAACAGAAACAAAAGTCCAAGCGGACACAGGTGGAGGGTGAGAGCCACACAAAGGTAGTATAGCAGAGTTCTACAGAGAATAGTCTCTCTCTCTCTCTCTCTCTCTCTCTCTCTCTCTCTCTCTCTCTCTCTCTCTCATACACACACACACACACACACACACACACACACACACATTTAATTTAAGGAATCAGCTCATACAATTGCAGAGGCTAACAAGTATGAAATCTGCAGGCCAGGCTTGCAGACGGAAAACTCAGGTAAGATTTCTTTTATTTCTTTATTGAATTTATCAGGTGACATTGGTTAATAAAATCATATAGGTTTCAAGTGTACAATTCTATAATATATTATCTGTATATCGTATTGTGTGTTCACCACCCAAAGTCAAGCCATACCTTTTGTGATAGCATGGATAGACCTGGAGAGTATTATGCTATGAAATAAGTCAGTCAGAGAAAGATAAATACCATATGATTTCACTTATATGTGGAAGCTAATGAGCAAGATAAACTGACGAACAAAACAGAAACAGAATCATAGATACCGAGAACAGACTGACCCTGTTCTGGGAGAGGGGTGAACACAGTAAAAGAATTAAGACAAAAAGCTCATAGACACAACAGATAACAGCTTGGTGATTATCAGAGGGGAAGGGAGCCGGAAGAGGCAGAGGAGGGTAAAGGGAGATGACAAATGGTGACAAAGGAGACTTGATTCTGAGAAGGATTTCTATGTTACAGTCTGAAGGCAGAATTCCTTCTCCTCTGGGAAACCTCAGTTTTTGCTCTTAAGACCTTAGACTGATTGGATGAAGCCGATCCACATTTTGGAGGGCAATCTTTACTTAAAGTTAACTGATTGTAAATATTGATCAGATCTCCAAAATGCCTTCACAGTAACATAGAGACTAGTGTTTGACTAAACAACTGGGCAGCATAGCCTAGCCAAATGGACACATAAAAGTAACCACCACAGGAATTAAAAATAGTAAAGTACCTACTCAACGAAGATAAATAAAAGGGAAAGGGAGGCCTTGAAAAGATGAAGTGATATGATATGTGGTTTTGTGTCAGTTTCAGTGCCATTTTGCAGTGTATACTTGTAATTTTAGGAAATTGCCAAAGTCTATCAGATAATATAGATGTTCTAAAACACTGATTGGTGATAAGACGAGGATCAATGAATCCCAATCAATTTTGCTTTTGCTGCACAAAAGCAAATCCTAATACAGAATATAAAAGAAATTTTCTCCAGAAAACTTGCCATAAAGATGCTAGCCATTTAAAGTAAGAATGAGTATATTGATATTTACAAGACCATTGTGCTCTGTTTTCATCTAATAGCCGTGGCTGAAATGAATAATTCTGTGTCCCTGTTATAACCGATCAAGATCTCTCGACACCTGGGGCTCTATCTGTCTTTTCATGCAAACCAGGGTTCCCAAAACAGACAAAATCCCTCTGTGAAAGGATATGAGGTCATGGAGTTCTTTTCTATTGCCAATTCTATTATATGCTCTTAGCTTGCATTGCTTTCATTGGTATTTTAAATTATTTGATTCTTTTAATTTTCTAAATCAGCTATCAGGGGTATCAGAGTTCCTTTTTTCAGAGCATCAAAGACATCATGTTTCCAAACTGATTTACTGCTTGTATCTACAAGTTTCTGGATTGTTCCTGCTTATAATAACTAATTTTCTGCTCTTGAGTACCTGCCAGGTCCTCTTAAGTTCACTCGACTGGCCCCAAATGGCCTTGTCTTTCCTACTTCTATCCACACTACCTCATGCCATAGGCGATTGTCACTTACTTTAATGCAGTTATCTAGCTATCCCCCATCAATCCCTTCACTGATTACTTCTTACAGAGCTTGCTACTGCTGGGGGATACTTGGTCTGAAACAGACCCGCTCTTTTGTCAGTATCATGCATAACCTTTCATGCCTCATCAAAAGCAGCTATTTCTTCATGATGCCATGTATCCAATAGAACAATTTTTCTGATCTTTGCCCTAATAATCTTCCTGTGAAAAACAAATAGTGAAAGGTTCTACAAGGCCTAACATGATTTCCCCAAACTGTTCTGGAAATTGTATCATCCAGCATTGCCCAACAGAATTAGCCTTTGACTGCCAGAAATCTGGGTCAATCATGGCCCAGTTATATATCCTTGGGCAAGTGACCTAACTTCACTAAGTCTAAATCTTAAAATAAACACAATAATTCTTTGTACTATCTCACAGGGTTATTTATCATCTCAGAACATATTTAATTTAATAAACATTTGGGGAGCATCTGTCGTAAATGCTATTCTAGGAATAAAGAATTAGAAGGTGAACAGGATAATGTCCCTGTCCTTAGAGAACTATACAGTGATGGAAGACATAAAAGCAAACAAACAAGAATCTATATGGTTTATATGAAGGGAATTGTCACTGTTCTGTAGCAGAGAAGTCTGGGGAGAGGAGGAGGTGTTGCTTTAGATTGGTTGGGCAGGAAGTGATTTGTGGGCTTACCCCTGAAGAAGAAGAAGAGGTATCCAGGCATGTTGAGAGGGAAAGAATATTTTAGGCAAAGAAGAGAGAAGGTTCAAAGTAGGAAGGTACTTGGAAATAGATTAGCAAGGGGACTGGCCAATTTGAGGTCTGAAATATAGGTAGGAGCCAGATAACATGGAAGTTTATAAAAAAATTTTGAGTCAACTAACGCATTTAATCAAGGAAGCAACATGTTGCAGTTTGTATTTTTAAAAGATAATGCTGACAATTGCATATAAAATAAAATGAAGGAAAGCACAGCAGGACCAAATAGGATGCTACAGCAATTGTGTAAATAGAAAATCATGCTGGCAGTAAAGGTAAGAGAGAAATCTACTTTGAAATATGTTACTACATAAAACAAGGAGCATCAAGCATAATTGCACAGATTGCATAATGCACAAGGGTGCCGCATCTAAGAGGACACTGATGATACTGTAGACACAAAAATGTTATGTTTCCATCAATAAAAGTTGCTGATGGATTGAATGGTGAAGATAAACTAGAGAGTGGGACCAAGGATGTCACATGTTTCAGCTTGAAATACTGTGTAAATGGTATTGGCTTTAACTATTACTGTGAACATCATATAGAAGTACTTTGTGGTTTGGAGAGACATATGAAGTAACAGTTTTTGGATAAGTTTGGGAAGCCTATTAAATATCCAAGGAAGAAAGCCTAGTTGTTGAATACCCGAGTCTGCAGGTAAGAACAGAAATCAGAATCTAAAGGGGAAAAATGTGACAGTTATATGTTTACAGATTGTATTCGAACTATGAAACTGGTTTGTGTCACTTTAAGGAGAGCACAGGAAGAAAAACAGGCCTATGTCTGAGATCTGAGGCGCTCAAACTCTACAGGTGGGGGAGTCATGGAGGACACAACTAAAGAGAGTGGGAAAAGTTGCCAGTTAGGTAGCAGGAGAGGAGAAAACCATTTCAGGAGAAAGTTCTTTCATAAAAACCCAAAAAGGAAAGTTTTTCCAAAATGAGGGAATAGTTGGCTGGCTTAAATGCCCCTAAAAAGTCAAGTGAGACGAAGACAGGAGCTGCCCTTTCAGTTTCACTAATACGGCAATTGGTGATTGCCACACTATGGCAGCGGGGCCGTAAGGAAAGAAGCCAAATTGGAGTGGGTTGAAGAGTAACTAGGAGCAGGACTCAGGGATATAGTTTTGCTTGCAAAACAGCAAAGAATTAGATTGACAGCTAAGCAGAGGATATGGCTTTGAGGGAGGGTTTTTGAAATTGTAATGGGAAACACTAGAGCAGGAGAGTACAAGTGAAGGAGCTGGGTCTTGATAGGAGAAAGGACATTTCTTCCATGACGAAAGGAGAGAACGGGGGAGGATGGATGAAGACGAAGATAAGTGTGTTGACTTGGTGATGAGAGAATGAAGCATTTGCCGTCTGCTTTCATTTGATTTATGAGGTACGAGGAAGGCTATCAGCTTAGATTGTGGGGAGTATATGAGGTGTGGGAAGATTAAGGGGAAAGGAACTGTTTCAAAATTGTTCTTTCAAAGAATGGCAAAGCAAATTTACCATGGAAACCTAAAAGTATTGCTGGACATTATTAAATGTTGGTTAGGTTTGTGACAATTAAAGTAAAACTAGTTATTTATGTGGGGTTTTGCTTGTTTTTCCACCAGAAATTTAAGTTGCTCTGTTGTGGGCATGGAAATGCTGGACAACTGGAATAAATAAAGTCAGGGCTTTTACAAATGCATACAATGAGAAGAGAGAAGGGAAACGCTGTTGAGAGTATCCATAAGGAGGTCATTGTAAACATAAAATTTGAAAACTACATTGGATGTGAATCAAGTAAGAGCAGGAGAGGGATGATGGTTTTGTATAACTAGAATTTGCAAGTGACATCATTCCAAGAGATGATTTTTCTTATTTTTCACTTATTAATCTTTGAGAGAGAGAGCGAAAGAGAGGAACATTAATCTGTTATTCCACTTACTTATGCATGCAATGGTTGCCTCTAGTATGTGTCCTGACAGGAAATCAAACCCGCAACCTTGGCGTATTGGGTAGATGCTCTAACTGAGCTACCCGGCCAGAGCTCCAGGAGATGATATTTCAGATTGGAAAAGGAATCACAGAGTCCAAATGGGAAAAGAAAAGAGTCAGTGAAAACTAGAGACAAAAATCAGAAGCCATAGAGCAGAAGCCTCTGGGCCTGATAGGAAGCAGTGCTCTGAGGGTGGGGTTGGAGCATGACTGCTGAGAGCACTGGGGCGGAGCTGAGTGGGGAAGGCAGTGAGGCAGTTGGGTAGCACTGAGGGCCCAGCCAAGGTGAGAAGCCATCCGTTGAGGCAGAACAAAATACTCAAAAGTATGGTATCTTTTCAGAAAGCGTTCAGTGTTCAAGATATTGGAATAAACAGTTGAACTTGATGAAATGTTAGGGATTTTAGGACAGGTTGGATGAAAGAACAAACCTTAAGCAAATATAAATTATGGGGATTATTCTTGTTCTTATCACTGTGTTCACCCACTTAGGAATTCCTTGATAGGGTACAAGGAAGGGGCTCTTGTCTCCAACTGTATTTCCTACTCAGATTTCTAAACTCGCCTCCCTGTGACCCTGCTCCTCTCAGGCACTGAGTCAGTAAATGCATTTCACAGTTGAAACAGCTCTGCTTGCTCCACAGCTCTCAGCCTAATTTGCTTTTGGTTAGCAACACTGGATGTTTTCGCTCAGAAAATACAAATTTCCAAGTAGTCATACTTTCTCAACAGTTTGAATATAGACTTACATGCAATATAATAACATTTTTGAACAGTTTTATGTCAGTTTCCTCACATAGTCAGAGTCTAAAAATTCATGGTCATCCGCTATAATCTTGTTCACCAAATTCTGTAATAGCCGAATTAAAGGGCACCCTGGGTAGCCTAAAAGCTGTGGTTATAAAACAGCAAAAGCAAAGTACTAATTTACACAGCAGGCAGTAAGCCCATGAAACTTATTCCCCCAATGGGTGGAACAAGCCAAAAATATAGTTTTCTATAAATTTTTAGATGATAAATTCATAATAGGTTATTAAAGAAACTAGAATGTTTGGTATGTAATCTAAACTCTTCTGAAGTTAAAATTAGGAGGAACAAAATAGATTTCTGCCCCCACAAAAATTCTTATTCCTGTCAAAGAAAAAGTTCTCGGCTAAACTACAGGCCCAAAGAATTGGTTTAGTTCCCTCTTTTCTGATGATAATTTACATTACAAATACACGCTAACAAAGACATACAACATGAATATTATACTATGCAAAATGCTACCACTTTAGATATTTGACACTACCTTGGGTTAGTTTAATCATACCTATAAAGAAAAGAGATGCATATCTTTAATTTTAATAAAATAAAATAAAAATTATTGACAAAAGAATGTGGTTGAGTGAAATTGGCATAGATCAGAAACAATAGATGATAATCTTTAAGATTGTTTTTTCACTCCTGAGAAAATCCTGTTGGGTAGGCTTTTAAAAAGAGCAAAAGGGGCCCTAACCGGTTTGGCTCAGTGGATAGAGCTTCGACCTGTGGACTAAAGGGTCCACGGTTCAATTCCAGTCAAGGGCATTTACCTTGGTTGTGGGGACATCCCCAGTAGGGGGTGTGGAGGCAGCTGATCGATGTTTCTGATTCTCTATCCCTCTCCCTTTTTCTCTGTAAAAAATCAATAAAATATATATAAAAAGGGAGAAAAAAGGAAGTTAAAACATATGTGGAAAATATAATTGCCAAAGACTGCTGACAACATGACAGATTAAGTGGATGTAATTCCACACTCTGCTTCCAAACAAAAAGGCTGCTAGGTACAATGCAACAAATAGAAGTTAATACATAGCCAAGACCAGGAAATAAAGGATGACAAGAAAGTGCTATAAATTATGAGGGAACTTAAAGCAGAACCCTATGAGGGTGAACAGGCCCCACAGTGGTCGGTTGGTTTCCTGGGACCTTATATGTGCACAACTCACTAGAACTGGGTTCTAACGCCATTGCAGGGACAGAATATAATTTTAGATTTGGAAAAGCAAGAAACAATAAGACACATCATTGTGAAATAAATAAATGAATAGATACATTACAAAATGTAAGAGTAACACTCTATAAAAGGCTGTTTTCTTTATCATCTTACACTCAAATTAATATATACAATAACCAGCATTCCTTCAAAAACTGTTAATAATTGGACCCAACAGCTATAAAATAGTGTTTACCACTATGTATGACACATTTACATCTATTTTTCCATATAAATCAGCAAACAAAAAAATTAAATTTGTTTGTAAAAGGATACTATTTCATGGCATAAAAATGGTTTTCAAGTAATACATTTTAAAAATATGTTTTTTGTTGATTTTAGAGAGAGAGGAGGGGAGAGGGAGAGAGAGAGAGAGAGAGAGAGAGAGAGAGAGAGAGAGAGAGAGAAAGAGAGAGAGAGAGAGAGGGAGAGAGAGAGAGAGAGAGAGAGAGAGAGAGACATCAATCCCTAATGTGGTGTGCCCTGACCCAGAAATCGAACCAGTGACCATGACAACACCCAACCAACCAAGTCACATCCGCCAGGGCTCAACTAATACATTTTATAAAAGAAGTGCATAATCTATAGCCACTAAATATAAATGTATCAATAGAAATGAAGGGCCTAAATAAAGTACCAATATACAGGTTCATTTATTAGATAACTCATAAATATGACAAATTTCCCAAATGAATCTATAGATTTAAAATAATCCTACTCAAAATATCAAGAGATTTGTTATGGGAAATTAACAATCAGATTCTAAAATGTATATGGAAATGCATAGAGGAAAACAATAACAAATGCATTCTTAGGGAAGAACAAAATAAACGTATCCTAATAGTTATCAATACAACTTTAAATCTTCAGCAATTCAGAACTTTGATGTCAGAGTTGAAAAAAAAAAAAGATAAATTGACTAATTAAATAGAACAGAAGGCTTAGACAGTAGCCAGCTTGGAACTTCTCCAATGTAGATGTGAACCTTCATTTACAGCAAAGATGGCTCCCAATTGCAGTCTGTGTGGTTGATCTTTCAGCAAGTGGTGTTTACCACATTTATAGACCATACATAAAAGGTAATTCTCGATGGGTTATAAATGTAAATGTGACAAGTATTATAGTCATGTTTCTAAATGGTAAAGTTGGAGAATATTTTATGACTTTGCAATAGAAAAAATTTTCTTAAACAGGATACAAAATGCATTACTTATAAAGGAAAAGATTAATACATTAATCTGTGTTAAAATGAAGAACTCATGTTGATCAAATGGTGACATTAAGAGTATGCAAAGGCAATTATCAGGGTGGTACAAGATATTTGCAACACATACAAGATTGAACAAAAGTAGGTTTACATTGTAAGTATGTGAAACACAGAGTTTATTCTTGTATTATTATTTATTAACTGTGGTATTATTAGCCATATTAACAACTGTGAACCTACTTTTGCCACACCCTGTATAATCAAAAAAGACTTTATATTCAGAATATAATAAAGAACATATATGAGTTAATAAGAAAAAATAAAGATAATACAACTTTTAAAAATAAGCAAGAAACTTGACCTAGGCATATCATAAAAAGGACATTTCAACTGTTAATAGACACGTTTGAAAGATGATGTAACTCATGAGAGGTCAGGGAAACACAAATTAAAACCACAATGGGATAACACCACACATACCAAATTGGCCAAAATTGTACAGACTGACCATAAGAAATGTTAATAGTTTGAAGTGATGAGGATACAAATGATCGAAAGTGAAAATTTAAATTAGAAAAAACACGTTGAAAACCACTTATTTTTTAGAGCAGCTTAAGGTTTACTGAAAGAAAAAAAAATGAGCCGAGATTGCAGTGATCTCCAGTGAGGACACATACGAGAAGCAACCAATGAATGCAGAGGTAGGTGGAGGGGCAGATAGGTGTTTCTGTCTCTTTCTCTAAAATCAATAAATTTAAATAATTTTAATGTGCAGAAAGTACAAAAAGGTACTTCAGTAACTAAACTTTTTAATTCATTTGGTTGTCTTATACCATTAACTAAACACCATGTATGCTGAATAGTAGTTATGATAAATGACATCTTTATCTTGTTCTTGGCTTTAGCGGAAATTTTTCCAATCTTGCATCATCTTTCCTGGGGTTCTCTTTTAGGTATACTTTACTTGAAGGCCAGCTTTTATCAGACTAAGGACACATTAGGTATAGTCCTACTTTGCTAGAAATTCATATTAAGAACTGATGCTTTCTTTCCTGCTTTTTTCAATATAGGGATAATTAATACAAAAATTAAGTTATTTTTCCATTTATAAGATGTATATGTCATGATATATTATTAGTCATAATAGTAATTTACGCTATTGTTGGATTCTATTTGCCAATTGTTTTTTTAGAATTTTGATCTGTTTTAGTGGAATTAGCCTATAGTTTTCTATTTTAAGGAATCTTCTTCATTGTAACATAACAACAAGTGATCTTTCTTTGTGGGAAACCTTTTGTCTTTCTAGACATCTTTGGGTTTTATTTTTATCCTTAATATTTTGACATTTCACCACATTTTGTCAGTATCTGTTCTCCTTCATTTATTTTATGGTATGTTCAGCAAGATTTTTACCAAAAATGTCTTGATTTCCTATTGATGTCTCCATGGTATTCTGTTTTTAAACTGTTTTTTATTATGTATTACATTCTGTGAAATTCTTTTATCTTCAAGTCCATCTTTATCTTTTTATATTCCATCTTTAGAAAATTTCAAATTTTCAGTTATCATTTTTAATTTCCAAGAATTTTATGGATGCAAAGTCCTCCCAAATTTATCTGAAATTATTTACTACACTTGGTTGAAAATATTTTTCTTCTTGCTACACTAGTCCTGTTTCTCAGAAATTCATTCTTCTTTTATTGATTTTAATACCACTATTTCATGGTTTTGGTGTCAATCAAACGTTGGTGATTGAGTGTTTATCTTTGCATTTAAGATTCCCAATAGGCCTCATGAGGATACGGTTATAGGCTGTCTCTGATGATTTGGGAAAGAAAATATGATTTTCTGCATTGGAGTTGTTTGTATTTTTTCTTCAGTCTGAGAGAAGGGAATTCTTTTCATTTTTATAGGTCAGCAACTATCCATTGCCTTTCTCTGACTCTCTGTATCTAGTGCACATATTCATTAATTTAGTCTCAGGACAAATACTCTTGACATGTGGGGTACAGCATAGTCAGAGGAAAAAGAAGAATCAGCACACCTAACTGTTACAAATGTAGTTCCATGGTTATTCATCATAAGAATTCTCTGGCATCCACTGCTGCCCCTCATATTCCCTCTGAGAAGGCTGTTCCCCTGAAAGCAAATCTTCCTTTGGAGCAGTCTCTTCCTACACGCACCATTTTGTTCTCCTTTAAGTCAGGCTAATGTCTGCCTTTCAAGAATTCCTAAGATTATCTATATAATGATGGAGTCTGTTTTTCAAATCTGCACATTGAAGTATTAGTACCAGTTTTAGATCTTTCTTTTCAGCTTACTTACTTCACTATCTTGTTCTGAGTCTTATTACATTTTTGATTATTTCACAAGTAGGACCCAATAGTTTATATTTCTCATTGACACCTTAAAAAAATAACTATACTGTCTATAAACAGCATTTGTTTATAACTGTTGGTCCTTTTAATTCTTGAACCCATGTTCTGTATTTGGCCACTGTAAATTATTGTGTGCTTGAATAATTATGTAAAACCTATCAGTTACAAGACACTTATAAACTCTAAATAAAACTCTAACTGCTAAATATACAAAGCTTTCAAACATTAAAAGAAATATGACTCTTTTCAAGAAGAGTTGCCTGAAAATAACTCTATAATAGCCTTTGGCTAAGTCTCAGAACCTTTAAAAAATATGTTTTTTATTGAATTTTTAGAGAAAGAGGAAGAGAGAAAGATAAACATCATTGATCAGTTGCCTCCTGCATCCCCCCTTAGCGGGAATTGAGCCTGCAACCCAGAAATGTGCCTTGACAAGGAATCAAACCAGCAACCCTTTGGTGCACGGGATAACACCCAACCAACTGAGCCACACCAACTGAGGCCCTGAAAATCCTTAAATGAGCATCTTTGCAGAGAGTATACGTATAAGGCATACAGTACCACAGAATACTAATTTCTTAATATCTATGAGAAAAGAACTATTGCTCTATTCCAAAGTGTAACTTCAACAAGCAATTTATATTTCAAGTACATCTCTATTTTATTAAAATATCATGCCAAATATCAAACTGATTAATTTCATTATTTTTACCATAGAATACTGGTATTGTGCTGAGTTATGTAACACTACTCTACCATTCCAAAACTCCAAGTTGACTTGCTGGGTCTCTAGTCTGCCAAGCATACCAAGCATGTTGTATATATGAAGTAAATATATACAACATGATGATCTAGACTAGATGTGCTTTTCTAAAACAAGAGAATATTTGTTTACATATAGATTTCTAAATCAAGTCTTTATATTGCAGTTAGTAAGAAGTGTACAACATAAAATTCTTTATACTGTACCAAAATACTGAGTTGTTAATATTTTAAAATTAATAATTATTTTAAATTTAGGTTAAAAGTAGATATAATTTGGAGGCATCAAGCCAAAGATATAATGTGAATGTTATTTTAAAAGTGAAGGGTTTTCTGTTTATTTGTAACATCTCATATGTATGCTTAGGCAGTGCTTCACTGCCCTTGCTTTCCTACGTACTTACCAGCTATGTAAGCTCAGGAACATTGCTTATCTTAAACAATATATGCTTCAAATGTCATATCATGAGAATCAAATCAGATAAAATATCAGGCAATTAGAACCATGCCTGACACATGTTAAGCCCTCAATAAGTATTAGCTATAATTATTTATTGTTATTCTCTCCCATTATTCTGTCAAAGAATCCCGGATTACAGAAAAGCCATTTCTTCTAAGATAAACAATTTATGGTAAGACTTAAGGAAAAAAAAAATGTAGTATTATTGCTAACATACATTTTATGGTGATGGCATTGAAATACACAAAAGAGTCATTCCTTTTGTGTCAAGAGTTGTATGAAAATGATTTTCTAGGACTCACTTGAGGATCTGTAAAGTTTTCACATCAGCAGCTTTACAACAAAGGTACTGCTTCAGTCAGACACAGCATCGAATTCTACCAGAATTATCTAGTTGTGAAACAGTAAACTGGGGTCAGTAGGAAATGAAATGTCAAACTCAAGGAAACTGGAACAAGGGAAAATCATAACTCAGACCAGAGGTAAACAACTGGAGACACTGGGGCTGCAGAGTGGGGGATGGCAGGGAAGAAGTGTCAGGAGAAATGCTGGATGTCCACAATCACTAAAGGTCAAAATAAAACCCATAGAGTATCTTAGCTCATAGAAGTCAAGCTCTCTCCCAGGCCCACATATAGACTTAGGGAGGGGGATTCTTTATGTATGTGCCACCGGATGCATTGACTATGCTCCTCCTAAAAATATGTACTTTGATAATTAAAAACTAATAGATAATTGGTTATGGTTGGAAAATTAAAATAGTAAGTAATCTGAATATCCAAATCAATATATTGTTTCTATTGAAAAAGGGAGGTCCAATGCCTAGAATAAGGATTAACCAATGTCTATACTAGTGAATCTATTATAGTAGATTCACTAGTAGTAGATTCATAGTAGGCACTCAAAATGAATGAATGAATGAATGAAAAGAATAAATGAACAAAGGATCAAAACAACCAGTGGTGAAAGTGCTGTAATCATTTCTTAAGTATGGAAATATATTACTTAGCTACAGACCTATAAGCATTCCTGCTACTTGAAATACAAATGCCACCCTGACCGGTTTGGCTCAGTGAATAGAGCATTGGGCCTGGACTGAAAGGTCCCGGGTTCAATTCTGGTCAAGGGCACTTACCTTGGTTGCAAGCTCAATCCCCAGTAGGGGGTGTGCAAGAGGCAGCTGATCAATGTTTCTCTCTCATTGATGTTTCTAACTCTCTATTCTTCTTCCTTCTTCAATAAAAATATATTTTTTTAAAAAAAAGAAATACAAGTGCCAAATTCCATTTATTTTCAGAGTCTTCAGTATCTGAGATATTGCTCTTTAACTCTGAATTTAAGCATCCTCTTTTCTGGTTCTGTTTGGATCACAGCATCATTGACTGTTACCCACCGGAATCTACAATATTCTGAAACTGCCTCTTCAATATCTTTCTTGAAGCATTTTCAATTATTTAGCTCACAGGCCAATCAGGATCCTCCTATAATTTTAGCTCTAACAACAGGGAACTGACATCCCAATTACACCTACCTGTTTGCATCTAAATAATGATAACACTTATAAGAGCATTATTATCTACTACCAGAAATACATTTTCTGAGCATGTTACTGCCTAATCTCTCTGAATTTCTTTGCAAATACAGTTTGGTGTTCCAATTGTTTGTCTTCCCTCAGTCATAATAGCCCTTTTTGGTCCCTACTCCACCTCCTGATTCCCCTGGTTTAGGACTTTTACTCTGATAACCCCAGTTCTCCAGGTGAGCAAGGATGCCTTTCACACTCTTCTCTCCAGATGCCCAATTGAACATCACCCAGTGTCCCAAACTCCTGTTCTCTTTCTAATTCAAATCGCTGAGGGCTGAGCCCTCAATATTTTTTGCCTTATTTTTAAATTGATTTTAGAGAGAGGGAGAGGGAAAAAGGGGGAGAGAGAGTAATATCAATTGGCTCCCCCCTGTACACCTCCTACTGAATATCAAGCCTGTTAATGTATATTTCTACCAATTTACCATTTGTCATAGATATTGAAGAAATTTATTCTACACACAAAATAAACCATAATGATATCTAACTCTCTACCAACCCTAATATTACAATTTAAAAGTCAGCTGGATCAAAAAAGTACAGAACACTTTCCCTTATTTCCTAAAAATAAAAGTATAACTCATTCCTTTAAACATAGCTTGCCCACTTACACATATGCAACAAAGACCTGGAGTAACATCAGGATTAAATTTTCACCAGAACTCTGCTTTGGGTGGGGGGCATGCATGTGTGCATGTGGACATTGAATTAAGGCTCTACTTCTATTCTGGGCTTCTATTAACCTAGGGCAGAAAAACATCTAAAAAACACCCACCCTAGACCTTAGATTAGACCAACGGCTTATTCTTGACTGGTTTTTAGAACCACCTGGGAAGTTTTTGAGAAGTACCAATGCCCAGATTCCATCCAGACCTATTATATAACAGTCTCTGAGTGTGGGACTCAAACCTCAGTATTTTTTAAAGAACCAAAAATAACTGTTATATACACCCAGGGTCAAGAGCTGCTGCCATAGACAACCTTTCTGGCTTTTGTTCCCTGCCCTGTCATGCCCTCACATGACTTGCCCTCAAATCTGTCCTACTCTGCCCTCACAATACTTGGCTTAACAGTCCTTTTGAGTGCATTTAATATCCAATACATTAGGCAACTGTAACTCCTTCTAGAACCCCCAAGAGTAAGACCAATTTGCCCCACTTTGAAATTCCCAAACAACACAGTATCAAAGAGAAAAAAATAAGGAAATAGCTCAAGTGTATGTGAAATCACATTTCACCTGACTTTACCACTCTGTACCATTTTTATCTTCTCTTCCCTTCATTTCCCCATTTTGTAGGCAGATATCATAGGCCTCCCCCCAATACTTGTCTTCTTAAATCACTTGTCTCTAGTTCTAACAGAAAATTATTTTTCTCCTTAGTTTCAGCTAAGAAGTGATTCATTTTTTATTGTAACCTCATTAGAAAAGTGGTAGCAATGGAAAAGAAAGCCAAAATGTTAAAATGCAAAATATTAAAACATAAAAGGTTTAATTAAAGATTGGCTTGCAATGACAATAATACAATACCAAATACAAAAGATCCAGTTCCTTTACTTGAGCTAGAATAAGACTCAGAGCCACCAGTTAGCGTGGCTCTTCTGTGTGCCTGGCATTCTATCAGGAGCCCTAATCCTTATGGCATGACTGCACTGCCATCACCCCAGTTTTGTAATTAGTCACATAGCTGAAAAGAAGCTGAGTCATGATACAAATTTAGGTTTCTAATGCCAAGGCACATTCTCTTTTCCACATATGAAGATTGAGCAAGCTGGTCTTGAACATGAGATGAATTTGATTTGGACCTATTCTCAGGGTTATGAGACCCACTCACTCAGTTTATAGCATCTAATCTTTGTAGAACCTCCACCCTTACCCTTCCCTCTTCATCTTCACCTTTGTCTCTTCAGCTCTATAGACATTCTAGTTCCTGGGGCCAGTTCTGGTAACCAAGCTTTCTCTGGCTCCAAGTTTGTAGTTGTCTCCTTTTCCCCTTCCACATATTAATTGAATTTATAATCATTATCCTATATAATAAAGAGCTAATATACAAATGGTCGTCATGCCTTCATGCCATAATGCCATAAAGGCTCAGACACTCAACACTGGAGAGAGAGGAAAGGGGACCAGCCAGGATGCAGCCAGAGAGAGGGACAAGCTGACCGCCCCGTGGTCCCAGGTGCCAGGCAGGCAGGCAGGTGAGAGGTTAGGAGCCAGCGGTCCCGGATTGCAAGAGGCAGCCGGACATCCCCCGAGGGGTCCTGGGTTGAAGAGGGTGCAGGCCAGGCTGAGGGACACCCCACCCCCCTTGTGCACAAATTTCATGCACTGGGCCACTAGTAGTTGTATAAGCTTAGAATAGCTTAACTATAATATCACTTATCTCAGTATTATAAGGGCATAGCTACTCTTATACATAATATTTGATACATATGAAGTTTCTCTTGTATCATAGTTCTTTTAAAATAGAGTTACATTGGTATTATTAGTGGAGTTTTTTTCAAATTCTTAATATGTTTTACCCAACTATCCTGCAAGATCCCTTTTAGGCAAGGATTTGGGTCATATGCTTTGGTTTTTAAATATTAGATGTATATAAGTAAAGGCACAATAAAATGTGCTAAGTGAACTTAATCTATTTTAAGTAAAATATGAATTTCTAGGAGATATAAAACGGTACCAAAACTCAAATTAATGGACCTGCATTTACTTGCAAACCCATAGTTTTTGAGGTCTCTTACTAAAGACAAAACTAGATAGTTACACGGTATGATACAATTGGAAAACAACAAGTCATCTGCTATTCAGAACACAGTTGCCAAGTATACCAGGTAAAATGCATGCTGTGACCACTGTTGAAAGAGAATAAAGGAAAATAAGTGAGGCCACTTCCTCCTTATAAGGTTGAGAATTCAATCTCAGAAATAAAACAAAGCTTAACAAAAGAAGATGAAACACAAGAAAAGCTAGTGCACCAAGAAAATACAGAGGGAAAATGCACTGAGACTCCTTAATGTAGCACAAGAGTCACAAAATATGCATGCTTTACACAGAGCAAGGAAGGAAATTTACAGGAAGATTTTGGATTCACGGCATCGTTGAGCTTGAATTCATTTTGTTTTCAAAGACAATGTCAGAACTAAAGAGAGGGTTGGGTGTAGCTATGAAAATTCAAGGGAGTCTTTCTCAATCCCTTTGCTTAGTGAGCAAAGAAAAAGACCTTGAAGAGAGACCAAGAAATGTGGAGTTTGGCAGGATAATGTACAGAGTGATAGATTGTGATGTCAAGAAAATTGTGCACTTAGATGCCCAGGAAAGGTATGTCTTATATCTCCCAGCTCTTTATTCCCATTTGGGGCTCTCAATTCCTTGAGAGTGAAAGACAGTGCAGTATCTCATCATTTTGTCCAGGAACTCTTACAAAGGTCAAGGCAATAGAACCCAAGTCAGCTGGCGGAGCTCACAGACTCTAAGCTCTGATTATAAGGCCTTAAATCCAACTCCAACTTCCCTTTGGCTTAGGAAGAAACTATTAGCATCTTTTGAAAGGCAAAAACTCACTCTCTATAAAAACGCAAAAATACCACTGCAAACAAACACACACACACACACACACACACACACACACACACACACACACACACTGGAGCTCTTCTATAAAGACCAAGAGCTACATTGTAGATATACAGGAGGGAGCATTGAGAGATATCATAGCAAAAGCTGTAGACACTAAGGGGAAAACAAATATATAATTAATAAAGCATAAAGATATAACTCAAATTCATCCTAAAGTTCATTTTTCAAAATGTGAGGTTACCAGAGGTATCTCCCCAGTTGACCTGAGATGCTGTACAATAAATCAGGTTACTGCAAGGTCATTGTGTTAGTATTTGGTGGTTGTTTTTGTTGACTGTGAAAATATCCAGCTTTAAGAGATGCTAAGAGCCTCAAAACAGAAGTCAGGGTAGAAAAATAGTGGCGGGGGAAATGCCTAGCTCTAGATATAGAAGCCAATATATATACTATTAAAAGTGGCAAAATAATAGTATTTTGCTCCCCATCAAAAACTGGTATTATTATAAACAAATCAGATTCTCATTTTAATAATGATCATATATGTTTATTGATTGCCAGCATAAGAGACACCATTAAAGGGAAAAATATTGTCCACATTCCCCTAAAATATACAAATTTGCAGGCTTGAATATCTGTAAGTGATCTTCAACAAGAATATCCACCTACAGAACCTGCTCCTTATCTATACAAAATGACCCACCATGAAGATATTGTTTATTTTCTAGAGGTGACAAATCAATTTGATTCATGTCAGGTGCCTATAAACCTGAGGGTGGCCAAGATTTTAGGTAAAACCTATACACTTATTAAGCTTACAATATTAATTTTATTTGCATTTGTCAAAAATTACCCAACTAAGTTAACTCACTACAGAAATAAATATAAATGTATTATGCCAAAGACTACAGCTATATATTTGTAAAACTGCTTTCATGTGACTAAAAAATTATGTTACCATTTATCAAAATATCAAAAGTAAGAAATAATTCTCAATGCTCTGCACAAAGCCATACTATGTTTGACACAAATAATCAGGAATGCCTGTATTTTATTTTACCATTTGGACGTTCAAATGATAAGAGATTACAAAAAAAAATAATAGGCTGCCACTAAGAGGTTACCATAGTAAGCAAAGGCAAAATCAAAACTAATACATTTAATTAGCAAATCAATAATTTAAAATGTTTTTTATAACAAAAGCTATATAATAGGGAAGGTTGGAAGTAATCAAGTCAAATAATAACTCATGTCATTTTGATACTAAAATGCAAATATATAAAATAGTAAAAAGGACTTTAGATAGTAAAAAGCACTTTAGATAATAGAAAAAGTACTTTAGGCAATATGACAATTTTACTTCCATTTAAACTATAAGTAAACTAGACCTCAAAATATTTAATAACTACTTCCATCACATTATTACTTATAAGACTACATTTTATATATTATAGATACAATGATGGTAAAATAAGTTTATGATAAATTCCCAATTCCAATATATAACTTCTAAACACTTTTCTTAGAAGTCATTAAAAGAAATCAAAGTTCCTATTTGCATTACCTAATAGCTTTTGAACTTAATTAAAAGAATTTAGATTCTAATCTAATAATAAGAAGAAATAAATGGTATGTGGAGATGTAAGAAAATAACTTTCTACTAATCATTATATCATTTGTCTAGAAAGAATAATTATATTTTTTGAAGTTAGAGGGTATGCTGAGATTTATTTTTTTTAACTTGGGGGCTCTTATTTCCATGATAACCTAAAAAAATTAAAATGAGCACATTTAAATCATCTTCTGCAAGGCAATCTGTGTGCCCTCAATAGCGCCTGTATTCACAGTTCAAATGGCACCAAAAAGCACTAATTGGGTTGAAGTCCATGAGAAATGCATGGACTAAAATAAAATAAAAACATAGTTTCATTGAATTTAACAAAACCTACATAATGCCAGTCATTTCAACAACCATAAAAAATGGTTTCCAGATCATTTCAGACTCCAGTCACATTAAAATTATATTTTCAGTTTTTATTGGTATAGTATTGGCATTGATATTATTTGCATCTGATTTCCAAATGTGTTTTGTATTATATTCATATTAAGGTTTAAGCATATGAAGTTGATTAGGTTTGTGCATCTGTAAATAATATAAGAAAAAATATTCACCAGTCATGATTCATGAGAAATCTCTTTAAGTGGAGTTGCTGTGTGTGCTCTCATATGTGTCATCCCAAATCACAGATTGTTTTTTATCTCAATGGGAGCTTCATTTATAGTGTCATTTGTGTGTGCACACACTTGTGTTTGTGTAGTTTTTGCAGTACTAAAATAAACCATATGATAATTAAAATATTTATTCAACTTTTTACTAGTATCATAAAGACTAAAAGCATCTAATATCTAAAGGTAAAGATAATAGTTTATGTTTTACTCATTTCTGGAAACTTCCTTTTTCATAAAAAGGGCCAGATGAAAAGTCCCCGGCAACTACTGATCTTTCTCTTTTTTTTAAATATATTTTATTGATTTTTCACAGAGAGGAAGGGAAAGGGATAGAGAGTTAGAAACATCGATGAGAGAGAAGCATCAATCAGCTGCCTCCTGCACACCTCCCACTGGGGATATGCCCACAACCAAGGTACATGCCCTTGACTGGAATCGAACCCGGGACCCTTCAGTCCGCAGGCTGATGCTCTATCCCCTGAGCCAAACCGGTTAGGGCAACTACTGATCTTTTTACAGTCTCCATAATTTTACCTTTCCTATAATGTCATAGAGTTGGAATGATACACTATGTAGTCTTTTCAGATTGGCTTCTCTCACTTAGTAATATGCATTTAAGGTGTCTCCAGGTCTTTACATCCTCAATAAATCTTTTTTTTTAGCACTGAATGATATTCCATTGTATGGATGTATCACGTCTATTGAAGAATATATTGGTTACATCTAAGTTTTGACATTCTGAATAAACACTGCTATATACATCCAAGTTCAGGGTTTTGTGTGGACAAGTTTTCAACTCCTCTGGGTAAATACCAAGGAGCATGATTGGTGGATTATATGGTAAGAGTATGTTTAGTTTTGTAAGAACCCACCAGACCATCTTACAAAGTGTACCATTTTTGCTTTCCTACCAGCAATGAATGAGAGTCTCTATTGCTCCCCATCCTCAGCAGCACTTTATGTTGCCAGAGTTCCAGATTGTTGGCCATTCTAATAAGTGTACAGTGGTATCACCTTGCTGTTTTAATCCCCCTGATGGCATATGCTATGAAGCATGTTTTCATATGCTTATTTACAATCTGTACATCTTTTTTGGTGTTAAGGCCTTAGGCCCATTTTTAAATCAGGTTGTTTGTTTTCTTAGTTTTGAGTTTTGAGTTCTTTGTATATTTTAGCAGATGTGTCTTTGCCAATATTGTTTTCCAATCCGTGGCTTGTCTTCCCATTCTCTAGTCATTGTCTTTCACAAAGCAGATTTTAATTTTAATGGAGTCCAGCTTATCAGTTACTTCTTTCATGGATCCTGCCTTTGTTTTTGTACCTAAAGAGTCATTTCCATATCCAATTTCTTCTAGGTTTTCTCCTATGTTATCTTCTAGGAGTTTTTCAGTTTTACATTTTACATTCAGCTCCATGATCCATTTTGAGTTAATGAAGGGTGTTAGATATGTGTGTGCTGATTCTTTTTATTTTTTTTAACATGTGGATGCCCAGTTGTTCTATCACCATTTTCTAGAAAGAATACTTTTGCTCTATTGGATTGCTTTGCTCCTTTGTCAAAGCTCAGTTAACTCTATTTATGTGGTCAATTTTGGGCCCTCTATTCTGTCTCATTTATCCCCTTGTCTATTCTTTTGCTAGTACCACAATCTTGATTACAACAAAATAAATTATGCAAAGTTGCTATAATTTATAGCAGTTACTACAAATGTTGATTTTAGAACATAATAGAGGGAGGATATGAGTAGGGAATTAGAAGTTTAATTTTAATAATTTATATTTCCAATGTAAGTATGATCAAAGATCAGATGGAATCATTAAGAGTCGAGGTTGATCATGGAAGTGAAAAAAAAATAGATGTATGATAAAGAAAAATAACACTTTACTCAAGTGAAAGTATTACAGAATTTAACACCCAATCTTGAGAGAGAAATGTGCTTTTGTTTTAAAAGATGTTATCAATGTTAATCATCTCCAAATAAAAGTAGCATGGCATAATAATGGCTGAGAAGAAACATTTATTGGACGCATATTTTGTGGGAAGGTACTTAGACTACTCACACAACACTACAATATAGGTATTATTATTCCCAGAATACAAATGAGGGAAACAAGTTGAACTCGAATCATAAGAGCATAATTCTAGTTCAGGCTCTTCCAGTTATGAGCTCTGGAGCTCTGGGGAAATCACAGCCTCTCTGAGGTTTTGTTTCTTCACCTGAGTATAAAGATGATACTTGCCCGGCTAACCTTCCACCGTTGTTTTGTGATGGCATTTAGATAACATCAAGAGCCTCCATGTTGTAGAAAGCACCTCACAAATATAGGGGTTTATTACAGCTATAAAAGTCACGCTGATAGAATCAACACAAGCAACAGCAAAGTGGTTAAGAGCTCAGCCCCTGACATCATAGTAAGCGTGCATCTTAGCTGTGTTATTTTTTTTCCTTGCTAACCTTAGGAGAGCTATTTAATCTCTTTGTACCTCAGTTTCAATGCTGTTATAATCAGAATAATAATAATGCTTATCTAATAGAATCACTGTTAGGATTAAATAATGCAACAATATTCAAATTTCTTAGAATATGTTAGCCATACTAATTTCAGTATGGAGAACCAGTCTCTCAGTATCTTTGCCAATTTTCATCAATGACCAAATAATGTGTGTATTAAATTCTGTTCGTATCAATAAACATTTATTAAAAATCAATACTGGCCCTAACTGGTTTGGCTCAGTGGATAGATTGTCAGCCTGCGGACTCAAGAGTCCCAGGTTTGATTCCGGTCAAGGGCATGTACCTTGGTTGTGGGCACATATCTAGTAGGGAGTGTGCAGGAGGCAGCTGATTGATGTTTCTCTCTCGTTGATGTTTCTAACTCTCTATCCCTCTCCCTTCTTCTCTGTGAAAATCAATAAAATATATTTTTTTAAAAATCAATACTGAAAAATACTATGCTAAATATTTTAGAGGATGCAAAGATATATAGGATAGAATCTCTGCATTTTGGTAACTCAGCCTTCTGTGATTAATAACCTTAAATAATCATACTAAGAGACAGAGTGTGATATATGGGAGTATCAGAGAAAAAATCCTACTCTATTTCAGATAGAAACAAATATTTAATCAATTTCAATTAACTTGAGCCAGCCCAGCTCCTTGGTCCATGTTAACTGAGGGATAACATACAAAGTATTTTTAAAACTGGAGAATGCAATAAAAATGTATACTCATAATTTTGTTTTGTGTTTCAATATGAAATTGAGATATAGCTTTTATACTGAGAGTACTAGTAATTGAATTATCCTCTGGAAATTAACATAACTGGTACATGGATTTGAAGTTGTTTTTCCCCAAAATGCAGGTGGATCTGTGCTGCTCCATTCAAGTTCTCTTATTATTATCACAGCCCACATTAAAGACAAGTGTCGATGCTTGGGACTCAGTCTTTAAGTATGGAACAAATCAAAGATAAACGCCATGTTAGAGATTGAAGCTGAAACCTCATTTCTCTAGGTTGCTACTCTGTAATCAATCTGTTGAATTCAGATGTCCACACACCACACTGAAAAGTTGCTCTTTTTCCTTTTCCCATGCAAGGTCAGCAAGTATTTACTCCAGATCTATGAGGCTCAGATTGTATACTTCAGCTCTTCATCAAAAATTCAATTAAACCATCAATAACACCCCTTCAATAGCAGCCCATTTATATTGCAGAAATAACCTTTTTTCTGGTCCTTTGTTGGAATTTTTCATTGTTAGCTACTACATGAAACAAAATTTAAGCATCTCATCTAGGTTTCTTCAATAACTAACCATTTAATTTGTCCTAGTCCTGCAGTTTCTCTTCTTTTTAAAGCCATTCTGGACAAATTTTTATAGTGCTCATCAGTTTTCAAAGGACTTCCATTATGTTCAATTAGGTTTTCATTCAGTCACCAAGAAGCTAGATAGCTCAAATGAGTGAAAGCAAGAAACGATTGATTGATACCTGAACTATAGTAGGAATTTCTGATACTTTCATACATCACCCTCTGTCTTTAAGTACCATTAGTTATGTGTTTATTTTCTTTATGAAAATATGAGTCTTCAGAATGCAGGAATTCTGAATTATCTTTCCATCCCTAATGTGAAAGTACATTACAAAGTGCAAGTTTATTACAATTCAGATCACAAACTTTTAGTGGTTACTTAATAAGAGCTTATTGAAAAAAATCAAACTCCACAATAAGTCTCCTACCCACCTAAATTCCAATATTATCTCTTGATATCCTCCCATACATAGCCTATGCTCAAATGAATTCCAAACTGAGGGGTTTAAAAAATAAGAGACTATTTTGTTTCATCTCCAGACATTCTACATTAGTATGTTGTAGGTAGAGTTCAGAAGTATTTATGTATACAGGGTGAGGGCAAAAGTAGTTGTTTCAAATATTAGAAATGAATGCTCTCTTGTTTTTATAGAAAATAATACTATAATTAATAAATAATACAAGAATAAACTGTTTTTTTGCATATTCACAACTATAAATCTACTTTGCCTCACCCTGTATGTACACACATTAACGTGATCTTGCAAACTCCAGAACAGGTAAAACTATTTCTATTCTCCAAGGCCACTCTGCAATTTCCTAAACCTAGTTTTTTTAAATTATTATTATTACTAGATTCGCGATGCATGAAATTCATTCACTCAAAGGTGGGGGGGGGGTCCCCTCAGCCAGGTCTGTGCCCTCTACAGTCTGGGAGCCCTCAGGGGATGTCCAACTGACAGCTTAGGCCCGCTCCTCATAGGTGGAGAGGCTCCCACTACCACCACTGTGCTTACCAGCAGTGAGCTGGGCTCAGGGCTTCTGGCTGAGCGGCACTCCCCCTGTGGGAGCACACTGACCACCAGAGGGTAATGCCTGCATTGAGCATCTGTCTCCTAGTGGTCAGTGCACATCATAGTGACCAGTCATTCCACCGTTTAGTCAATTTGCATATTACCCTTTTATTATAGAGGATTATCAACCTAGAGTGGTCAGTTTCTTCTCAGATCACTATTTCTTGATGCTCATATTAAATAACACCTCCTGCATGAAGCTTTCTTGATTTATTGCTTTTCTAAGAACTTCTATGACATTTTCCTTATACATTTTTTATACTTGCCATAGTCTACCTTATAGGTATTTGAATAACCGTTATCCCCATTAAAAAAATATCACATAATAAATATAATCCCTTTAAAGGCAGGAACTATCTTAACCTTTTTAAAAACTTTCTGATACACTGAGTATAATGCTTAATATATAGATAGCTCATTGAAAAAAAAAGCAGTTGTTACACTGTCTTACATTATTTAATTCCTTGAATTGCCCCTGTAATTTTCCACATTGAAGTTAGTAGCTGTCTCTACTCAGTTAACACATTACATAAACCCTTACTGATCAAAAGATATAAGAAAGCTCCCACACTCACCTTGAATGTGCCTTTCTTCTAAAGCAAATCTGTTGCACCACTAAATGCCAGCAGGCCTGCTTTGTTCCGCTGGGAGACATAAAGTTGGGAGCTTCTAATTACCAGCACAGCAGCACACAGCTTTGTCCATAATAGCTTAGTTCTATGCAGCATCGCTACTCTGAACAAGTGAGAAATGTTAACAGGCAGAATGGAATGACTATGTGGATGGACATGACAGGAAGCAGCCCCTTTAGGCACTGCTTTTGTTTGAGGAAGGGGTACTCATGGTGCCAGGCACAAGGCCTAGAAATGGGGTTCCTGGGCCACCCTGTCTAGTGGTGCTCAGTGCCTGAGCAAAGGGGCAGCCTGCTTGACCAAGGTTGATTCTGACACCCACTCCTCATTCAATGCAGGAGAAGAAATGAGCCCTGAGGCTCCAGGGAGTTTGTCCATGAACCTCTAATTATTTGTAAAAGTGTGATTAAGAGTATAAGTGTGATTAAGAGTATATAAACATCTCCAAATAATAAATGTGTGCATGCCTTTTTAATGTGGATATTACAAATACAATTTGACTCAATAAAGTGTTTCACTCTTTCTATGTAAAATTTCTATGATGATTTTAAAACTTCTGTACTGCCATGATTCCAACAATTAAAAAATAATGATCAAGGAAAGTAAGATAGTCATAAATATTAAAAATTTTGTGCTAAATAGGTGAATACCTATAAAAATACTTATTAACTATTTTTTTACTACTTATTAACTATTTTTTACTACTTATTTGTGTGTTCAGTGTTTTCATTCATTGTCTTACTTATTCTTCATGAGAATGTGAAAGAATCACAGAAATGTGAGCCCTCATAAGCCATACCTGCAAGCCCTCTCATCATGCCCTGGACTTTTCAGTTATTTAAACCACAAAATTCTCTTTCTCCTTTGAGCCATTTGTGTTAGTTTTCCTCTTCCTGCAATTGAACCACCTACTAGTAAAAGAGAGGAAAAACTCGAAGAAATCATTAAGTCGTAAAGACTTCCTGATGCCCCTGATGTTTTTCTCTCTGAGCTCCCTGGGTGGCAATTCACATCTTAGAATGTGGTCAATCACAGAAGTCTTATTTCTACTATAAGATTAAAAGTTCCTTGAGCTGAAGTTTCATATCTTATTCTTTTCATAGGTTTCAATGGATCTAGAACTGTATCTTGGGTATATGTACTGCTCAAGGAATGATTTGCCGATTACTAATTAATACTTTCATGTAAACGCTTCTTAGCTGAAAGGATAAATGAGTTTTTGTTTATTTTTTGTCCCTGATGCGCTAAATCTGCTCTGATGATTCATGTTTGTCAACCAACTTGACAACACATGCAAGTCCCTGTGTGTTCAGTTCCTCTGAATCTGCCTCCCTAGACAGGGCAGCCAGGATATGTGACAACATCCAACCTTCCCAGCCAGATCTGTGGCAGGTGCCACCCTATTCCTCACAGCCAGAGAACCCAAAGGGAAGCAAGTGCATCAAAGCTATGGAGTGTCAGGGAAGCTGCCGGGTGTCATAGCAGATCCATGGGAGCCTCGTCTGACTAATGCTGGTGAGAGGGTCGTCCTAGGAGGTCAGCAAACCTCACCATCAAACCTCAGGAAAATGACAACAGAAACCCTTTTATAAGAATCTACACTAATAAAAGAGAAATATGCAAATTGACCATACTTCACGATGCCAATCAGGAGTATGCAAATTAACCCAACAAAGATGGCCAGTTAATTTGCATATGCAGGCGCCGAGCAGCGTTCCGCACCCCCCCAGCCACTCCAGGCCTCTGGGTAGCGTGGGAAGGTGGAAAGGTGGCTCCAGGCCTGAACAAAGGCAGAAAGGCAACTCCAGGCCGGAGTGAAGGCAGAAAGGCAGCTCTGGCCGGAGTAAAGGCAGTGCTGGCAGCCAGGGGAAGGAAGGCCCATTTTTGCATGAATCTTCATGCATCAGGCCTCTAGTAGAGAGATAAAAGCCAAACTCAGTGAAATTAAATTAACTCACATGCTACCTCAGAAATTTAAAAAATCTCTACATTGACTTTTTTAAAAAGAATCATTCAGCATGTGTTTTTTCCCCATCCCCTCCCTACCAACATATAGAGACAAAGAATTGCTTGTGATTTATCAAGGAAAAGCACAGGAGGAAGCCTACAAAGTCATGGTGTGCTTGCTCACCCGGGCACAGCCATTCGTTTCGGTGACTGCTTTTTCCTCTTTGCTGTCACTAAAGATTTAAATGTCTAAAGAGAATTTCATAAACATACTTTCTCTTTATGATGCCTAAATTTCTAGAGTGTAAATGAAACATTTTTTCTGGGAAATACAAAATAACTCTGGGTAAATTGACAGTCTGACAAATTATAATATATTGAAAAAAATAGCAAGTGTCTACTAGCTGCCCTCCACACACACACACACACACACACACATACACACACATACACAGTGGTTTTAAAAACCCTCTCCCTGTCATCAAGAATTTCACTCTAGTTAGAGTGATTCTCCCTGATATAAGGGGACTCATACCTTGATAATTTTCATTCCCACACTTTACTCTTGACACTCTTAACGCACACAATATTGAAAATCATAAATTAAAACAAAGCTGTAATTTTTGCCCCTATGTTGATGATAGATAAAGGACCTTCTCCTTTTCCTCCAAGACTGTAAAGTAGGAAATGTCTGCCTCCGAATGGCCTTTATCTGCATTTAGTTTTCTAGTAGCATCCTTATAGTCCTATTTAAAGGACATCTTAAATATTAAACATGTTCCCTGAATTAAACATAATTGATGTCAATGAAAAATCTAGTCAGTGTTTGCCTATGTAATACATGCAAACATTTCTACCTGAATGAATGCAAGTACAATGGTATCTTTAGAAATGAAACATATTTTATTCTATTAGACAAATTAGAAAGACAATAAAATCTTACTGCAGGTAGCCCTGTCTATGTCCTTCTAGGTAGCATTAAGGTAAGCTAACCAACACCAACTGGCTAGATTGGTTTAAAAATTTACAGATACTCCTTTCAAATGCTAATCACGCTATTTGCCTGTCAGACAAATTCACAACATTCTCAAGCATCTCACCTATGAGCACAAACAACTGCCTATTGCTCCATAGAGAGAAGAGGCAAACATTTTAGCTCAGGAGGTCAGAAATGTGGTTTTGACCAGTATAGATATTGTCAAAAATAAAGATAGTAAATCAATTTAGAGACATTAAAAAATGAGATCATTTAAATGTATTAAGGACTCAATACTTAAACACAGTGACTGAAAATGGTGCTACAGTTAATCAAATTTAATATTCAATAAATCCCAAACTGACCCAATGATGAAACTTCAAAACTAAACAAAAACCTACTAACCTGTTCCACCTAATGGGGGGTTGGGAGGTGGGAAAATACTAAGAAACTTTTGTGAAGTTCACAGTCCAGAAGCATAGGCTCACGGAAAGCTGAGACGTGTCAATCACAAGGCCGTAGAGCTCTTCCTCTCGACCCATATCTTACCACCATATTACTAAATACATATTTTCAGCAGTTCCTTTTATCTTGTACGTCATGTCTGGTTATCAAAAAATATATATAAGGAGTAGTAGAAGACACACAAAAAAACACACAATTTGAAGAAACAGAGCAAGTATCAGAACCAGACATGGAAGGAATGCTGGAATTATCAGACAAAAATTTAAAATAACAATGATCAATATATTAAGGGTTCTAATAAATAAAGTAGACAGCATGCAAGAACAGATGGATAATGTATGCAAAGTGATGGAAATCCTAAGAAAGGACACCCAAAATGCTAAAGTTGAAGAACTGTAACAAAAATGAACAATTTGCAGACTGAACACAGCTGAAGAAATAATCTCTGACCTAAAGCATATATAAAAAGAACCCCTCAAAACTGAAAATAAATAAAGAACAACAATGGACTAACATCAATAGAGTCAACTGATCTTCAATAAAGGAGCAAAGGCAATATAATGGAGCAAAGATAATCTTTTCAAAAGATGAAGCTGGTAAAACTAGACATCTACATGAAAAAAAAAAATCAAGACACAGACCTTATACTTTTCACAAAAATTGACTCAAAATGGATCAGAGACCTAAATTTAAAATTCAAAACTATAAAACTCCTAAAAAAATAACAGAGAAGAAAACCTAGATGATACTGGGTATGGTGATGACTTTTTAGATGCAACACCAAAGGTATGATGTATGAAAGATGTAATAGACAAGCTGGACTTCATCTAGATTAAGTACTTTTGCTCTTTGAATGATAATCTCAAGAAAATGGGAAGACAAGCCACAGATTGGGGAACAATATTGGCAAAAGACAACCTGCTAAACGACTATTGTCCAAAATATACAAAGAACTCAAAATTCAACAATAGGAAAACAAACAACCTGATTTAAAAAATGGCCCAAATACCTTAACAGACCCATCAGCAAGGAAGACATACAGATGGCAATTTAGCACATAAAAAGATGCTCCATGGCTGGCCACTGTGGTTCAGTGGTTGAGCATCAACCTATGAACCAGGAGGATATGGTTCAATTCCAGGTGAGGCTATATGCCCAGGTTGGGGGCTTAATCCCCATTGTGGGGCATGCAGGAGGCAGTTCATCAATGATTGTTTCTCATCATTGATATTTCTATTGCTCTTTCCCTCTGCCTTCCTCCTCTCTGAAATCAATGAAAATATATTTTAAAATAATAAAAAGATGCTCCATATCATATGTCAACAGAGAAATAAAAAATAGCACGGAGATACTACCCACACTTATTAGAATGTCCAAAAATATGGAACACTGACAACAACATCAAATGCTGGTGAAGATGGGTTATAACAAAAAACTCTCATTCATTGCTGGTGGGAATGCAAAATGGTAGAGACTTTGCAAGGCAGTCTGGTGGTTTCATATAAAACTAAAAACACTCTTACATTAAATTCAACAATCATGCTCATTGTTATTTACCCAAAGATTTGAAAATTTATATCTGCACAACAACCTGCACACAGATGCTTAAACAGCTTTCTTTATAACTGCTAAAATGTGGAAGTAATCAATATGCCCTTCAGTAGGTGAATAGGTAAATAAACTGTGATTCTTTCCTATAATGGATTATTTTTCAACACTAAAAAGAAATGGTATTGGGCCATCAAAAGACCTAGAAAAACCTTAAATGCATTTTACTAAGTGGGAAGAGCCAAAATGAAACACACACACACACATTGTATGATTTCAACTATGAAATTCTGGAAGTCAAACCTATGGAGACAATAAAATAAATCAGTGGTGTCCAGAGGTTAAGGTTGCAGGGAGACCTGAAAAGACAGAGCAGTGAGAGTTTTTAGGGTAATTAAAACACTCCATAATGATAAATACATGTCATTTATACATTTATCTAAACCACAGAATGTGCAAGCCTAAAAGTGAATCCTAGGGTAAGTTATGGACTTTAGATTATTATAATTTTATAATATAGGTTCATAGGTTCATCAGTGAACCACTCTAGTGGTTAATGCTGATAATGGGGCAAGCTATGCATGTGTAGGGGTACAGGGGGTATTGGAAAACTCTGTACCTTTCTCTCAATTTTTGCTGGGAACCTTAAACTGCTCTAACAATAAAAGTATTTTCTTAAAAAATAAAGTTATAGCCCAGCCAGGTGGCATCAGTTGTTTGTGGCATCATCCTGATACACCAAGGTTGTGGGTTCCATCCCTAGTCAGGGCACATACAAATATCAGCTAATGAATGCATAAATAAATGAAACAACAAATCTCTCTCTCTCTCTCTCTCTCTCTCTCTCTCTCTCTCTCTCTCTCTCTCTCTCCCTCTCTCTCTCATCTATCTGTAAAAAAATAAATACCTGAATAAATAAATACAATTATAGTCAAAATCTTAAAGTCTTTGTATCTATTTCTGTTTTTTAGTACTATGCTTTGACACTAAATTCCTATAAATTTTTGGTGTTTCTTTGGCAGGAGATGGAGCCATCTTTCTCCTGTCACTCTTTGGTGTTCAGGTCATCCTGACAATCAGGGGCATATCTTCTTTGAAACCAACTCCAAAACCCTGAGAAAAGATGACATTGCAAGAAAGATGAAATGGAGACTTCTTAATTTACAAATAATACTGTTGTTGGGCACCTGCTTTGGTGTGACAGTCAATGTAGCATTAGAAAAAGGAAGTCATCTTAGCAGTATAATAAAAGAGAGTTGAATTAGAAATATCAATGCAAACATAACATTTTGTAAAAAGAAAATGTTAATTTCTGGTAATGCAGAAAGGAGACAATGAGCTTCTGTGTCATCCTATTCTACCTCAAATGCTCATATAAAGTAACACATCCAGTATTCGATCAGTGGGCATCCAGATTCAATCCTATGACTACTCTCTAATAAAGGCCTAGTCTTCTTAAAATCAAATGATTCAATCTATGCAGGCAAGACAACTCAAAATAAATGAGATACCTGTTGTCAAAGCAAGTACAAGTTCAGAGTAACATCAAGGTAATTTTAAAAGTGATAAAGAGGTTGGTCTGAAAAGAAGAGCTACTAGTGGCCAATTTATATCAATAATCTCTTCAAGACAATCCCTTCTCTACTGAGGGTTCTTCATAACTGCAGGACAATACCCTAAAGAGTCTTATGAGCTCTGTTGTTTAATTAAAAGTTCTGCAAAGATACCTAAACATCACTGTGTCTGTCTGAAATTTTCTAATGTTGCTCTATCTTAAATCATTCTAAGGTCTTAGCAATGGTTCTTATAATTTCACCCTGGGTTTAATCTTTCTGTTTCCTTTCTTATCTTGAGAATCCTTTACTGTCTGGAGAAAAAAAAAAAAAGCAAACCTTTTTACCTTTTATATTTCTTCTAAATTCCATTTTATTTTGAAATTAAAATGTTTTATTTAATTATTTCCATCACCATTTATCCCCCTATACCCTTCTCCCTCTACCCTTACCTCCACCCCCTGCAATCAGTATACTGTTGCCCATGTCAATGAGTTTTTTATCTTTTTTTCTGTTTGGCTCAATCCTTCCACCCCCAAAAGCTAATTTTTATACATCTCTCTCCTTTTTTCATTTTATTATTGCTAGCTAGAAAAAACTAGGTGGCACCTGCAGGACTATGCCTGGAAATATCTTTAGCTATATCATAAAGTTCATTTAAAGCAGTGGTTCTCAACCTTCGTAATGCCGCGACCCTTTAATACAGTTCCTCATGTTGTGGTGACCCCCAATTTCATTGTTACAAATTGAACATAATTAAAGCGTAGTGATTAATCACAAAAACAATATGTAATTATATATGTGTTTTCCGATGGTCTTAGGCGACCCCTGTGAAAGGGTCGTTCGACCTCCAAAGGGGTCGCGACCCACAGGTTGAGAACCGCTGATTTAGAGCCTTTTCTTTTTTTCTATGCTAATACAGGCAGCAGTTTTGTTAACTTCCTCTTAATATATGACTAGGGTCTCCTTTTCTCCAGCATTCAAAAACATATTCTTCCAGGCCCGTGTGCTCAAGAGCCAAGGAACCAAGAGATCACTGGTTGGGCACTTGCCCGGTTGCGGGCTCGATCCCCAGTCGGGGGCCATGCAGGAGGCAGCTGATCAATGATGTTTCTCTATCATAGATGTTTCTATCTCTCTATTCCTCTCCCTTCCTCTCTCTCTAAAAATCAATAAAAGATATATTAAAAAAAATCTTCTTCACTTTCCATTAGCCCTACCTGATCTCCTCCTTGAGTCCTTTTGGCTCCCACTGACACCCTCCTCAAGGCCCTCAGACTATCTCTCACAATATCTTCAAGATCCTTTCAATGTCTACTGATGACTTCACCTAAATCTATTGCCCCTAGTTTTGGTGTTTTATTTCAATAAAGCCCCACTTTCAAATTCAGGATTCTGTTCCTGTTAGCATTGCTGCATAACAAGTGCCCCCAAAATTTAAAACAGCAAAAATCATTCCATTGTCTGTCATGGTTTCAGCTGGTCAGGAATTTGCAAAGGGCTCGGCTGGATAGTTATGAGCTGGGTTCTCTCATGTGATCACAACTGAGCCTTCTACAGTTGGAACACTGGAAGCTAGAGTATCTGGGGATTAACCAAACTTCTTTTTGTTTTATTGTCTGAAGGCGTATCCATGCCATCTATCTCTGCTCATGAACGAGTTTTGGCTTCTTCACAGCATAACAACCTTAGGCAACTGGACTATTTACATGGCAGCTTGGAATTTCCAAAACTAATGTTCCAATGAGTAATATGGAGACTGTATAGACTGCATAGAGTTTTTTTGGTGTAGCTATAGAAATCATGTATTGTCACTTCTACAGCATTTCATCCATTGCAAGCAAATCATAAAGTCACTCAGATTCCAGGGGAGGAAAATTAGACTCCAGTTCTAGTGACGAGGTTCTATAAATCCATACGGGGGAGAGATATTCTTGCAATCATCTTTGGAAACTAGAATTTGATATACGGTCTGACTGTGGAGGGTTTTGTTTGCAAGGCCTACACGTTTGACCACTTTTCCATATAGACTAGTTCTAAGTTTCAGTGTTAAGACCAGTAGAAAGGTATATTACAAGTAATTTAATAAAATGATGGTTGAAATTATAAAAACTAAAATTAAATTATTTTAAAATAAAATAGAACTCATATAAAGTTATCACTGTTATTACATCACATTCATTTACTTAGATATGTAAAAAAAAAAAAGGGAGGGGGAATTACAGCTACCTCATATGCTGTCTTACATATTATAAAGCCAGTTTTGTATATTCCAAAGCCTGATATGATTATATTTAGGATGTGGATATTGCTCCTCCAGGTTTCAGGGTGGAAATACACTGAAAACTGCTGTCATAGCCAATGAGAAGCCATTGAAAACATGAATGTCAATATCAAGTCCTTTTCTGACCATAGCTGTGACCTTATTGAGGCTAAATATGATTTTATTCATTCTTTTTGCTGAAATTGCTACAATTTATTTTATCTACAGAGGCTATTCCAAATCTTTTCTATTTTTCTCAAACCCTAAATCACCCTTTCCACTTCACTTTTTAATAGATGGCTTCAACTCATTCTTTTTTCCCTACCCAAATTAACAGTAAACCATTAACCAGTCAACCAAGCTAGACACTTCACAGTTTTCCTCATCTTCTCCAACTCCTCAACTTCTAAAAATCTGTTCTTAATTCTTACATATTCTATATACAATATATTTCCTTGGTCCTCATAGTTTGAGTTTAGTCCTTTATTTGAATTATTTGAATTAGTCAATGAATATTTAGCTTGTCCTCTTAAGTCTCTGTTATTTAATCAATTATCCTTGCTTCCTGGCAAAACAATTCACATTGTTTCCTTTACATGACACCAGTAAATTATAAAACTCATTTATTTCATCTCAGACTTCTCAACCTATGAAATTCAGCAGTCCAACTGTTAAATACCAATGAGCATGGATTCTATTCTAAGGGTCAAAAAACAGTGTGTTTTTGGGAGGGGAAGGAAATAGGAATTGAAATGTTCACATTACATTTAGATCCAAAATATTCATCTTAAGTATGGTAGAAACCACAGAGGAAATAAATATCAGATAGTTTATGAGGCTTGTGATAGGTCTAAAATTTCCCCTACTAGCAATCAATTTTACCAGTCTTAACCCATATGTGAAATCTGAAGAACAAAATAAACTGATGAATAAAATAGATCCAGAGACATAGGGGCATGATACAGACTGTTAAATCTCAGAGGGAAAATGAGAGTGGGTGCATGGGAAGAGATTAACCAAAGAACTTGTATACATATATGCATAAACCATGGACACAGACAATAGTGTGGTGAAGGCCTGGGGTGGGGGGTGGGCTCAGGCTAGAAGGGGTCAATGGGGAAAAAGGAGGACACCTGTAACACTTTCAGCAATAAAGATCTTTTTAAAAATAATAATAAAAATACATTTTTTAAAATGTATGTTCAAATGCAATGACTCATTTTCTCGTTTCTAATATTTCATCATTATCTTTGCTAATATTTGTGTTTATATTTAAAACAATTATCTTTTTCGGGTGACACAGTTAATAACAAAAGTTTAAAATATCATTACAACCTGGAGCCCACAAAATCAAAACAACCAAATCCCCCATCCCAGCTAATTATTTTCCTTGAGACAGAATTATACGCTGTTACTGCAAGGGACTTTTCACCATTTCCTACATAGAACACTCCATAGAAAATGTTCATCTCTGTATATTTGCCTACACTGTTCTCTCTTCTTAGAATCTACTTTTATGCCTGTTGTAATTAACATAATCCCATGTACCTGCAAGAGCTAGATATAATGTAGAACCTTTGCTGATGGGCCAGAAAATTATTTTTACCTTTCAGAGGCTCCTAGGATATTTTAGCCAGTCACCAGCATGACATTTACTAGTAGATCTAGAACACAGGGAACACTAAACACAATGTTCAGAGACTGCCCTTGGGATGTTTTGACTCTAAAGTGAAAGCCTCCTAGGTCTGGGAAACCTGCTAGTACTGGGGATTAGTGCAAACACATTGAGTGTATTCTCTAAGCCCAACTGGTTTGTCAGGAGCAGTGACTATTCAAACAAGAGGGTGCTGAGGTCCCTTGCCAAGGCTTTGATAGCAAAAAAGAAATGATTTCTGAGGCTAAAAATGCTACAGGGGTGGATACATTGACTCATCTGGGATAAAGCACATCAGCTTTGAAAAGAAACTAAAAAAAAGAAACTATATATGTATGTGTGCCTGAAAATACATATACACAGAATATATACAACACATAATATATAATGTGTAATATGTAATACTAATTTATAATACACTAGGGTCCCAGAGCACAAATTCGTGCACCTTGAAAGGAACTGTGGGCCTTGAGGCTGTGGTAGGCACAGAGGTGAGTCTCAGCCCATCCTCTGCACCCCTGCCTGGCCCCTCCCACTGAGGCTCCAGGTCCCCTGTCTGCCAGTAGCCCCACTCCTGCTGCTGCAACCCCCACGTGCTGACAGCACTAGCCCCACTCACACCCCTGAAGGCGCAGAGCTATTAGGGCTGGCGCCAGCAGCAGGTGCAAGTGGCAGCTGCTGCCCTAATCACCCCTCAGGAGCAGGAGAAGGTGAACAAGCCCTGAGGGGTGATTGGGGCTGGCTGCCGCCACTCACACCCGCTGACAGTGCCAGGGGTTGGGGGCTGGCACCAGGCGCCGGCAGTGAGTGCAAGCGGTGGCTCTGGCACCGGCAGCAGGTGCAAGCAGAGCCAGTGCCGGCAACAGGTGCAAACGCCAGGCAGGACCGTAGCACACAAGAGCAAAGAATTTTCAGTAACCACCAGAGGCTCATCCCGATGACAGTGACCTTAGCCCTGCCTTGGTCTGGTGCCCCTGCTCACCTAATGCTTCAGTCGATGCCCGCCATGTTCCATGCATGTCCCCTGGTAGTCATCGCACATCATAGTGACTGGTTGTTCGTTTGTTGCGGTTGTTCCACAGTTCTGTCTATTTGCATATTAGCCTTTTATTATATAGATAATTAAATTACATTTACATGCAATTATATGTAATATATAATATAGTGATTAATAAACCACATTTTATTATTGAAACATCTGAAGCTCAGTGAGGGTCAGCAACATGCCCAGCATCAAATGTCTAATAATTTGTAGAGCCAGCACTGACGTCAGACTTTCTGACACCACGTATTTAATGCTCCCTTCATCATGTTACACTCTCATTAGCGTGCAGTTTACGCCCATGGGTTAGGCGATGAAAACAGACAGACATGGATACATTTTCAAGAGGAGTCCAAGTAAGGCAGAAAGTGGCAATAGTTCCGTGCAAAGTACGTAACAGCTTGAGCATGACATGGCACTTATTAAAGCACGTGGCCTCCCTGAGGTGCCGAGGTAACTGGTTTCCCCAGCTCTTCATCCAGACCAAGTAACACTGGACGCTGAGTGGAAAGAGACAGACGCTTATCAGAAGGAGAAGTCACTGAAGTACGTAGCTTATACTGAATGGAGGTTGCCTCTAATATCCAGAACACTCGAGTTTTGAAGTAAAACATGACTTAGCTTCACACCTGTGCAACAAACTAGAGCAACAAGACGTTTGTCAGGCAGCTACTGTCAAAGAGAAAAAGATATGCTTTTATCCTACTTCCCAAAGAAAGCATCAGGTGTTATTTCAGCAACAAAAATAAATAAATAAAATTTAAAACAGCACAACAGTTGACATTTTTCTGCAAGGCATGATTGATTTTGATCGTATTCTAGTTAGCATGGCTCTGCATCTATGCACAGTTCAACAGACCAAACAAGATAACAAGCTCAGAATGATTTTTAAAGGAATATTTTGACCTTATGGTACCAATTTTTAAGGTACAATAATCATAATTAAACTGTCAACACATTATATAACTAATGTGTGAATTACAATAATATAAATAAGAGAGTAAAGAACAAAAAATACCTATAATTTAGGGAGCCCTCATGGTGTGGAGTTAAATACAACAAAATCCATAAATTGGTGAGAAATCAAAAGAAAAGAATAACTTTTGTGAATGTAAGATCTATTAGAGTATTTCTAGACTACAAAAATTCTTAGTCAGGTATTCTAAAACAGAGCCAGATCCCCACTTGGCAATGGCTTAAAAAAAAACAAACAAACAAACAAAAAAAAACTAAAAATAAAGAATTCTGATATTTACTTTCCTAAACTGTTCTATAAGAAAGATGACATTATTATATTCATTTGCATAGAGCTCTAAATATTTTAACCTACATGTAATAATTTAACCTATATGAAATAATGTAAGGCGTATACCTCCTGTCCGACAAACACAGCACTTTACTTCTGGGAGTCAGATGACAGCTCGCTGAAGAACACTGTGGAGAGAACAGCAGGGCAGGCGATTTATACAGAGAGAGAATCTAGCCCTGCCCCAGGCAGACAACAGGGTGAGCCACTACTGTATCTTGAAAGGAGCCATGATCCATCACAGCCTGGAACAGAATCTGCCTGCTCTCTAATAGGCTGATAAGAATTAGTCACACTCCGTTTTATAAAGAGGAGATAAAGATTGCAAAAAAGAATGAGTCTTAAGCACATACATTTATACATTTTAATACAATGTATTAAGTCACTAAGGTTGTAGTCAAATAGAATCATTTGTCCTCTCACACCATTTCTCACTTCTCAGCACACTCCATTCATTTCAGTGGTCAGAAGATGACTTTTGAAAATGGCATAAAACATTGAGAAAGCAACTTAACTACAATATAGTTATTTTGTTAGGGTGCATTGCCAGCTGAAAGAGCCAGACTTAATATTCAGGGCCATTCCTCTGGTGGAGGGAGTTAACAACTACTCTGACCCAAGAAGAAATTGGCTAATTAAACTGGTATCTAACAAGCCAGCTTCTGTAAAACCGAGAAATCCTATTGCCATAATAAAATGTTGCCCAAGTGTGTACTTTCTTCAACACCCCTTTTTCTGGAAGTCAGTCCTTCCCTTAAATATGTCTTTGATATGACAACTTTAGGACGTCATGCAGCAAGGCAGAACGGTGTAGTGATTGGGCAGAAAGTGAGCTCTGATGTTAGGATGCCTTAGTTCAAATCAAGGCTCAAGCATTCCACGTTAGAGTTGCAATATTGCCCAATACCTCTAACTCAGTGTCTTCATTGCTTTGTGTTTTTCTTTTTCATTTTGTTTTGTTTTAATCTCTGAAAGAGGGATAACAATATTCGTCTCTTAGGTTGGTCTAACAATGAATTTTTAAAGATCTATGTGGATTACTTAGCATCTTACCTAAAATAAATGTTTAATAAAGGCTACTTATTCTTACTACTTTTGTTCACAAAAAGACTCTAACTCTCAAAATATATTTGGCCTAAAATCCATCATCATTCCCAAGTACTGACTGACTGTCTACCACACGTTAAGCAATCTATCAGACTCAAGGCTTTCTCGGGCATTTGTACATGGAATTTAAAAACTGCCCTTAGGTATATTTGGAATCTAGTATATCAGCTGCTCAGTGTTTCTCAGTAACCTTAGGAATAAAGCAAAGCAAAACAAAGTGTTTGGTGTGTTTATTTTTAATGTCAGCTGGTCCATTTTTGTGCATGAATATTGACATTAATATACCCACCGAGTTAAAAAAGAAAAAAGAAAAACTCTGTACAATCAAGACATCAGGTGATTCAAACATACCATAAGTCTCCTTTCCTTGACTTATAACTATTATACAAGACATACATACAGTTTTCTAGGATGTGAGATAGATCCTAAGCCATTGAATGTTAAAGGTTGTTGCTTTTTCCAATTAAATCATTGAGTTGTCTGAAAAAAATTATAATAGCTGTTCAATATTTAACACGTCTTGACAAGCCTGCTAGTCTAAGAATTTCATGGGTTACTGAACTACAAATCTTTCCTTGTCTTTATCCTTTTATTATACATATCAAGTACATGTCAACATCTGACATTAAAAATTATAAATGCTAATTGGTCACTTGGTACTCTATGAATCTAACCACAATATAATGCTTCACCTTATAATTTTACCTTGCTGGAAATCAACTGGAATAATCTGGTCTCTCTCTCTCTCACTTTTTTATCCAATGATTACATTCATTTTTCTGACCAGAGTAAAACAGATCCAGCCATTCAACCCCCAGAGTTATTACTTAGCTTTTACTGTCTGCTAATTATATGGAGAAGGAACACACATAAAGAAAACAAAAGATCATTAATATGAAAGAAAATATAATAAGGCAGAAAATCATATAGAGATTTCAAGGATGGCAAGCTCTCAAGAAATGTTAGGTTGGTGGCGAGGGCTGTATGTCAGGATTTAAGTTCTATCTCTTCTTAACTTGTTTGGTTAGAAAGCTTATTAAGTATCATAGATACTCTCTGAATTAGTATGATCCAAGGAAACCCATAAAATATTTTCTGGCATCTAAAGCTATAACAGATGGCACACCTATCTATATGCGCATTAATGTGAGCTGATATATGCTTGCAGGAAATGAGGGTTATAAAGTGGTGTACGCACAGGGGGCCTTCCAATAATGTAATGCTCACTTAAACTCTTGTTTCTTTTATAAATAAAACATGGGTGTGTTTTTTACATTTCTAAGAAGCAGCAACATTCTTTCCAGAAAAACTAAGATGAAAACCTAGCAATATTTCAGACTAAAATATATATAAATTGATTCATCAAAAAATACAAATATTACATCTTGGATATTTTGTTTTCTCTCCAAATATTCCTTAAGCTTAGTCTGTTTGCATTATGTCATTCCTCAAATGATCATTCACAGAAGGAAATCTCTTTTCCCAAAAAGAAGTTTGACATTTATGTTCATAGCATTTTATTTCCCTTAAGGAGCCAGATCTGTTTATAGGCATCTCATTTAAGGAACATTCTAATGTGATGTGGAAGGAATTAAGAATGAAGGAAATTGATCCAATTTAATTTAATGTAACATAAGCCAAGTGATTTATTATAGACAAATTCCCTCAGCTGTGAGTTGTTGTCCACTAAAATAAGTTTCATATAAATTATTACATAAATGGAAAGATGAAAAAAATCTGGCAGTCACAGCCACCACAATATTAATTTTTTCCATAAACAGTATTTTGTACTCCTTCAACCAGGTGCATTCATGCGAAATCCTTCAAATACAAATTACAAAAATATTCTTATATATAAGTGATGAGGTTAATTACCCACACCAAGAGATTTATAGAAGGATAAGAAGTCAAACTTTAAAAGATATGAACCATAGGAACCCATCAATCTCTGGTACAGTGGGGCCTTGACTTACGAGTTTAATGCGCTCTGAGACCAAGCTCATTAAGGAGCTCGTTAACTCAAATTACTCTGTCAACTCAATGCAAAAAATCGGCCAAGAGACAGCTGGTATCTCAAAAAACTCATTAGTCAGGACACTCGTAAGTCAAGGCCCCACTGTATTCTACTATATGGATTGAAATCTCCTCTATTGCAAATAGTGAGCCATAATCTCCAAAATGTCCCAGTTAAATTGTACAGGAAATAAAAAGAAGTGAAGATGGTTCCAGCCAAAGACATGGCTTCTCTAGTTTTCACCTATTTGGATGACAGAGTTGTCATTTTGAATTCTTTACAAGGCACATAAATATATTTATGTATTTTAATAGCAAATTATGTTAGCATGTCAGTCAGGAGTCCTAAATAAATCAATGGGAGAAACTCCAGACGTTGGATTAGATCAGATACTGATGTGGGAGCCATAGATCTACGTGGTCCAGGCACAGTTTTCAAAGTGACAGTAAATTGAAAACTTTTATAGAAATTGGATACTTCCAGGATATTTGTATTATAGTTTACAAACAAAATTCATTCTCAAGATACTGTAAAGTTAAAATAATATTGATGATGATGATGATAAAGAAAATTTGGTTCAACTACCCATCTCCTACTAACGTCCTGGCCAGGGTAAAAGGCAAAATGAAGTCTTAGTAAAGACGTTTTATACTTTCCCTAACGTTCGATCTAACACCAGCTTAAGAATGATCTGGATTAAGATCATGGTGGGCGCAGGAGACACAAAACTCTAACTGGAATCCTCTCTAACTGTGTATCGTTGGGCAATGTCACCCTCACACCCAGTATGCAGGGCTCCTGTTCTGGGCCCATGTCTATGAGACCTTAAACTTTAGAGGACTGTCCTTAAAACTGTCTAAGACTCCCACAGGTTGCCTAGAATGAGAGCCTTCCAGAAAGGGTAGTGCACATCCAGACCAGTGCTGGGTCCTATTCACCAGAATCTCCCACCTCAAATTTCCCCACACCATCACCCATTATCAGCATGTTTCTCTCCTTCAGGGAGCTTCCCAATTCTTTACCATCACCCCCATCTTTGGCCCACATGTAGCGTGAGCCAAATGCCCCAGGGAGCTCCAGCACTGTCCATTGTTTTCTTCTAGAGCAGTGGTTCTCAACCTTCCTAATGCCGCGACCCTTTAATACAGTTCCTCATGCTGTGGTGACCCCAATTTCATGGTTACAAATTGAACATAATTAAAGCATAGTGATTAATCACAAAAACAGTATGTAGTTATATATGTGTTTTCCGATGGTCTTAGGCGACTCCTGTGAAAGGGTTGTTCGACCTCCAAAGGGGTTGTGACCCACAGGTTGAGAACCGATGTTCGAGGGCCACAAGGCCAGCCTGGCTAGTAGATTGCTTTCGAGTGATTTGAGATGTTCATACAGGTAAGACCCCAGAAAAACTATTTGCACCCCCCCCCACACACACACACACATACACACATTCTAGGGCAGCATTTCTCAACCTGTGGGTCGTGACCCCTTTGGGGGTCGAACGACCCTTTCACAGGGATTGCCTAAAACCATCAGAAAACACATATATAATTACATATTGTTTTTGTGATTAATCACTATGCTTTAATTATGTTCAATTTGTAACCATGAAAATACATCCTGCATATCAGATATTTACATGACGATTCATAACAGTAGCAAAATTACAGTTATGAAGTAGCAACGAAAATAATTTTATGGTTGGGGGTCACCACGCATGAGGAACTGTATTAAAGGGTCGCGGCATTAGGAAGGTTGAGAACCACTCCTCTAGGGGATAGCCTGAACTTTGAGCAAATTGCTTAACCTTTCTAAACCTCCATTTTCTTGTTGGTTAAAGGGGAAAATAATACTTACATCACAATGTTTCTCTGATGATTCAATTGTGTAAAATATGTAAAGCACCCATTACAGAGTACTTAGTGTGATCTGTCACTCTCATCCCACGTTAAATGACACCATAGCGTCCCAGATTTGCAGCCCACATGCAGAGATGATATACATCAATTGGCTAGCCAAGCTCATTTCATTTGCATGCATTTGCATGCCTCCAGATAGAGCAAGTACTCTCAGATTAGTAGGTGGCTTTAAGCACCCTTTGTCTAATATTGGTCACATTCACAAAAGTATGTTTTTTGTCACACCCCTGTAGGCATTTGAGTTTGCGGTTTTTATACCTCTACTCCTCTACCTTTTACCCTTATTTATTATTAAGGAATAGAGGGCAAACAGTTTAACTTTTTGGCTAGTGACAGACACAGGTCCTTTTCCAGTGGTCAGCATACTGCGGCTTGGCAAACTGCGGCTCTCAAGCCATATGTGGCTCTTTGGCCCCTTGAGTGTGGCTCTTCCACAAAATACCGACTTCTGCGCATGGGCCACGATGTTTCAATCACACTGTACATGCGTGCCCACACGTGGTATTTTGTGGTATTTTGTGGAAGAGCCACACTCAAGGGGCCAAAGAGCCGCATGTGGCTTGTGAGCCGCAGTTTGCCGACCACGAGTAGACAAACACTTGTTACCCCAACGCACGCTTCTCTTGGTATGTGGTCCTCTGCTGCCCCCAAGAGCCTCTGCTCATTTTACCCACTTGCCTTGATGATAGGCTATCCAACCCATTAAGATTCTCTGTTCTGACGTTAGTGTGTGGAATTCAGTGCGTGGAATATGTCCAGGTATAATTACAAAGTTTCACCTTGTAAGGGGTAATAAATATCTATTCCCCACCTGAAAGTGCTCCTTTCGTGAGATCTTTCATATAGCACTACCAACACTGTCTTGGAATTATACCATCACTGTCTATTTACAGTCCTCACTAAAGAGACAGTACAATCAGAGCCACATAATCCAGCCTGGGCCCTAGGAAAGGCTTCCCGCAAGAATGATATCACATTACAATGGCAAATTGAAAACCCTGACAATACCAAGTCTTGGGAAGGGTGTGGGGCACCTGGAAAGCTCACTTATTACTTAAGTAAATATAAAATGGTAGAGTTTCTTTGGAAAACACTTACTATATAAAAGAACAATTCTACTTCTAGGTATTCAGCCAAGAGAAATGAAAACATATGCCCATACGAACACCTATAAACAACCATTCAGACAACTTTATTCGAAATGGAAAACACAATTCAAATGTCCTATAATAGGTAAATTGGAGCATATTTATACCATGAAATACTAGTCGTCAATAAAAAGAAATGCGCTATTGAAACATACAATAACTTAAGTGTATATTAAAAGCATTTCACTAAGCGAATGGTGCTATGAACAAAAGCATACATACCATATCAGTCCATTTACTATGACACTCTAAAAATGACAAATCTAATATACAGGAAATGGATCAGTGGTGACATGGGTCAAGGGGAGCTGGATTGAGTGGGAAGAGACAGAAGGAAACTTTCAAAGGTGATGAACATGTTCTATATCTTGACTGTGACGGCATTTACACAGGGTTTTATATTTGCCCAAAGCTGACTAATGAATACTTAAAAAGGTGCATTTCATTGTTCAAGTCAATAAAGTTGACTAATATAAACAAATAAATAGATCGATAAATACCTGGTAATTTAAAACGTCATAATTGACAACTCATAAACTCCACACGGTGAAGTTTCTTTGGCTTACCTCTCTGGAGCCCCTTTTAATGGAATTCTAATAGCAAAACACGATACCATATCTCAGCAGTATAATGGACAACAAAAAATCCATCTTCAAAATTTTTAACGAAGTGTGATACAGAACATTAGGGTCCCTCTATCTAAAAAATATTTAGTTCTGTAGCTCTATTTTGTTCAGAATATTCTTACTTGGCGAACCTTTATGCAGATATCATCCTCTCTTTTTTAATATATATTTTATTGATTAAGATATTACATATGTGTCCTTATCCCCACGTTACCCCCTACCCTCCCCCCATGCCCTCACCTCCCTGTTGTCCGTATCCATTGGTTAGGCCTATATGCTTGCATATAAGTCCATTGGTTGATCTTTCCCCCTTACCTCCACCCTCCCCTACCTTCCCTCCAAGGCCTGACAGTCCAATCAATGCCTCTCCGTCTCTGGATCAGTCCTTGTTCATCAGTTTATGTTGTTCATTATATTCCACAAATGAGTGAGATCATGTGGTATTTATCCTTCTCTGACTGGCTTATTTCACTTAGCATAATGCTCTCCAGTTCCATCCATGCTGTGGCAAATGGTAAGAGTTCCTTTTTCTTCTTCCTCTTCTTAAAGAATACCTTTCAGCATTTTATATAATGCTGGTTTGGTGGTGATGAACTCCTTTAGCTTTTTCTTATCTGTGAAGCTCTTTATCTGACCTTCTATTCTGAATGATAGCTTTGCTGGATTAAGTAATCTTGGTTGTAGGTTCTTGCTGTTCATCACTTTGAATATTTCTTGCCACTTTCTTCTGACCTGCATGGTTTCTGTTGAGAAATCAGCTGACAGTCGTATGGGTACTCCCTTGTAGGTAACTGACTGTCTTTCTCTTGCTGCTTTTAAGATTCTCTCTTTATCTTTTGCTCTTGGCATTTTAATTATGATATGTCTTGGTGTGGTCCTCTTTGGATTCCTTTTGTTTGGGGTTCTCTGCGCTTCCTGGACTTGTAAGTCCATTTCTTTCACCAGGTAGGGGAAGTTTTCTGTCATTATTTCTTCAAAAATGTTTTCAATATCTTGCCCTCTCTCTCCTTCTGGTACCCCTATAATTCTGATGTTGGTACGCTTGAAGTTGTCCCAGAGGTTCCTTACACTATCTTCATATTTTTGGAATCTCTTTTCTTTTTTCTTTTTCGGTTGGGTATTTTTTGTTTCTTTGTATTTCAAATCTTTGACTTGATTCTTGGGATCCTCTTGTCTGCTGTTGGATCTCTGTAAATTATTCTTTATTTCAGTCAGTGTATGCTTAATTTCTAGTTGGTCCTTTTTCATGTCCTCCATGGTCTCACTATACTTATTGAGGGATTCATTAAATTTATCGGCGGTTTCCGTAAAATTCTTGAAAAACCTTATAAACGTGGCCTTGAACTCTATATCCAGTCGTTTGCTTTCCTCCATTTCTGCCATTTGTGACCTGTTTCTTTGTCTCTGCATTTTTTATGCTTCCCTGTGTTGGTAGAGTGGTTTTGTGTGCTAGGTGTCCTATAGGGCCCAGTGGCTCAGCCTCCCCAGTTACCTGAGGTGGACACTCTTGGTGCACCCCCTTGTGGGCTTTGTTCACAGTCTTTGTTATAGTTATGCCTTGATTGTTGTAGGTATCACTGGGAGGAATTGACCTCCAGGCCAATTGGCAGTGAGAATCAGCTGTGTCTGCAGTGGGAGAACTTCTGTGCTGAAGAAACCCTTCTGGGGCAAGACTTGCTTCAGTGGGGCTTTGGTGCTCACTGAGTCTGCCTCCTGAGTGTGTCCCTTATGGATCTGAGGAGTTGTAATCTGGATGGTCCCACTCTGGCCACTGGGTACACTGGCTCTTGGATCTAAGGAGGTGCTAATTTAGCCTCTGCCTGAGGTTACCCAGCAGGAGCTACGAAAAGATCTGCAGATTCCCCTTCCTTTTTTGGAGTTTGGAGGTGCCCAGATGAGGCCCAGCTGTGAAGCAACGCAAGCTGCTGTGGGGCCTTGGGCCTTCTCTTGGAAGTTCTGGGGCTGTCTGGCCCAGCTGTAATTTGTTAGGTAATTTTCAGGTTGCAAAGGGCCAGGGCATTCATATGCAAAAGCCTCTGCCGAAGCCTGGGTGGGGCGGGGTCTCAAGGAATCAACAGGGCGGAGCAAGCAGCTATGGCGGATCCTCAGCCCTGCCCTAAGGGGCCTCGTGTCTCAGTGTCCTGGTAATTGCTGCAAGCACCTCTGAGGGAAAGCCGCCCTCGAGTTCCGAGTTCTGCCTGCTGCCAGACAGTTTAGTTTTTCCCCGTATGAGTCCTGGGTCCCCAGAGACTTCCCGGAACTGGAGTTCAGAGCAGTCGGGAGCTTGTGACTCCCTCCCGATTCAAAAAGACAGCCGTGTCCTCAGGTACCAGCCCCTTTCCGCAGGCGCTCGAGCCTCCATACCTCTGCACTTTACTTCCGCAGCTCCTGACTCTCAGTGTGCTTTTCTCTTTCCTTCTAGTTGTAGAATTTCCACTCCGCCAGCCTTCCTGTAGTTCTGGATGATGTCCGTTTTGTCTTTTTGTTGTATTTGTGAAGTTGTTGTAGGAGGCAGCAATTTCGGTGTTTACCTATGCCGCTATCTTGGTTTCTCCTCAGATATCATCCTTTCTAATATAGAACCTATTTGAGTCATCACAGAAGTGAAAACAATAACAAATTAATGTGGCAGAATGAAAAAGAGGCTGTACTAATGATGATTGTTAACACAACCACTAAACAGATGCTCAGCTCTTCCCAGAATCAGCCTCACCATCCACGACATCTTGAGCCTTCCTCTCCTGGCTTTGGACCATCTGTCATTTGGCAGATCAGCCATATTCTGAGACATCTATATTCTAACCGCCATCCTCAAACCCTGCGAGTATGCACTAATTCTAGGCAAGACCATGATTGTCTATTTTAACATTTTGTTTTCCTTAGTTTCCTTTGAAACCCTATCACACAAGGGGAAATTTCAGTGGCAAATGCAGCCTAATTGCCTCCGGGAAGGTTCCCCTACCTTCTGGAAGCTTTTAGTAGCAATTCAATAGATTTTCAAACCTTGCAGAGAAGAATACCATATAATTTCCTTTAGTCAAGAATGAAAATTTGCTGAGGATTCGGCTAATTCAGAAGCCTCACAGATTTGGTGCATCTGTAAAACTTTTCTTCTTAGCTACATTTCCATCTCAGTCCTGAATATAAAATTTTAATTAATTATGGCTACATTCAGTTATCATTTTCCTGCTTTCTAAATTTTATATTTCATTTATGAGAATTGGAAACAAGCCATACCAGTATTGCTCAGTGGCTGAGTGGTGATCTGTGCACTGAGAGGTTACCAGTTCAATTCCTGGTCAGAGCACACACCTGGGTTGTGGGCTCATTCTCCAGCAGGGGGCATGCAGGAGGCAGCCAATCGATGTTGATGTTTCTCTCTCATGGCTGTTTCTATCTCTCTCTCCCTTTCCATTTCTCTCTCTCTAAAAATCAATAAAAGCATATTTTAAATTTTTAAAAAAATAAATGGAAACAAAATTCTCTTTCTTGATCTTTTAAATAGCCCAGTTACTAGTACCTAGTTAATTTCCAAATCCATTTTCTCAGTTGACTAGGAGAAGAAAACAAAATGGAACCAGCTTGCTGAACTAAATAGAAAAAGTTCAGAACTGAAATGAAGAGCTAAATTATCATTTCCAATGCATCAGATCACCAAGTTCCTGGACAGCCTAGGGAAATTCTACACTCTAAACTTTTCTACTAAATGCCCACTGCATCTGGCATCTAAGGTGAGGTGAGAAACATGGGGGCAATGTTTTATATTTTTACATGGCTATTTCTGGGGGTCCATTTTGTTGAAAGCACGTATATCAAGTTATTACTCTCTTGACAAGCTATCTCATTTTTACCCAGAGCAGTCAAAATACTTGATTTTAAAAATAAATTGAAAAGAGCTCTTTCATGTGATAAAACCAAATTAGTCTTAATTTAGAGATGAAAACAGACCCTATTGCCTGTGACTCACTGTTTACTGTTCTACTTTACCACGTTTTTACTTTCAGGAGACAAAGTTACTCTCTGCACAAATGCAAACATCGAAGTTCTCAAACCAGGAAAATTACCTTCTTTCTTCTCCTGTGTCTATCCCCTCCCTTTTTCAGTTTAGAGCACTGTTTATCCTTCTGCCTAAGAATCAGTGCATAGAACTATCCTAAGGGATAGAGTTGTGCTGTACAAAGAATCACATAAGAGGCAGGGGCTGGTGCTCCCATCACTAGAGACCAGCCTCGGCTTTGATTTATTCGCAGCTCCTGGCATGCTAACACTCACACAGTTAGTAAACAAAACAGCCAGCCAACGATCAAGACCATTCACATGTCAGAATGCTCTGCTTACCAAGAAATCACCTACTATATTTGAAAGAACCTTTACACTAAAAACAAACATGGCAGAATCAAACAGAATCAAAGGCAATGCATGTTTTAACTACACTTCCTCTGGAGAAAAACATTGTTCTCACTAAGCATGCAAACAGATTCATATTACTGCAAGCACTTGGCAGAACAGTAGTGGTAGGTAGTGGAGGCCTCACCATCAGAAAAACAGAAAGGCTAGCATAGCCTAACCCTGCTACATCCTGCTGTCCTTCTCTTGGCCTTTCCTTTTCTAAAGACCAAGTCAGGGAAAGTCAAAAGAAGGATATTTTTCTTGACTGATGGAAATAGAAGATTTGCAGAATATGCAGCTGAAGAATAAGCAGTTTCACACATTGCCCTAAAATCTATTTTTGGAATTCTTTTATTAAATAAGACAACTCTCCATTTCAGTTTTCCATATTGCCACTATTAAACACAAACACCAAACATGGATACACAGTTTTCAGGGAACCTCAGATATCCAGAGCATGCATGCTGTTTAATTCACATCCATGTGCAAACATGTATTTGGCCTCTCAAGGTGTGTCCACTTTAGAAAACAGTTATGATAAGTTCTACTTACCTGTGAGTTTCTGGCCCTGCTTCATTGCAAACCTCATAAATGAGGGACAGAGGACTCCTACCTTGCTTACTGCCCATGATAAATACTAAATATTTATAATAAAACTGGAGAATCCCTGGCCCTGATGTTGACAACAAAACCAATTAAAAAAAAAAAAAAAACTTGGCTGACTAATTCTACAGTACAGAGTTGGCTTCTGGTGCCAATTTCAACACATAAGGATCAATGCCTTAAGAGAAATGTCACACTAAAATTAGTGCAATCATTCTCTTTAATAAGATACCCTTATTTCCTGTATGACTAAGTTTTAGGGAACAAAATTTTCTAAAGAGCCCAAAATTAGTCAGAATCAAATGATAAGTATCACAGACAAAAAGCTACAGGGTACATTTTTCTATAGCTGTGTGTGTGTGTGTGTGTGTGTTCCATGCAGTTTTGTATCCGTTTTTCTAACCTATAACTAAGAGAACAAAAACTAAATAGATTTTTCAAGGAATAATTATAACTGGTAGCACCCTTGTCTTCTCTGAGTAGAAAAAAAAAAGGGGGGGGATGAGAAAATTCCAAAGCCATTTCTTGTACTATAATTGCTTTCTGTTTAAGGTTTTTATTACTGTACTAGAGGCCCAGTGCACAAAAATTTGTGCACTCGGGGGGGTCCCTCAGCCCGGCCTATGCCCTCTTGCAGTGTGGGACCCCTCGGAGGATGTCCACCTGCTGGCTTAGGCCCTCTCCCTGGGGGATTGGGCCCAAGCTGCCAGTCAGACATCCCTCTGGCAGCCCAGCAGCCCTCAGGAGATGTCCACTTACCAGCAGGGAGTAGACCTAAGCTGCAGTCGGACATCCTTAGTGCTTCTGAGGAGGCGGGAGAGGCTCCTGCCACCACCACTGTGCTGGCAGCCATCAGCCTGGCTTGTGGCTGAGCAGAGCTCCCTCAGTGGGAGTGCACTGACCACCAGGGCTCAGCTCCTGCATTGAGCGTCTGACCCCTGGTGGTCAGTGTGTAGCATAGTGACCAGTCATTCCCAGTCATTCTGCTGTTAGGGTCAATTTGCCTATTACCCTTTTATTATATAGGATGATCTTATTAAGTACAAAGAAAAGACAGAAGATTAAAATCTCAATCCATGACATTTTTTTAAATGTGTTATAGTGAAGGAAAAATACCTCTGTCCTCATTTTTCTGCTCCCACGCACGATTCAGTTCCCTAGTTCCCACCCTGTTCCTACTCAGAAGGAGGACCCTCCCCTCATTCCTGTCCAAATACCCACAGATTATTCCCTAAAAAACCCACTTCATCACTCAACCTGACTTCTTCCATTCTATCTACCCTACATTTGCAGGTCCTCTACTTGGAAATGCTTTTCCCACTTTTCAGAGTTTATAATCCACATTTGAAAAGAAGCAGCCTCTTTGCATCCCTTAGTCCATGGAGAGTCACAGCTTGCCCATGTGCTTAGCTGTACCTGGATTCACATGGGTTCAGAAGTGCCCTGGCAGTAGCATCTTTTTCCAGACAGGACACTTACCCATCATTTCCCTCTAACGCTCACAGAGAGAGGAGACCACCCACCCAAACCAGTGCCACCCACCCTCTCGCTCTCCCTCTGGTTCTGTCAGCCCCCACACAGCTGTTCCACAGCTGCCGCACTCTGACTCACACTCATTTCCACGAGCCCCACCTGCTTGCATTTCTCCTTCCCTTTTATCAGTATTAGAAGAAGCACAGGGCTGTGAGCAGAGCGCCCTTCGTGTTGCTGTTTAGATCAGACACATACGTAAACACCTGTTTGGCTAGGGCACAGCAAAGCCTTAAATAGTAGCATTGCCTAAAAGACATCACCAAGTTCAGCTAAAGAATTATTACAATTAATATGACAAGGCAGCTTTCATACAGCCAATCAAACCACAAGACACCACCGCACAAATCCACTTGCCGGCGTTTTGTGTATATGAAAAGGGCTGTTACTTAGAGGGCTGTAGAAGGCAAGCACTTGTATATAACAAATAGCCAGGTAAGTCCATGTTCTCACAACAGGGCACCATGGAGAAAACCACAGTCCTTGGACATGACAACTCTCTCTAAAGCAGGTAAAATGCTTTTTGAAAATCTGCCTTAGAGAATTCAGGTTGTTTTCATAAATTTCTCCCCTCCCAATCTACTCTGTACTTGTTTATAAAAGTGAATATCCATACTAGATGTCTATATTTTTTTTTATTTGTGAAGAAAATATCTCTTGATATGGTGATTGTCTACTTTGTCAGTTCAGAACAGATCATTAACCATTTTCTTAACTATCTTTCTTAAAGGGAAAATTAATGGTCCCTGTTTATTTTTCATGTGTTTTTTTTTTTTTTTAAAGAAACCCTATTCTCCACTTATATAATACGAACACAATCTACCTTTATATAACACACTTCGTTTGTTTAGGTACTTCACAAATATTTTGAAAAGCTTTTAGCCCTTCATCTGTTTTCACGTCCAAGGCCGAGTGCAGTGCTGCCTAGAACAATAAAGTCCATTTCTCTGTCCTGTAAATGTGCCCATTTTTCAGCCAGCGTGGCATAGAGGCAAGGGCTAATGGCCAGTCTGTAGCAATGGCATTTTGTCATGCCGAGAGTTAGCCGCAGGCAGCTCTTTGCCCAGATCAGCTCAGCGCACACTGCCTTGCACTCTTCCCAAGTGTAATCACCTTTCTAAATGTCACGGTGCCTGACATGTGGTCGGACAGGCAGGATTCCACCAGCTGGACTCCCTAGACCCATTCACAACACCAGTCCACTTTCTGTGAGGCTGGGTCATGTCCTCCGGACAGTGTTAGCCTTCAGGTGGTGCACAAGCTGAATCCCACCCCCTCATCCACCCGACACATTCACATTCCTGCGGCCCAAGCATCCCCTCCAGGGCACGGCTTTGCTGATGCCAAACAACTCTGTTTATCTTTCCCCTTTCAACACAGCCAGCAGATTTTGTACTTACTTCCTTACTTTCTTCTACTAAAGCTCTGATTAAACTGGACTATGGTAATTTTTTTATGGCCATCCTTCCCCCCACCCCTGACTTTGCCCTTAGATTTCTTCTTAGACTTTAATCTCATTGCTCCTCAGACAGCCCTTCGTTGAAGGCTCCAAGTTGTTTCCTCTGTTATATGCTCCCATTCTATTCTCTTCCTTTATATGATATCACATTTGTCAGCTATTTCTGTTCTTGTGACTGCAGGAATCTTGACAGCCTTGTTTACAATTCATCCCCAATGCCTGGGAAGGTGCCTGGAATCTGCCAGTTCTCAACTGTTTGAAAATACCAGGTGAATAAGTGAATGCATGGTAGCTTCTGGGCTTGTAGCTTTTTTTTTAATCCTCACCCGAGGATATGTTTTTGATTTTTAGAGAGAGACGAGAGGAGAGAGAAACATCAATGTGAAAGAGAAATATTGATCGGTTGCCTCCTGTACGTGCCCGGACTAGGGATTGAAACTGCAACCCACGTATGGGCCCTGATTAGGAATGAAACCCACAACTTTTGGTGTACAGGATGATGCTCCAACCAACTAAGTTACCTGGTCAGGGCTGTACCTATAGCTTATTCAAGTGTTTATGCCCAGTTTATCCAAGTCAGTGAGCAATAATTATTTGAATCAATGATCAACTCAGTAAATTGTGTTATCCGTTTATACCAGGGGTGGGCAAACTTTTTGACTCGAGGGCCACAGTGGGTTCTTAAACTGGACCGGAGGGCCGGAACAAAAGCATGGATGGAGTGTGTGTGTGAACTAATATAAATTCAAAGTAAACATCATTACATAAAAGGGTACGGTCTTTTTGTTTTTAGTTTTATTCATTTCAAACGGGCTGGATCCGGCCCGCAGGCCGTAGTTTGCCCACGGCTGGTTTATACTTTACAAATATAGTCAAATTGTAAAGAACTTGTATAACCTAATTTCCCAAAACTTATAAGGATCACAGACATGGGAGAGTAGACTAAAGCATTGGGAATTGAGATTTTTAAGTATAACTTATTTTTAACTAGTAGTATCTTGAAAATATCGTACTGTGCCATGAAAAACTGCTCTGATGTATGCCCAGCAGCTAAACAAAAGCCCATACATATTCATACATGTGCATTATTAAGTATGGAAAAATTAAATCATAGGTTATTCAGAGTAATTCAAGCCTTCACCTTAGTTTTGCTTCCAGTATTGCTTTCTACTTATACTTGCGTTTTTAAAAATAATAATCAATTAGTCATAGTCAACATTTATGTGCAGAGACCATATGATGCAGTATGGAGAAATGCAAAAGAAACAGCAAGGAGACAGATGGCTCCATGTAATATACATAATAAAATGTCCTGCTCTGCTCTGCCTTACTTGGGCATTAAGCATTCAATCTGTAATGCTTTATATGCTTTTGCATAGGTGTAGGGTTTTTTCCTCTGATTGGACCTGAAGTTCCTTGGCAACAAATACCTTGACTTTTAGTTAACTCCTTTTTATCACCACCTGTCCTTCGTTCTTACCGTATCGCATCATACATTCATTTTTCAAGTATGTACTGAGTGTCCGCTCTGTGTCAGTTACTCGGCTAGACCCAGGGTATACAGCAGAGAAAAAAGATAAAGTCCTGGCTGTACTGGAGCAATACGAATGTGTCTGTGGGAGGTGGGGCAAAGCAAAGATTAAGCAGGTAGCCAAATAAATATAGAAATGTAGTTGGAAAGGGTGCTATTAAAAACACAACCAATTAAGGGGTCAGAAACTGATAAGGTTATTTAAGATGAAATGGTAAGGAACATTTAAGCAAAAATACGATTATATTGAGGAAAGCATTAAAAGCTCTGAGAAGAATGTTTCAGGCAGAGAGAACCAAAGGACAAAGGCTCTGAGGTGGTAAGGAGCCCAGTGAGTTCCCAGAACATCAGAAAAGAGTTGGAGCTAGAGCGAAGGGAGTGACGGAGGCAGCGAGGTATAAGATGGGTTAGAAAGGGCCAGATCGTGTAAGGGGGACACAGTCACTGGTAAGAAGCTTCGATTTTATACTCACAGAATAAGAAGCTTATGGGACATTTTGAGCAAGAAAGTAACAATCTGATTTACCAGAAGATAATTCTGGCTGCTCTGGAGCAAATGGGCTAGTGAGTTATAAAAATGGGAGCTGTGAGACCAGTTGCCGGACCAGGTAGTCCCCTGAAGTGGAGAGAAGTGGTCAGCATTGAACCTATTTTGCTAGTAGAGCCAGCAGATGTGACTTGCTAATAGTTTGCATGAGAGTTGTGAGGACATAAGAAGAATTGAGGACGACTTCTGGGTTATGGGTCTATAAAGGGGTGAATGGTGATACAGTTATGAGATATGGAAGACTGGGGAGAAGCCTGACATGGAGCTCCTAACAGCAGATGCTTCAGAAATGGTAATTTGGTAACTGAAAAACAGAAAAGTACAAATTAATACCATTGCAAGCTGTTTATATAAGCGATAATAAGTACATAGCCTCAAATTCCAATTCTGTAGCATTTTAGAAAGAAGCAATAGTAATCATAGCAAGAACTAGGAAAAAATAACATTCTGAGAAAAAAATCACCTTTAGAAAGTATAACTGAAAATTGTTTCAGACAACCATAGGATGTTATCTTCAAATTTCATAAATTCTAACAGCTCTTATATTAATTTAGATTAGTTTGAAGTTCTTTGTTGAATAATCAGCAATGGTTAAGTTCATTTATCTCTCACTTACTTAGCAGAAGACATTTCTGTTTAGTATTAGAAGAATTTCCTACCTCTAGATACTCATGTTTTCAGAGAAGTTAAATCATCAGACAAGCTAAATCATCTTTATTAATTGTCACGATGGCAATCAGTTGAGAACTTTCAACTTGACCTCTATGTAGGACTCCGAACAGATAAAGATTAGTTGCTATGGTATCTTAATAACGTAAATATCCATTCCATCAAGACTTGATTTTGAAATTCATCTCAGAGTTTAATAGTGAAGTACCAGTTCCTTAATTGGTGAGGTTTGATTAATATGTCCTTTCTTACATCCACATGGCCCATTTGCTGTAGGTTAAATTTATTTCATTTTTCAAGTTACTACAGTTTGGGGATTTCTGCTTTCCTCTCGTCTCTGATATAAAGTATCACACCTTGGCAACCTGCACTAATCTATTTTTAGCAATATTCTAGCCGCTTAGATTTAAGACTTTAGACATTTAGCAAAGCATTTTTGTGTGTGTATATTTGAAGAATAGACACTGGGGCAAGAAGCAGCATTTCATTTGCACACATTTTTTTTTTTTTTTTTTTTTTTTTTTTTAGGAAAGGAGAGGGGTTTTTTGCTGTTTATTACCTAAGATTTGAAACTTTTGCCACTATACTGCTCAGTAAACCCTAAGGATAGTTTTCAATTGGTCCAAGTTACAATAATCTTGTGAAGATTTACTGCTGAGTTTCATGTTATTGTAAATGAAAAAAATTCTACTCACAGTCCAAATACCAAATGCAACTTCACATGGGGTCGGGCAGCATCAATGTGCCACAGGCTTTTATCATAAATCAAATACGCTGGAACAAACTTGGAGAGCTGACTTCCAAAGTTTCCATGTAATGTACTGTGCCTGTTTCTTTTTTCCTTTTAACACAGAGATGTAAATCATACACTAATCTAAACACTCAGGGACCATATTTTCCTCCCTAGAACAAAACTAAGTTAATGGCGATTCAAAAAGTACTACCATTGGCAGGGAGTGGGGACTCCTTAGAAGGTAGGCAGAGGCATACGTATTCCCTGGCCATTTAATAGGATTTGCCAATTCTACACCACATCTGTTCCCACAAGACTCCTGCCCCACATTGTGCCGTATATTTGCTTTCATCTTATTTCTAGTGGAGGGTTGCTTCCTTTTCTGTAACTACTGTCTGGCCATTTCACGTGTAACTTGTGTAATCATGTACATAGGCTATCAAGAAGCATTAGTTGCATCAGTAAGAAACGTTAAAAGTAATTTTTTTCATTCTTTTCCTATAAAATCAGCATTCCTCTTCTGCTGGGATTATCTCACCCTTTGAAGACTGTCTATTTAATATTCTCTTTTCAAAATATGTCCAACTTATGGCATGTCTCTTTAGCCCTGTTTAAAAAAAAAAAAAAAAAAGAATCCAAAGCTGCCATGAAACACTGATTATTGTGTTCACCACATGGTGCTATACAAGTGAGGAGCCCTTGACCTTGACATTGAATTCTGAGTTAGATAACCAATGCAAGTAAATAAGAAAATAAAATGTAGGAATAAAGTACATAACTATAGGAAAACATTTAAATTCTAGAAGCTGGTTACACAAAAATTTGTGCACTTGTGGGGGTCCTTCAGCCCAGCCTGTGCCCTCTCGCAGTCTGGGACCCCTCGAGGGATGACCACCTGCTGGCTTAGGCTCGCTCCCCGGAGGATTGGGCATAAGCTGGCAGTCAGACATCCCTCTGGCAGCCCGGGAGCCCTCGGGGGATGTCCACTTCCCAGCAGGGAGCAGGCCTAAGATGTAGTCAGACATCCTTAGCGCTGCTGAGGAGGTGGGAAAGGCTCCCACCACCACCACTGTGTTGGCAGCCATCGGCCTGGCTTGTGGCTGAGCATAGCTCCCCTATGTGGGAGCACACTGACCACCAGGAGGCAGCTCCTGAATTGAGCATCTTCCCCCTGGTGGTGAGTGTATGTCATAGTGACCAGTCATTCCCAGTCGTTCTGCTGTTAGGGTCAATTTGCATTTTACCCTTTTATTACATAGGATAGAGGCATGGTGCATGGGTAGGGGCAGGGGGAGTGCTGGTTTGCCCTGAATGGTGTCCCAGATCAGGGTGGGGGTCCCACTGGGGTGCCTGGCCAGCCTGGGTGAGGGGTTGAGGGCCGTTTTCAGACTGGCCACACCCCCTTCAGGGTGGGGGTCCCTGCTGGAGTGCTTTGCCAGCCTGGTTAAAGGGCTGATGGCTGTTTGCAGGCTGGCCTCGGCCCCTTCAGGGTGGGGGTCCCCCTGGGGTGCCTGGCCAGCCTGGGTGAGGGGCTGAGGGCTGTTTTCAGGCTGGCCTTGGCCCCCAGCTACCCCAGCTCCCAGTGGAGGCTGGCTGGACGTAGGTATCTAGGATTTATTTATCTTCTATAATTGAAACTTTGTTGCCTTGAGCAGAGGCCGCAGCCGGCCAGGGCAGGCAGGAAGCTTGGCTTCCTCCATTGCTGGGGCAACCAAGCCATCTGCTTGATCCAGCTCCATGGCTGCTGGCTGCCATCTTGGTTGGGTTAATTTGCATATAGTCACTCTGATTGGCTGGTGGGCGTGGCTTGGGGCGTAACAGAGGTGTGGTCAATTTGCATGTTTCTCTTTTATTAGATTAGATTTATCTAACTAGAAAGTATATAAACCAACTAAGAAGCTCCTAGAAATAGAAAGTAAATTCAGTAAGCTGGATAATTAAACCAAAAAGTTAATATGTTTCCAAAACTAGAAAATGTAAAGCCAAAATATTTCACATAGAATAGTAACAGTAAATGTAAAAGAACTACAGAGGAAATTAACTTCACAATAAAGCAGATCATTTATTTCAAAGAAATTATAAAATTTTACTCAGAAGCATAGGCACAAAATAAACATGTAAAAAACACAGATTATGAGAGGGAAAGGAATACCTTTAGAGAGATACAAATTCTCCCCCAAATTAAGCTATAGATTTATTTCAATTTCAATAAGAATACCAGTTTTTAGTAAATTAATAAGAATTATGCTAAAGTTCCCCAGATATCCTGGAAAAATAGTGAAAAATAACAACAATGAGGGAGGACTTGTCCTATCAGATTTTAAAATGTAGTCTAAATTTATCATAATTAAGAAAGGTGGTACTTTCAAAATAAAAATGAGTAACAAATATGTAAAAATAAGTAAATAAAAATAAAGATGTATTTCAAGTTGACACAGGAAAGATGAACAATTTAATAAATGGAGTGAGCAATGTGTAAAGAAATCAGGTATATTCCTGCTTCATCCTTAACCTAAAATAAGTTGGAAATAAATAAAAAATTAAAGAGTAAAACCATAAGATTGCTATAAGCATATAAAGATAATATTTATATACTTGATATAATAGATTACATACTTATATTTTATATTATATTACATTAAACTATACATGCAAAAATAAAACTATACCATAAAAAGCAATAATCATAAAGTAAAAGTATATTTGACCTCACTTAAATTTAAACATGAATTAGATACCCATTAAAAATGACAGCGTTGATATATATGCAAGCAAAGATTATGTGCATCGATAGCATGATTTCATTTTGGGGAAAAACCAATAAATATATGTTGGAATAACATGACTATATTATACAGTTACAAAGCTGGATAGTCAGAAACATAATGTGTGTTTTTTTCTTTGAACCCATTTCATTTTCTAATTCTGAATCTCCACCTAGCCAACCTTATATCAGACAATTTAATTTTTGTATTATAATTCTGCACCATCCAGTACTGTAACATTCAACTTAGATTGTGTAAATCAGTTACAATTTGGTTTGACAGTGCAACCTCCCTGCCTATCTGTAAATGGGGAGAGGTTCTGAAGAGAAGTGGCAATCTACTTCCTATGCTGTAGTCCACTGCTGTGTCATTACATTCCATTGTCTCTCAGTCAAGTCCAGTGGGGCTCAGGCAGAGTCCACATATGGCTGCAAGCAGCAACCTGGAAAGGTGATATCTCAGAGATGCAGCCATTCTGCTCCTCTCTTCTTCTCTTGCCCGTCCAGCTTGCACATCAGCCGCCCCTCGCAGGTTAGTCATGAAGGTCACATTTAGCCATTGTCATGAGCAACTCCCTGTCCTTTCACTCGTGGGTTAGGTAAGATGCCTGGAGACCTGGGGCTATCGGAGGACCCTGGCATGTCTAAATGAACTATGTGTCCATCTCCTTTGCTTTACCAATGCAGGATGGTGTGAGGCACATCTACTTAACTGTCATTTTTAAACTTCTACCAGAAGACAGTGCATCCATCTCCTTTTCTCAGGTATCTGCATACTCCCTGGGGGCTTTTTATGTTTCTGTCCTGCTTTTCCATTTGGCATTGAGCACAAGAGGTGGAGTGCGTGTGTGTGTGTGGGGGGGGGGGGGGGGAGACTGCCCCAAGCTAGTTTCCCCTCTCTCTTCTTCATCTAAAACTCTATTACACTTTCTCTACACTCAAGGGTTCAAAGGCCTTTATTATGAGAAGGAGAGTGAAAAAGAACTTCTCAGCTCTTTACATCAACTGACATGCTTGGTCTCAGAAGCCCCTTCCTGTTCCATAAGAACTCATGACCCCAGACAGTATACAGCCAGGAGGAACAGAAGAGATTAGTAAATGTTGTTTGATATTGAAAGTTGTTATAATACATTATGATTTCAAATTTCATGCTTCTACACATATATCTATATAATAAAAGCCTAAGTGACCAGAATGACTGGTCGCTATGATGCATACTGACCACCAGGGGGTAGATGCTTAATGCAAGAGCTGCCCCCTGGTGCTCAGTGCACTCCCACCGGGGGAGCGCTGCTCAGCCAGAAGCCAGGCTCACGTCTGGTGAGCACAGTGGCTGTGGCAGAGGCCTCTCCCACCTCTGCGGCATCGCTAAGGAGCAGTGAGCAGGCGGGCGGTAAGGAGAGAGCATCCCCCAAGGGGTCCTGGACTGTGAGAAGGTGCAGGCCAGGCTGAGGTACACCCCCTCCCCCATGCACAAATTTTATGCACTGGGCCTCTAGTCTGTAAACTAGTATATATACAACATATTGCCAACTATTGGACTCTGGTTTAGCAACCTCTGTACCTGAGTTCTGGCTAAGACAGAATTTAGAGACAAGACTCAAATACAAGCAAAAGTTTATTTAGAAAGTAACAGAGGTAGAAGTGAGCCTTGGAAAAAGTGAGTCAACTGGGCTGCATGGGCTCAGGAAACAGGTTACAGAGACAAAAGGGCCCTTGGAGCTTAGGAAACATAAAGGCAGAGAGAAAGAGAAAGGACTTCCTCAGGGAAAAAAGGGCGTGGGAAAGGCATAGGCTCAAGACAGAGAAAGAGCACACTGAGTCCTTTGTATTGAGGGTTTTTATCTGGAGATCTCAGGGAAGAAACTTAATAAAATACTCATCAGCTTTCCAGGTGTGTCCCCTCGGGGTTGTGCTCTCCACTGATTGTGTGTGTGGGAGTGGGGGGGTAGGAGGGAGGTGGAGTCGTCACTAGTCATCATAGTTGGTCCTCATGTCAGCCATGGCATCACCCTGCCTGGCCTTGCTCCTTTTCTGGCCCTGGAGCTGAAACACAACTAAGGCCTCGATATGAGCTCTAGTCTGACCAATTTGCCAGAACATCATTGTCCTGAGGGCTTACTGCTTAAGGGAGTGGTCATGCAAGGGCTTGTTCCTCCTCTAAGGCAGTCTAACATCTGACTAGCAACATGCCAGGGAAGGAAGGGTCACCCTGGGGCTTTCCTTACAATTGCCTGTTGTTAGGCAACCAGGGCTTCCCACACTGGTGACCTTCGCATGTCTAACTGCCTACTATATCAGTTGCAGTTATAGATATAGACATTAGAGAAATTATGATGATAGATAGGTAGATAGATAGATAGAAATTAGCTTGTAGTCGATATATAATTATTAATAATGGTTGAGAAGTGTTTCACAATTTTCCAGCACACATTACATTCATAGATACATATTAAAAGCATTTTAAATGTGATTTTTTTAAATTCACAGCTGTCCAACCAATCTTCTAATTCACCTGTATAACAATTTATGTTTCAAAAGTTATTGAGACAACTACTGAATCATATAGGCTCACCACATTTATAAGTGTGGCTCAAGCCTGTATTTGAAAAAAATCTTTCTAGGAGAACAACAGACTACATCAGAATTAGTACAATTATGTGTTTCATTAGGCAAAATCAAAAGAATCCATAAAGTAAAATCCTACTTTACTCTTCCCAATATTAAAGCCAGTGGAGCCCTAACTGGTTTGGCTCAGTGGATAGAGCGTCGGCCTGCGGACTGAAAGGTCCCAGGTTCGATTCCGGTCAAGGGCATGTACCTTGGTTGCGGGCATATCCCCAGTGGGAGATGTGCAGGAGGCAGGTGACAGATGTTTCTCTCTCATCGATGTTTCTAACTCTCTGTCTCTCTCTCTTCCTCTTCTGTAAAAAAATCAATAAAATAGCCAAAACTGGTTTGGCTCAGTGGATAGAGAGTCGGCCTGCGGACTGAAAGGTCCCAGGTTCGATTCCGGTCAAGGGCATGTACCTTGGTTGCGGGCATATCCCCAGTAGGAGATGTGCAGGAGGCAGCTGATCGATGTTTCTCTATCATCGATGTTTCTAACTCTATCTCTCTACCTTCCTCTCTGTAAAAAATCAATAAAATATATTTTTAAAAAAAATCAATAAAATATATTAAAAAAAAAACCCGTGGACAGTTAAGCAGAGTTGTGAGGTATTATCTTTCTAACTCCCACCATGTGCTACAATCAAAACCTCTTCAGATCATTGTGATATATGGTAGCATAAAATATGCATATTTTCAATATAAACTAAATTTTATTTCTTTATAAATGCTTATCAATTCAGAATAGTACTAGGGACATCTTTTCTTTTAAAAGTGTGCTAATTATAAATATTATTTTCCCCAACAATAAGGAAAAAAATATGATTAACTTACCATATTAACCACAAACCCAAAGCTACAAATATTAAAGGCAGCTATATTAAGTGAATGGTAACATTGAGATAAACTAATCATAACTCAGAAATCTCGAGACCTACCATGGACTGCTGATTTAGCACGGGGATAACTTTCCTGTCATGTTTCAAGAATCATCATACTTTATAATTGAATAATTTTATTTCTTTACCAGGATTGCATCTTGGAATAAGCAGTGATGTCAGAAATTGGTTCAATCTCTTACAATTTCAAACCTCTAACCTTAAGTCTCCCAAGGGACATTAGTTAAAAGAAAAAGGGGGAAGCAAGAAACAGAGCAATATTCTGACTTTCGGAAACCTCAAGTTTACAAGTGATGGAGAAAATCCTAGATAAAGAAGTTGAGGTCAGGAATAGAGTACAGAGGCAAGGAAATCACTCAGGACCCAAGTCTTCTGCAGAGCCAGACCTCAAGATATTCAAGAAGAATTAAGGCTTCCCTCCTGCAACCCCAATCCACTCTGCCCTGATCCCACTGCCAGAATGTAAGCCAAAAACTTAATGTGACTTGGTTACACATTTATTCTTTGCCCTCTGTGATATAATTTCTTACAGCTTCTACAGCCTCAGGGGGCATATTATGGAGTATGTTTCAGTTACATTCCATTAGTCTAATAACAGGGCAAATCTTGTGTGTGTTTTAATTTTAATAATCCCTATGTCCATATAGCATTTTAGCGAAGCACCTCAAAATATATTGTTAGTTCCATGTGATCCTCACAATAATTTGGGCCAAGTATCAGAGTTCAATATAATAAATAAAAACACTTTAAGGTGTGTTAAGCGAAATGAGTTCAGTACCAGACATTAGATGCTCGCAAAATGGTTACAAGTCTGGAAGGAGCCGGCTCCGGCTGGGCCTCCAGGAATGACCCTGAACACCAAATGCCATAACACCAGGAGGGCAACTGATTCTGTTACAGTCAGAAAGTAAGAATCAGAGGCCACCACTGGAGCTGTTCAGTAGAGAACATTCTGCTATGCCTGTGACCTGAGCGTGGGAAAGTATCTGTTCCTGTCACCTTAGCTGCCAGCTAGAACTGGATGCTGGAACACTGCTGGAGAAACCCACATCTTTGCAACCTGTTTTCTGAGGGAAAGAAAAAAACACACAAAGCTGCAGGGAGATGGCTTCCACTGATGTTGTTGTCACAACCTGGTTATTATTTAAAAGGAAAGGAGAAAAGGGAAGACTATATATAGACATGCTATTTATACAGCTTTGCCAAAAGCTGCATTTAATTCTAAGTTTTCCACTAATTGATGGGGGAAGGGACTGGACAAAGGCAGGTTAAGCACATTCCCAGTAAAGTTTAAATGACATGGGAAGGTGCCTACCTGTCTGCCAGTCATAGCAGTGGCCAGGATGGGCGTGGCCACTGCAAGCATGAAAAAACTAAATATTTAAACTTCCAAACAGAGGAAGTTCCTCTCTCTCTCTCTCTCTCTCTCTCTCTCTCTCTCTCTCTCTCTCTCTCTCTCTCACACACACACACACACACACACACACACACACAGGCTGGGCCTTCTTGGGACTCTTGCTGCAGGGGGAGACCCTCCCTTGTGCCCAGGTGCCTCATGGCCATACTTCATGCCAATAAAACATTCTTTGCACATCCTCCTGTGCAAGTCTTAGAAAATTCATTTTCTGAAGGTATCACAAGGACTTCATTCCCACTTGTGTCTGCGGAATCTGACCCATTAATTCCTCCTGCATCACCACGCTACTTCCATTTTATAAATCTTGAATAAATACTTCTAAATGATAGGATCTACTTTGCTTCCAAACATTAGCTGCAAGGGAACCTGGGAAACATGGATTTTTTTTAGCTTTCCAGCCCTTGCAGGACAAGACAGGGTTAGAAATGGATGCTGAGGCCTGGCCAACATGGCTCAGTGATTGAGTGTCAATCTATGAAGTAGGAGGTCATGGTTTGATTCCCGATCAGGGCACATGCCCAGGTTATGGGCTCCCCAGTTTGTGCAGGAGGCAGCCAATCCATGATTCTTTCTCATTGATGTTTCTATCTTTCTCCCTCTCCCTCTCTGAAATCAATAAGAATATATTTTTTAAAAAAAGAAAAAGAAATGGATGCTGAGCACAGACAACCATAGGCACCACAGGCAGGGGCTGGTACTTTGACTTTGTGGAAGGGGAAATGAAATTCAGAAAAATTAAGTGATTTGTACACTGCTTCAATGTTAAATAAATTGAATCGCCAGGCATAGAACCTAGGAGTTTCTAGACCATATCCAGTGTACTTTCCATTTTACCATTCTATACTGATGATAAAGATTATTAAAGTAGAAAATAAATAAGTGTTCATACTCCATAAGAGAAATAACATTTCCTGACATTTATTTGCTCATCTATCAGGACATTATTATGTTTCAAAGAGGTCAACTTAGGGAGGATATCTAGATACAGAGCACTCTTTCTCAATGGATGTCAGGCAGTTTGATATAGTTTAGGGTGAAGCAAGCTTGCAAATTGTGAGCTCTTGTCTTCCTTTAAAAATTCAAAAATTACTAAAAACCCAGAGACAGAAAAGGGCATCTAAAAAGACAGAATTCATGTTTATTACTTTTATTCCCCAATAAAATTAAAAGCATATTTACAAAGACATGTAAAATTTCAAGGAGTAAAAGAAAAACGTATTTATGATATCTGAATTAAATTCAGATTTGCTATTTGAGCCAAAGATAATATAAATGTAAATCGAATAAACACTGGTGAAATTATCTCTTAAAGAGATACTAGCCTTAAAGATGTAACTATAAAGCTACATAATATAATTTGACTCTCTTATCAACTTTCATCTCCTTTTTAGTGATTGGTTCTTTTTTAAAAGGAATTATTTTTCATATCTTCACTTGTAGATCTTAATTTAATCAAATGTGAAATTTTAGGTGCATTTTTAGCAGACGCAAACTCATCTCAAATTCACTAGTAGACATAAAGAAAATGGTTTTGGTGTCACTTTACAAATCTTCCAGGTAGCATTCAGTGCTCATTTTTGTGACTACCTCTTTAAAGGGAAGCACTTTGGAAGAGGTCTCCTGAGAGCACTTATAATAAATCTTTCCTGTTTTCTTTTAAGCAGGAAAGAAAAATCTACTTAAGACAATGCTTTAAGGCAAAATGTTACCTGACTTCAGATTCAAACTTTTCACTTATTAGGGACGAAGTTAAAGTCCTCAGGGGGTGCTGAATCAGTCTATTTTGAGAAGTAGAAATGGGGAAGCTACTTTAGGTAAATGGTGTCTAATGGTGACAAGAGACAAGTCCCTGCTCTGCCAATATACTCTCTCCTGGAAGTACCACCACTCTATTCCTCAGGGAAGGTATATTAATTCTTCACTGGGAAATAAAAGATGGTGAAGAATAAAAGATGATGAAGAAATAAAAGATGATGAAGGCCCTGACCGGTCTGGCTCAGTGGACAGAGCATCGGCCTGCGGTCTAAAGAGTCCCAGGTTCGATTCCGGTCAAGGGCATGTACCTTGGTTGTGGGCACATCCCCAGTAGGGAGTGTGCAGGAGGCCACTGATTGATGTTTCTAACTCTCTCTCCCTCTCCCTTCCTCTCTGTAAAAAATCAATAAAATATCTTTTAAAAAAAAAGATGATGAAGATTTTAGGTATTGACTCCCTACTAAATGCCTGCCATGTTAGATACTTTACATATAGGGTGTCCCCAAAAAGTATACACACGCTTTGAATTATTACAAAGGCAGTATTTATTAAATGCATTTCATTTTCAAAATGGAGCTATCAGCCATTAAAGTATATACACATAATTTGGGACACCCTGTGTATTATCGCCCTTAATCTTCAAAACATTACTATAAGCATTAATAATCAGATTACAGAAAGCAAACCAAGGCTCCGAGGAGCTAAAAAATGTGCCCAATGTTGCACAGCTAGTAAGCACAGGAAGCAAGATTCAAACCCTGGTCAATGGGCTTTAAAGTTTTGTTGCCGACCCTGATAGGATAGCAATGAGAAATCCAGTAACTCAAGTAAAGGCTACTTTCTATTTAAAGGAGTTGCTCAAATAGAGATAGTCTGAGGCAAGCAATGCAGATTGACACAATGACCAAAAACCTACACTGTGTAAAACTGCAATGCCACAGAAAAAGCTTTGCAATTTTACCTGAATGTCTATGGCAGTCAATGTAAAGGTTGTTCAAGTTCAGCAAACTTGCCTCTAGCAAAACACAGATAAATTTGTTCTACTTATGGGAATGGAAGGAGAGTAGAGATTCTTTTTTTTTCTCATTTGCACATATCCCCAGTGTTTGAATGTTCACCTTCACAGAGTTAGGAGATGCATCAGAGAAAGGGATGTGCCGCTATGAATAAACAAGTCATTCTTGACATGACAATCAACACCCCCTCTGCTCATCTATGTACCATTTTTTTTCTTAAGAAAAGACTGTTACTGATACAGGAGCTCATTTCTAGTTATTTCTTGTGCCCAAGGGATTTAGTCATTATACTTTTTATGACTATTCGGATAAAAATTCATTTTCCAGTTATAAAGGAGTCAAAAGCCAATGAATCTATTTCAGTTTGTTGTTTCTGCTGTTTATGAGGAAGGTGAATATTTTTGACTAGTCAAGTTCTTAAACTTTTATTTAATTGCATTTTTTTTTTCCTTTCTAGCACTATTTCTTCCACCAAATGTCTGCAACTTATTGTTACTCAGTCATTCAAAATCAGATGTGAAGTCAGAAGCATTGTAACTAAATTGTGTGGGAAGAAATACCCAGGGCTGTGATTATTCTTCAAGAAACATTTAGCTTTTCTGATGCCACATCACATTATAATTTCATTTTGCTTCCAAGTAATGCTCACCTTAATTTTCTTTGACTTCACTACTCTAATAGGTTACCTTGGTTCAGACGCAGAAGCACTAAGCAACAAGCTTTCTGGAAGCTTTCAGATGTCAGGACTCTGTACAATCACCTTAACCAAGGATTCTTAAGGACATTGGAAGAGTTTCTGCCTTATCTCCTGATTTGCCTGGGGAACATGGAGTCCCAGAGAAATGAATTTCTGACATACTGAGGTGGATGTGCTAGGGAAAGGGGTTGTTAGGGTGACATAATGAGACTGAAAAAAAATGTATTCTCTACCTAGAGCAATACTAAAAGGGAATCGTTTTTCTGAATACAGTAGGAGACTGTCCTTGAAGTCACAACTATTGCATAGACAGCTCCTACCATCACACACCACCATCTCCGCCCTTGCACCACCATGCTAATTATTTCCTATTTGCTGTTTTCCATTCTCCCTAGACCTAGATCCATTCTCTGCCGTATTCTATGTGTGCCAGAAAGGTTGATTCTTGCAAACTACATTGCCTGGGCCAATGGGAAATCCAGTAGGAAATTAGAAAGAGAAAACCCCCATCGGTGTGGCACAGTGGTTGAGCATAGACCTATGAACCAGAAGATCCAAGGTTTGATTCCCAGTCAGGTCACATGCCCGGGTTGCGGGCTTGATCCCCAGTGTAGGGCATGCAGGAGGCAGCCGACTGGTGTTTCTCTCTCTGTGTCCCTCTCCCTTCCTCTGAGAGAGAGAGAGAGAGAGAGAGAGAGAGAGAGAGAGAGAGAGAGAGGTCAGGGTTATTCTTGGCTTGGTCATGCCTGCTTCAATCTAGGATTCTAACACTGACTGCAACTGGCCAGGCGAACCCTCGTCCGGGGATGTTGCTCTCACAGTGCTTTGGGGAACTGCTCTTCCCCTCCAGGTTTAGGGATGGTAACACCTTTCCATGTTGCTAGTCTGAAGTACCTCAGCTTCTCTTGTTTGTTACCTTACTCAGTGCCACACATCCCTGATGAGTACTTTCATTAAATCCTCCTCAGAACTCCATCAGTGTGCCTTCTGTCTCCTGCTGGGCCCCTGGCTGATACAGTAATTGGTTCCAGGAGTAGCCTCAAAAACAGACCTTCAGACTGAAATTCTAGTATTGATTTCACACATATTACTTTATAACATACAGATGACTTGCTACTCAGGTGGGAGGAGGTGGGAGGATAACCAGTGGAGGGCAAGATTGGGGGAGACTAAGTATCTGTGTCATTTAATTATGATGATGATAAAGATGATAGGCTCCTTCTCACTCTACTGGGGAGCTCACAAAAATAAAAAATAGAAGCTTAGGGCCTTGAATTTTCAACTCAAGATATGATGGAAAATTTAAAGGGTTCTAATCAGCTTTAACCTGATGGCATAGGTTGCAGAGTTGCATTACTGATTAAATCTCTACATTCAGTGGGCTTTGAGAGTTCAGGTAAAATTAGGATTAGCAGTTCACCTCACGTCTCAGGGTCCCACACTTTTGTAACCAGGGTTTTTAACTGTAATTTGAGAGGCTTGTAATAATGAGGCAGTGCTTGAAAAAAGTGGAACCCTGAGACTTGAGATGAGGTCCTTAACTTGAACTCTGAAAGCCATCTGAATGTTCTTTGCTTGTTCAAGCAGTCCCTCCAGCCTGTCTGAGAAAACTACTTTCAATGGCTTCATCTGGAGCACTTGCCTAGCAAGGACATTCCCATTCTCCTCAAGGTTAACCATCCTTCATTGCTTCCACGGCCAGAAGGAGAGTTTCAGAATATTCTCAAAGATAAGATAGATTCTACACCAAAGGGGTGACAGGACATGGTCAGTTTTTATAGTCAGAGAATGGAAGAACGGGCAAAGATGTGTAGAAATCGATTCTAAAGGAGCTAGGCCAAGGAGATAAAAACATGAGGTTGGCTGAAGATGAATTTATCAATATGGGAAAGCTTGCCTAAGAGTCTACCGTAGATACACTGAGTCTGCTGAAACTCTGGGATAGGCTCTAACAGCTTTCTTGAAGCGTGGACTCAACAGTCACCTACAGAAATTAGATAGAAATGCCAGGACTTCTCTGCAACAAACATGAAAGAAATCAAAGGCAAAGCAAACTGGGAATCCTGGAGTGGACCTTGTTTGTGTAATCTGCCCTTCTCATACCTTCAGGAGGCTTCAGAGGACTCCTTTCTTCCCCATTGTAATAAGAATAGTTAGATCCAGAGACAGAGAAACATTGATGAGACCATCAACCTCAGAGGGAAGGCAGGGGAGGGTGGGGGGAACGGGGAGAGATCAACCAAAGGACTTGTATGCATGCCTATAAGCATAACCAAAAGACACAGACACTAGGGGGGTGAGGGCATGAGTGGGGAGGTGGGGGGGACCATTGGGGGATAAGGACACATATGTAACACCTTCATCAATAAAGAAAAAAAAGAATACTTGGGTAGTGAGCACCAGTATCCTAAAAAAGTACCGTGTGGTTGTCCTCTGTAGGCCAGAGATGTTAATGAAGTAGTGAGTTCCCTAATCTCAAGGAGAATGGTGAGGCCTTAGAGTGGTAGAGACCAGGTGACAGAGCTCAGTTTCAGGGATGAGGTTGGCACAATCACTGCAATAAGCCACAAAGACAGATGGAACCCTAAGTGTTTTGATCAACATGGTTATGTGATTGTGGCTAATATTCTTTGTGAGCGTTTTAGGAATGAAATACCTTGTCAGCCTTCTAAGATATTACTTAGTCTACATTATCCGACAAATTCTTTCTCTGGTAGGCAATTCCTGAATCAAAGTGCTTTAGTGGGAACTCATGGCCTCAGTACTACCCAGTTCACAAACCCAGAGCCTTTTGAGATGGAGGCTAATTTCTTTTAAGGAGTCACCAGGAAATGTGGACACAAAAACATACTGTAAATCTTCCTCTGAATTTCCCTCCAGAAGATCCGTGGCCATTACACAGGGTGACAGTGAACAGAGAAAGAGAAATAACTGTATCACCTAAGAGTTATTAACTACTGGCCACAATTTAGCACTAATCAATGTGAGCACAAAGTCAGGAAACAAATGGAGTGCTGGCCCATCTCCACCTATCTCAACAGGCTTCTGGTGGTTATTTCTCCTGTTCCTGATTGTATACTTGGAATAATCACACTTTACAACCGGAAACATCCTTATGTTGGTTCTCTGACCCATGCAGTAAACATTATTATGGTGGGAAGAGCCAAATAGAGCCCCTGGAATTTCTCCTGTCAAATAGTAATCAGAAAGCAATACCCTGGAAAAATTGCAGAAATGTGTGTGGCTATCAAAGTTTGAAAGAGGCAGGACAGTCATCCCTGCCCCATCAGTTTGGCTGGAATAAAGGTCAAATGGATGCTTTACCAGTAGAATAGCCCTGAGTTGTTTGGTGCCACCAGCCACAGCGGCTGATCCAGATGTCATGCCATTACTGGAGCTAACCAACACAGCTACTGGTTCTTGGAGTGTAGTTATCAATCTAGAAAGCAGTTTGTTTTGTTGGTGGTTTGTTTTGTTGTGTGTGTGTTTTACCTGTTGTGAATTAGTAAAGACAATCAAGAGAAGTCCATCTTTATCTAAATAGTAATAACAGAATTACCCTTTCAGTTTCTTACCTCAGGACAACATCAGCTCTCCTGATCTCTGCCACAATATAATTCAGAAGAATCTCAACCATATTGAAACCTCAGAAAATATCACTCTGATCCATTAGCTTGAGGACATTATACTAATTGGAACTGGTAAGCTAAAGGTCACAGCACCTACCATATATGTCTAAGTAAAACCACGTGTGCTACTGAGTAGAACATAAACCCCACAAATTGCAAAAATTCTAGTAACCCGTTGGTATACAGCATGTGTGGATATCCCATATAAAATGAGAAACAATTAACTGCACCCTGAGCTTCCTACTGTGATGAACGATGCACCACATTTAATGTAAGTCTTTTGTTTTGGAGGAAGTGTATATTCCATTTGGGAACACTGCTGTAAACCCATTTCCTGAGTAATCTACAGGATACGCATTTTAATTTTTGCCCAGAGAAAGGAAGGGCCAGGTTGCTGCACTTCAGCCGCATTTATGGCAGTCTGAAAGATGGTCCTAAAAGCAAATACTAGGGAATACTCCCACTAAGCTTTCCAGCTGCCCGACAAATTTCATATTTGCTAGTGCACATTCACATATGTGATTCAAAAAGGAAGGAAGGAAGGAAGGAAGGAAGGAAGGAAGGAAGGAAGGAAGGAGGAGGAAGGAAGGAAGGAAGGGAGGGAGGGAAGGAGGGAGGGAGGGAGGGAGGGAGGGAGGGAGGGAGGGAGGAAGGGAGGAAAAAAGGACTCTCCTATTGGATGGTCCTATTTCTCTGGAGAACCCAGACTGATACAGAGACAAACTGTTAAGGTGAACTCATCTAAGACCTGCAAGGAAGTGAACCTATTTTTAGGCCTCCTCAGACATTTATTTCAAGAAAGCAGTAATTGCTCCCCAGATGTTGATTTCTGCTTTCAGTTGAAATGTATGTGGGGACTGGGGAAGGAGTTAAAGGAAAAGTACTATTTGTTTCTGCTTCTAACTTCCACGTGATGATCGCTCTTTCCACTTGAGCTACTGGCATCACTTTCCCGTAAGCCACAGTGGTATGCTGAGCTGCAAATACAAAAATGATGTTTTGGATCCAGTAACACGAGCTGTTTCACTGGAGCCGAGATGGATTCTGGCACCCGGCGCCCCTATGACCACAGTGCGCCATCTCTAGGAGAGCTGGCGGCTGCCCTGGCCGTGAGCGAACACAAATAGGAACTCCTGAGCTTCCTATCTTCACAGCACAGGCCTGGCTCCCTGAAGTGCTCAGACCTGGAGAACTGCCCAACTGCCTCTTGGTTTTCAGAAGGAAAAAGAAAAGATTAAAATCTACTGAAAAAAATTCAGGGACTGGGGGCTCCCTTTCACTCTTCAAACCAAAACAAATGTATTTAACCCTAAGGTAGCCTCCCACAGTGTATGTAATAAAGCACTCCAAATTAACAAAAAATGGCAGTAATGTTTCAATATCATTTAGCAAAAAAGTCCTCATGTGGGTTTACTAAGACAGTGGCTGCTAATGTGTTTTTGCAACTTATTAAATACAGAAACAGAAGCCATGAACCCTTAATTCACAGCAGGAGCTTGGAACTGTTATGATGCAAGTTATTCTGAGTTAGATATGCGTAGACTAGCGATAGACTCTATTTTATGCTCCAACCTTTTGGATACAGGAAAAGAACCAATACAACTTGGCTTCAGCACAAAGGGCTCTACCTCTGTTCTCATTGTGTTGGGTGGGGGGCAGAGGGAAGGGAGTGAGGTGGCGGTGGAATCAGAAAGTGGATTGTTGTTAGGCTCTGGGACAGCTAATTGCTTTCTCTCTCTCTCTCTCTCTCTCTCTCTCTCTCTCTCTCTCTCTCTCTCTCTCTCTCTCTCTCTCTCCCCCTTTCTCACTGACTGATGTGTCTCCCTCTATTTCTGTATTTCTGTGTATGTGTGTCTGTCTCTCTTCATGTGTGTCACTCTGACTGCTTTTGTTGCTGTCCCTCATGCCACCAGGTCTTATCCTTGCTTCTGACTTCATGTCTATTATTTTCGCTCTGTGTTTGCTCAGATTTATCTACCCATTTACATATGAATCCCAGTTCTGACTTAAGATCCTTTATAAATTTAGCCCGGCCAGTGTAGCTCAATAGTTGAGCATCAACCCATGAATCAGGAAATCACAGTTCAATTCCTGGTTAGGGCACATGCCCAACCAGGTTGTGGGCTCGATTCCTAGTAGGAGGCATGCAGGAGGCAGCCGATGGATATTTCTCTCTCATCCATGTTTCTATCTTTCTGTCCCCCTCCCTTCCTCTCTCTCTAAAATCAATAAACATTGTTTTAAAAAAGATCCTTTATAAATTTAAATGTCAACTAGGGATAGATCTGTGTCCCAATTCCAGATTGCCAGGAATGAACCTAGTTGGCCAAACAGATCATTGATATCAAGCTGTAGCTGGTTCTGATGAGTGTTACATGGATGACTGCCCATTCAGCTGAGGTTTAGAACACACCTTCTGAGAAGGACGTGTATATTACAGGAAATGTGTGTACTTACATGACTTATTAAGGGCCCAAAACATCAGTTTTTCCTAGCAACTATTCATTAAGGTACTTGAAATATCCAGTTGATATTGACTTTAAGGCTAGTGTCCAAAACCAATCTAGGAAATTATACCATGGGACAAAAAGAAAAGGCATTTAAAAATATAAAAAGAGCCCTTAACATCTCCATTCACAAGGGCTATTGTTCTGTTCTGCCAACAGGCAGGCGGCTCTTGGAGACACCCACTGGAAGCACTTCAAAGGAGGACTGTGGTGGTTGCCAGAGGGAAAGGGGGTGGAGGAGAAGGGTAAAGGGGGTCAAATGTATGGTGATGGAAGGAGACTTGACTTTGGGTAGTGAAGACACAATACCATATGCAGATGATGTATTATAGAATTGTAAACTTGAAATATATATAATGTTATTAATGAATGTCACCCCAATAAATTTAGTACATTTTTAAAGGAGTACCGAATATCAAGAGTCTGGATGGAGATCCCAGCCACCAAAGAATATGTCTTTTCCTGGCACCCTTTTCTAAGAAAGGAGCATGGGTAAGAATATCTGCTCCTAAAAAATTAAACATAACATTATATAATTCTTCCAATATCACTGCCCTCTGCAGTACTTTATCATACATATAAGTAGAAGCACTAAGATTGTTTTAATCATAAAAAATTTTAAAAGTGAAATTATATCCTCACAAAAAATTTTAATGTTTATAGACACATACAAGATGGGGTGTAAAGTTTGTGCACAAAATGTATATGTAATATTAGAGGGAAGATGGGATTAAAATTAATATGTAGGAAAAGCATAAAGTTCAACCTAAGCTTTAACAAGGAGCTGAAAATTTGGAGATAATGGATGGGGCTATTCAAATGAGGTAACTCCTTTTGGAAAAGCTGGACTGAATCTCTCAACAAATCAAATGACACTGGGAGAAAAGGTCAAAGAAATATATGCTGAGAGTATTGGTAAGAGAAGGAAGAAAAGTTGGAATGGAGAGTGTAGAGGGAAACCAGGGATTTCATTTGGTAGCGAGCAAGGAGCTAAGGAGTGGAGTTTGCACAAAGCACTGCCTGGAGTTTCTGAAGGGGCTCAAGAGACTACACATTAAGTCAGCAAATCCGGTAAATTAGTTTGGAAAAATATGCAGCATAAATTGAGTGATGGCATGCACAGGGATTACAACCTTGCCCTGTTATCGTCAGCATGGTGCTCTTCAGCACAGAAACACATCTAATCAGCCCGGGGCCTGCAGATCTACAGGGCGCATTCCTGTCTCCTCACCTTCCACAGCAGGCCTCACACATCGCCCTCACCCACCACTGGAATTCACCTCTTCTGGACATTGCCTTCCTGGTTCTGGAAAAAGACAGCTTTTAGATAAACAGGACACAGGAGCCACTCATTATATCTCATGCCCCCTGCCCTAAACAGAACTCTTCGGGCCTGCCAATATAGGGCAAAGCCAAATGAGTCTCAATGTGTACAGGGATGAAAATGTAGAAGAGGCACCTTGAGGCTCAGAAGGAGGAGAGAGGAGAGCACAGAAAATAAACAATAATGAGAGAGAGAGAGAGAGAGAGAGAGAGAGAGAGAGAGAGAGAGAGAAGGGAAAGGAGGATTAGGCACTGCTCAGAGGACACAGTGAAAAAAACAGACTTTGAGGATGACTTGAGGACAAATGAGAATCACGATGTCAAAAAAGAAATGGGAAGAATAAGAAGGACACGGGAGAAACACTTGAGAAGATAAAAAGAGAGTATGGGGTCAGAAAAGAAACATTAATTTTTTAAAAACAGAAAATAATGGAGATACAAGGAAAACAACAGAAAAGCAAAGCAAGTGAGCTGAGGAAGAGAATAAGAGAAAAATCTGTATGGAGTGTGAGTCCTTTTGGCCATGGCTGGCCAAGGTCACTGTTACAAATCTACATTTCATCAGGCTAATAAGAGAGAGAGAGAGAGAGAGAGAGAGAGAAGCATCTGCATAGAAACCTAGGATAAGGTTTTGAGTATTGGGTTTTTAGTTCCCCTTTGCTAATCAATTAAAAGGGCATCAAAATACTTGTTGTTATTTTTTTTTAAATTATGCAGTCATACAGAAAAAGAATTCAGAATAAGGGTCCTAGAGTGCATAAACCGGATGGAGGAAAAAATCGACAACCTCAGCAAGAAGCAAGAAGAAACAGATGAAAAAATCGATAACATATGGAAGAAGCTAGAAGAAACAGATGAAAAAATCGATAACATATGGAAGAAGCTAGAAGAAACAGATGAAAAAATCAACAACTTAAGTAAGACCCAAGAAGATATGAAGAGCGATATAGCTGCAATGAAAAACTCCATTGAAAGTATCAACAGTAGACTAGGAGAAGCGGAGGACCGAATTAGTGATTTAGAAGACAAGGAAGCAAAACACACCCAAAATGTACTGCAATTGGAGAAAAAAATGAAAAGACAGGAGGAGAGCCTAAGGGAGCTTTGGGACAACATGAAACGAAACAACATACGAATAATAGGGGTACCAGAACAACAGAAGGATGAACAAGGATTAGAAAACCTATTAGAAGAAATAATATCAGAAAACTTCCCTGAGGTGGGGAAGAAAAAAGTCACACAAGCCCAGAGAGTCCCAAACAAGGTGAACCCAAAAAGACCCACACCAAGACACATCATAATTACCATGGCAAATGTTCAGGACAAAGAGAGAATCTTACAGGCTGCAAGAGAGAGACGGAAAGTTACATACAAGGGATCTCCCATTAGATTGTCAAATGATTTCTCAACAGAAACACATCAGGCCAGAAAAGAATGGACGGAAATTTACAAAGTGATGCAAAGCAAAGGACTGAATCCAAGAATACTCTATCCAGCAAGGCTATCATTCAAACTTGAAGGGGAAATAAGAAGCTTCACAGACAAAAAAAGGCTAAGGGAGTTTATCACCACCAAGCCAGCAATGCAAGGAATGCTAAAGGGACTGGTATAAAAATAAGAAATAAAAAGCTCAGAAAGAAAACAGCCACACAAAAACAGAAATGCCTACAAACAACTACCTTTCAATAATAACTTTAAACGTAAACGGACTAAATGCTCCAAACAAAAGACATCGAGTGGCTGAATGGATAAAAAAACATGACCCATACATCTGCTGTCTACAAGAAACCCACCTCATTAGAAGGGACTCACACAGACTGAAAGTGAAAGGATGGAAAAATATCTTTCAGGCAAATGGAAAGGAAAAGAAAGCTGGGGTAGCAATACTTATATCGGACAAAATAGACCTCAAAGTGAAGGCCATAACAAGAGATAAAGAAGGCCACTTCATAATACTAAAGGGATCAATACAACAAGAAGATATAATCCTGGTAAACATATATGCACCCAATGCAGGAGCACCCAAATTCATAAAAAAACTCCTGGAAGATATCAAAGGAGACATCGACAACAATACAATCATAGTAGGGGACTTTAATACACCACTGACAGCACTGGATAAGTCCTCTAGACAAATAATCAGCAAAGATACAGCAATCCTAAATGACTCACTAGATCAGATGGACTTAATAGACATCTTCAGAACACTTCACCCGAAAGCCAGGGAATATACATTCTACTCAAATGCTCATAGGACATATTCAAAAATAGACCATATATTGGGTCACAAGCAAAGTATCCCCAAATTCAAGAAAATTGAAATCATAAAAAGCGTCTTCGCAGACCACGATGGCATAATATTAGAAATAAACTACAATAAAAACAACCCAAAATACTCAAACACCTGGAAGCTGAATAGCATGCTATTAAATATTGATTGGGTTACCAATGAAATCAAAGAAGAAATTCGAAACATCCTGGAAACTAATGACAATGAAAACACAACAATCCAAAACCTATGGGTCACAATGAAAGCAGTCCTGAGAGGGAAGTTTATAGCTCTACAGGCCTATCTCAAAAAACAAGAAAAAATGGTAGTAAATCATCTAACTCTACAACTCAAAGAATTAGAAAGAGAGCAACAAGAAAACCCTAGAGTGAGCAGAAGGAAGGAGATAATAAAGATTAGAGCAGAAATAAATGACATAGAGACCAAAAAAACAATACAGAAAATCAATGAAACCAAGAGCTGGTTCTTTGAAAGGATAAACAAGATTGACAAACCTCTAGCCAGGCTCACCAAGAAGCAAAGAGAGAGGACCCAAATAAACAAAATCAGAAACGATAGAGGCGAAATAACAACAGACCCCACAGAAATACAAATGATTGTTAAAAAATACTATGGACAGCTCTACTCCAACAAACTAGACAACCTGGAGGAAATGGACAAATTCCTAGAAAAATACAACATTCCAAAACTCAATCAGGAAGAATCTAAAAATCTCAACAGGCCAATAACTATGGAAGAAATTGAAGCAGTCATCAAAAAGCTTCCAGCAAACAAAAGCCCAGGACCAGACGGCTTCACAGGGGAGTTTTACCAAACATTCAAGGAAGAACTAAAACCTATCCTCCTCAGACTACTACAAAAAATTCAAGAGGAAGGAACACTTCCAAGCTCATTCTATGAAGCCAGCATCACCCTAATACCAAAACCAGGTAAAGACAACACAATGAAAGAGAATTACAGGCCAATATCCCTCATGAACATAGATGCCAAAATCCTCAACAAAATCTTAGCAAATCGGATCCAGCAGTACATCAGAAAGATCATACACCATGACCAAGTAGGATTTATCCCAGGGATGCAAGGATGGTACAATATCCGCAAATCAATAAACGTGATACATCACATAAACAAATTGAAAGAAAAAAACCACATGGTCATATCAATTGATGCAGAAAAAGCATTTGACAAAATTCAACACCCATTTTTGATAAAAGCTCTCAGCAAGGTGGGAGTAGAAGGATCATACCTCAACATAATAAAAGCCATATATGACAGGCCCACAGCCAACATCATACTCAATGGACAAAAACTAACACCATTTCCCCTAAGAACAGGAACAAGACAGGGATGCCCCCTCTCACCACTCCTGTTCAACATAGTACTGGAAGTGTTAGCCATTGCAATTCGGCAAGAAGAAGAAATAAAAGGCATCCAAATTGGAAAAGAGGAAGTAAAACTGTCCTTATTTGCAGACGACATGATATTATACATACAAAACCCTAGAGACTCCATCAAAAAGCTACTGGACTTAATACATGAATTTGGCAATGTAGCAGGATACAAAATTAACCCCAAGAAATCCGAGGCATTTCTATACACCAATAGTGAACTTTCAGAAAGAGAGATTATAAAAACAATCCCGTTTACCATCGCACCAAAAAAATTAAGCTACCTAGGAATAAACTTAACTAAAGAGGTAAAAGACCTCTACTCAGAAAACTACAGGACGTTGAAAAAAGATATAGAGGAAGACATAAACAGATGGAAGAACATACCGTGTTCATGGATTGGTAGAATCAACATCATTAAAATGTCCATACTACCCAAAGCAATCTATAAATTCAACGCACTTCCCATTAAAATACCAACGGCATACTTCAGAGATCTAGAACGAACTCTCCAAAAATTCATCTGGAATAAAAAAAGACCTCGAATAGCTGCAGCAATCCTGAAAAAGACCAAAGTAGGTGGGATCTCAATACCAGATATCAAGATGTATTACAAAGCCACTGTTCTCAAAACTGCCTGGTACTGGCACAAGAATAGGCATATAGATCAATGGAATAGAATAGAGAGCCCAGTAATCGGCCCGAACCAATATGCTCAATTAATATTTGACAAAGGAGGCAAGAACATACAATGGAGCCAAGATAGTCTCTTCAATAAATGGTGCTGGGAAAATTGGACAGATATATGCAAGAAAATGAAACTAGACCACCAACTTACACCATACACAAAAATAAACTCAAAATGGATAAAGGACTTAAATGTACGACAGGAAACTATAAAAATTCTAGAAGAATCCAAAGGCAACAAAATCTCAGACATATGCCGAAGCAATTTCTTCACTGATACAGCTCCTAGGGCACTTGAAACTAAAGAGAAAATGAACAAATGGGACTACATCAAAATAAAAAGCTTCTGCACAGCAAAAGAAACCATCAACAAAACAACGAGAAAACCCACTGTGTGGGAAAACATATTTGCCAATGTCATATCCGATAAGGGCCTAATCTCCAAAATTTATAGGGAACTCATACAACTTAACAAAAGGAAGATAAACAATCCAATAAAAAAATGGGCAAAGGACCTAAATAGACACCTTTCAAAAGAGGACATTCAGAAAGCCAAGAGACATATGAAAACATGCTCAAAGTCACTAATCATCCGAGAGATGCAAATCAAAACAACAATGAGGTACCATCTCACACCTGTCAGACTGGCTATCATCAACAAATCAACAAACGACAAGTGCTGGAGAGGATGTGGAGAAAAAGGAACACTTGTGCACTGCTGGTGGGAATGCAGACTGGTGCAGCCACTATGGAAGACACTATGGAGTTTCCTTAAAAAACTGAAAATGGAACTCCCATTTGACCCTGTGATCCCACTTCTAGGAATATATCCCAAGAAACCAGAAACACCAATCAGAAAGGATATATGCACCCCTATGTTCATAGCAGCACAATTCACCATAGCTAAGATCTGGAAACAGCCTAAGTGCCCATCAGTAGATGAATGGATTAGAAAACTGTGGTACATCTACACGATGGAATACTATGCTGCTCTAAAAAGGAAGGAACTCTTACCATTTGCAACGTCATGGATGGAACTGGAGAGCATTATGCTAAGTGAAATAAGCCAGTCAATGAAGGAAAAATACCACATGATCTCACTCATTCATGGATAATAGAGACCATTATAAACTTTTGAACAATAATAGATACAGAGGCAGAGCTGCCTCAAACAGATTGTCAAACTGCAGCAGGAAGGCCGGGGAGGGTTGCGGGGCAGGAGGTAGGGGGGTAAAAAAAAAAATAAAAAAAAAAAAAAAAAAAAAAAAAAAAAAAAAAAAAAAAAAAAAATTATGCAGTCATATAATTTGTTTGCATTTGGAAACTAACCACCTTTTGAAATACATGTCTTTAAGTGAATGAATAGTCTGTCCTTCCACATGTGACCAATAATTAGCCTATAAGCCCTAAGGCTGCATACCAGTGTAGCATAAATAATGCATTAATTTTCTAAGAGCAACAAATCAAAAGGATCTTAAAGGAATGAAAAATCTCATAGTGATATTAACCCAGGAGTCTTCTTCAACCTCTTCGTCATTAATCTAAACACAATTACCAATGGCAGAATGCTCCGTAGGAGCTATGGGAAAACAACTTTTAGCCTGTGATCTTGTTCCCTCTGACAAAAGAAAATTTTAATAAAGGAGGATGATAAAATTTTCTCAACAACCATATGCATTATTGATTATGTCATTTATCTCCTATCTAGAGTTAAGTGCTGTCTCAGATGGATTATATTCATGCGTTATGCTCTCAGTGTTGTGTCTTACATGTGATATTTGATGAGTCCTTCTGGGTACCTTTCAAGATTTATCTGTAAGAGATGGTACACTGATAACTTTTATTTCCCTATTATGTAACCAACAGTACAGCATCAATACTGAGTAATCATTTAAAAGCTGAGAGCCGCATTTGCTCCAAAAGCCCAGCTGAAAGATAATCTACAAAATTGTTTACAAGGTTCTTCCCACTCTGTTCTTATTTTATTGCTCAACTATTTAAAATAGGAGTTGAAAAATGTCTCAAAGAGTCCCTTGTGGATATGAAGATTAATAGGTTTCAGATTTTGTTGACGCATATGTGTTCATCTTTTAGAAAATCCTTTCAGATAAGAACTTGATTGATTGGAGGTGTAACAGTCCATCATGTTCTCAGAGACTGTGACGCTCAGGGAGGTGGGTAGACAGAGGGCCAGAGAATCCTGGCAAACAAATGACACACCCTCCATGCTCCTGGGAAACTTTGATGTGATGGCTTCCATTTCTTCTGCTCAATCATTTTGGTCTATGCTATGGACCAAATGGATGTTTCTCCCCCAGATTCACATATTAAAACCTAATGCTCAATATAAAGCTATTAGGAGGTGGGGGTCTTTGGGAGGTGTTTAGGTTATGAGGGTAGAGCTCTCATGAGTGGGATTAGTGTTCTAACAAAAGAGATCTTGATCTAAAGAAACCACATTTGTCGTATTTTTTCTAAAATATAATACCCTATCTATTTTTAAGTGGAGGACTCCTATCACCACTTCACCATTTCTTGATAGACTATAACCATCAACTATTATACCACGCATCAATACAATCAGTTTTCTTTTGGGTTTTGGGATCACTGCTCTTGTCGCTATGGCTCTACAACTGCCTTAACAGCTTTCTAGTTTGTTTGTTTTCTTCTAAATCCAATTAATCATGGGATGAGACACTGGGGAATAAGCTCATTAATTAACATGTAGATGTCAAATAAGGATGAATAAATCTGTGAGGGAAGTATTTGAATCAGTAAATATCTATTGATTTTACATGTCATTTCCCTATACATGAACTTATATGATACCTAAAAAGCCTGTAGATAAGTATTAGTAACATATGATATTATGGAAAAAGAAACTGAGATTGGAGAAATGAAATAACTTATCCAACGTTACTTAGCTTTAAAATTGTAGCATAAAAGCTCAAATCCAGTTCTTCTTGCAAATCAATTCTAAGTACTGTGTTAAAAGCAACTTCAGGATTTTTGTTTGTTTGTGTTTATTTGTTTGTTTGTTTGCTTACTTGCTTGCTCCTGACTGAGGAATTGCAATCCAGAACAAAGTTCCCTAAACATGTTTCATTAAGCACAAATGATACAAGATGTAAGTGTTATCCAATGAAAGAGGAAAACACTGGATCAAACAATTTGCTTTACTATAGGACTCCTCAGAGATTTTAATATGCTAGCATACGCCATAAATTTCAAAAAGTAGCAGTTCCATCAAAAAGTAGTAGTTGGATCTTGATATGACCCCGTGTAATGAATACCTCTTCAGACTTCCAAAGAACAAAGTGCAGAAAATAATGTCCTGGTCAGGGAGGTTGTTTGCCAGACCAGGTAAGTGAGGTCTGATAGTCTTGATCTTTGCATTCCCTTCTCTTACCATCTGTTAATATAACAGAGATTAAAATATAAATTCTGGGAAAGCTTGATGTTCATGTAAACGATTGTCTTTTGATAAGATAGAATTACTTTTAATAAAAGGGATAGGTAAATCTTTCAGATGTAGTTTCAGAATACACCTATAAGCTATGTCAATAACATTTAATCAGAAAACATTGATATAAATTGGAACCTCTTAGACTGAATTCAGAATTAAACCACACACCATGACAGACCACAGCACTGTTGTACCACAACCTCACCCTGAGAAACGATGCACTGTTCTTAGATCTTTATGGTCTCCATAATACCCAAAATAATTCAATGATTTCTAACTTCACAAATTGCACATAAAACATTTGAGCAATCCTTCAAACCTCAACAAATAATTTTTAAAGTAGCTAAATTTGTTTGTAGTTTATTAAAATGTTTCATGAAATAGCACCATCTACACTAATAAAAGAGAAACATGCAAATTGACCGTCCCTCTGCTATGCCTACCAGCCAATCAGAGAGATATGCAAATTAACCCAACAAAGCTGGTGGTTAATTTGCATACACAGGTGCGGAGCAAACACTGAAGACAGTGTAGAAGGAAGCCAAGTGCTGCAGAAGGGAGCAAAGCAGTGGAGAAGGGAACTGAGCCAAGGCAGCAGAGATGGGAGCGGAGCTGAGGGAGTGGACACAGGAGGGAGCGAGGCAGCAGAGATGGGAGGAATCGAGGCAGCAGAGAAGGGAGCGAAGCCCGCTTTGGAGGGCTTCGCTCCCTTCTCTGCTTCGCTCCAGCCTCAGGAAGCCCTATTCTTGCAGGAATCTTCCTGCAATGGGCCTCTAGTCTACATATATAAAATCCTAATATGCAAATAGACCGAATGGTGGAACAACTGATTGCTATGATGTGCGCTGACCACCAGGGGGTGCACACGGAACACGGCAGGCATCAGCAGCAGCTGGCAGAGCACGAAACATGGTGGGCGCTGGCCGTGGTGGGATAGTGGAGCAGATGAGCAGGGATGCCAGACCAAGCCGGGGTGCCAGTTGCTGTCATCGGGGCAAGCCTCTGGTGGTTACTGAAAATGTTTTGCTCCTGCATGCTGCGGTCCCACCTGGTGCTCACACCTGCTGCCAGTGCCGGAGCCGCCACTCATACCCATTGGCAGCGCCCAGTCCCCATGACTCGGCACTGTCAGCAGGTGCAAGTGGCGGCTGCTGGCCCTAATCGCCTTTGAGGGCTTCTCCACCTACCCCTGCTTCTGAGGGGCAATCGGGGCAGCAGCTGCCACTTGCACCCACTGATAGTGCTGGCCCCAGTCGCTCCCATCAGTGGGTGCAAGTGGGACCAGAGTCATTAGCGTGTACAAGCGGCGGCAACATGCTACGAGCAGACCTGGGACCAGAGGCCTCAGCTGGAGAGGCAGGGTGGGGCATGGAGGATGGGCCAAGACCTGCCCCTGTGCCCACCACAGCCTCGCGGTCCACAGTTCCTTTCAAGGTGCACTGGGCCCCTAGTTTTAGAATAATTACAGAGAAGGTCATTAGATAGCCCACCAAATATAAGATTCTTTCCCAAAGCTGCCTCTTAATATGGTTTTGCATCATGAAAATCCTCTTGGCAACATGTTGCATTAACATCTGTGAGTGAAAATTTTCCTAAGCATTTTATATTTATTACCTTAATTAATATTTAAAACAGCCCCACAAAGTAAGTACCTTTATTATTAAAATAATAAAATTGAAGTTAAGAGAGATTAATTAAATTTCCTAAGGAGGCAAAGCTAGGATTGAAAGTCAGGCTGCCTGATTACAAAGACTTTTACTTAACTCACCTTTCTCTATGATACTCATATTCAGTTACTGCTTCATATACTAAACATATCTAAAATCCTGATGTCCCAATTTAAATCATACAGAAGCCATAGAAGGTTTAGAAAGAAGAATGTATTCTCAGTAAGATTCCTCTATTTTTACCTTAGCAAGCTTCTTACAACTAAAAAACATCCCTTCATTAACTATGACCTATAACTAACCTCCCCTCTGCAATTGCAAGTCAAAAGACCATGGCATCTCATGATTTTTTCTTCTCTATTGACATTTCTGCTGTCTCATCAAGGCCTGTACAAATGGAACTTAAGTATAATTAAATAAAGTACAAGCTAAACCCCAAATAAAAACCAATGGAATATATATGAATGGCAAAGCAAGCCAAGTCTAAAACCCATGATAGCTTTACCAGATAACTAGTAGATACTCAACATGCAATTCTGGATTTAGTATAAATTAATTTTAATTCAAAAGTCAATAAAAGGGAGAAGGACTCATAGGACAAATTTGGCTTTCAGTACAGAAAAAGTTGGAAGTGATCTAGAAGGGCATCCTCTCAATCAATGAAACCACAATTATTTATTGAACATTTACCACTACTACCACTAAACCACAATGTTTAGAATCCCAACCCTTGAATTATCAATTGGGGTTAAAGCATGACCAGAGAATGAATGTGTGTAAGTATGAATATATATTACCTGGAGAGAGGATGGCAGTAATTGCTCAGAAACTGTTATAGTCACAAGATATCTAATGCAGAGACCCAAGGGGATAGAATGAAGACAGGTAAATTGTGATTGATTCTGGAGAAGTCACATCAATGGAGTGAAGCCCTGTAGGACCAAAGATACACCAGAGCTGTGGAGCTTCATTCCAGAAGCTCCATTTAGGAAAGGAGTAAAGGATAGTGCTGAGACAGAATATTGGGGCCAACACAGCGAGCTCACCTACAACTAATGAGAGCTTTTTTGTGCTCCATTTGTCCAGGTAAGTTGGTGACCCTTTACAATACAAAACACCTTCTGGCATTAGAAGCTGGGACCCCCACAAATAGAATTACAATGCAACAACCAAGGATTTCCCTGGTATCCTTCTCATTGCTATGAGTACTCATCTTCCAACAAAACATGCTCTTCATCTATGGTAGGATGATAAATGTTTAACTGGTTCTCCAAGAGTTTATTATAAATACTAGTAGTACTGCTTTAAGACACCTAGCATGCAATTTACTAACAAAGGTAAAATACATAATAATCATATTGTAAATTCTATTCCAGAACTTTAGGGTGACTTGCTGTTTCTTATCAAATCCACTATCAGGTTTTTTTTTGATTCTGTCCCCAATAATAGTGCCACAAAATTGGACTATGTATAAATGCTTGATTATAAAAGGATTCAAAAAGAAGTTACTTGTGTCACTGACAAATGAGTATAACTCTGACATAAATGTTGGTTGATATTTTCTTTTATATTATAGGATGAATCTAAAGTGAAGCTATGAGGATGTATGTCAGACTTCACTCAATTTTCAATGACATGAGCAAAAATTTCTTTGCTGAATCAAACAGTAGTTTTCAAATACTAGAAGAATATTTTCTCAATGTTATGTGCTATTCACAGTGTAGCAGCTATAGACATACACAATTTTAAATGTAACTTATGTTATTAATATTTTCTCCATCATTTTTAAGCCTAGACAATGAACAACACAATCATTTGTAGCATGTGTGATTTTCATAGTGTACTTCCATCATGATGGATTCCAAACCAACGAGGCAGACAGCATTGCACGCTATTTCCACTATTCATATATCATAGATGTAAATAATATCCAAAGCATAGATAATAGTAAAATATAGTAAAATAATTAAGAAGTGACAAGTCTTAAACATTTATTATCTTTGTTTTTAACATAGTGTTCAATTATAAGTTTACATAAATTAATTTTTTAATAATGGCTATTTAACAAACAGCAAAATTGCTGTAAATTTAACAATTGGCTCTTGAGACCCAGAAGCCACTTTCTCAAGGGAAAAAAATAGAACGTCTCTGAAGGTATAAGGCAAATGAGACACATTTATTTTTCTCTACGTTGGTGTTTTGCCCTTAAAAACAACAATTCCATGAAGAACTGTAAATGTTTGGAAACACTGCTTTTGTGTTTATTTTAATACCTGATTCCATGCCTCCCTATTTCTAAGGGCTTATTTCTTACTCCTAACTGGTCCTCCAAATTGCCTCTTCCTCCTATAGCTCCGCTTCCAGCCACAGAGCTCCCAAACCACACTCCCAGCCCATCTCAGGACATCTGCTTTCAACCCAAGCAAGAAAAATCTAAAAGCAAATAATAATAATAATTAATAATAATAATATACAACTTCCTATACAAATCAGAATCATTTTACATACAAGTGAATGTGAAAACTGCCTGACTTTCACAGAATTAGGTTCAGAAGTGAGAAGGCCACCTGGTTACTTCCTTAGACAATGTGAGTCCTTGCTGGAAATTATTTATTACACAATAAAAAAGAACAGGATGTCCTTTATAAAATATGTTTTTCTTAGGAACTCAAAATGTAAGCCTCTACTACTGACAAGGTGGCATTTTTAGATTAAGCCGTGAGAAATCTAGCATGATTTACAAATACAACAGTCCAAGAATAGCATCCTTCCTGCCATCCGTGATTGGCATCGTTATTATAGATTCTATTATATTCTTATCTCACCGTCCAACAAAGCTATTCATTCAGCAACTAAGCTCACGTCAAAGACAAGGCAGAGTCTACTTATTTTCAGAAAAAAAAATTGCTTTTGAAAAACACAGTCTCATTGCTCAGACAGAACCAAGAGTGTACATGACACGGTACAAGGTGCTTCTGATAGAAGGTGGTAAGAAATGAAGTCGAAACAGAAGTACCAACTGAGAAGGTGTTTAATCTTCGAGGTGTGAGGCATTACATTCTAGCACTCTCTCTGACTGATACCAGCCATGAAGGGAAAAACTAGCTAAAACATATGGGGAAAGTACACTTAGGCCCCTTTGATGTTTGTGTTGGCAAAGCACTTCAGCTTTCATTTCCAGTCTTTAATAAAAAAAGCTGAAGTTTCTGGTTTATACATAAAGGAAGCTAAGAGATTGCTGAGTAGGGTCTATTGCACACACAAAGATGCAACCTTACTTCATTGTGTGCCTGGAAATATTCATCTCAACACATACCCACAGGCACACACACGCACACACACACACACACCTTAGAGCAATCTTATAAGCAACTCCATAGGTGCTTTCAACAAGGCCTATACTTTTCAAATGGAAATCTAATGAAATCCTGCAAATGCATATATTCAAAATACTGAGGGAAGTAGAACAGCCCCTCTTTCGGCACAAGATAAAACTGAAGGTTATATGCATGATTGTGATGAGGACAATACAGGTCTCTCTGCCTGAGGAATGATCAATAAAACACATAACTGACTTTCAGCGGGTGAGGGGGGCAGACACAATAGCAGCAAACAAAGAAGGTTCTGTCAGTGATTCATGTACTTCCAACTGCCCTGGGCCTCCAAATCCATACGAACAGCAAGGGCTTGTCAGGGACTGTATGTGAGGTAGATAAATCTTAACATCAGAGAATCCAAGCCCCACATTCCATTAGTCTTCCTGATAAAGCACACAGCCCCAGTCTGTAGAGAGCAAGTCCCTCTCCATCCCTCTTCTCACCAGTGATGCACACATGTGCTTCCACACTCCTCTGGAACTGGTACCTCACACCATCCCTACTACGTGCTAACGGGGAAAACCTAGAAAGCATTCAAACCTATGTGCTTTTTAAGCACAAGTTTACCCAAGACAACTGAATAGAATTCCAGGAACTAAGAATTGGGACCAAAATCTGAAATCACCTAAACCGAATCCATCCGAAAGGAATCCCCTCAGTTGCCTTTCGCATTGATAATGACCCTGCTTCAGTATCTGTCCACTGCATGCATCTAGGGCATGCAGTCATGATGATGGGTCACATCTGGGCCACTGTAGGTTTTAAGGAAATTTTCATCTTACCTTGAGTTGAGATCTGGTTCCCCGTGGTTTTCACCTGGAGATTCTGGCTGGTCCTAGGGAGATACAAGAGGTATTTTTGTAAGTGATAAAGTCAAGGATTTCTTATAGTTTTTAGTTCTAGAAAGCTTTTAGCATTGACATTTAAGTATACCAACACCCAATTTTCAGAACTTATTGATATGCTCTTTTAGAAAAGTATCAGTCTCTTTGTGCCTCAAAACTAATCATGACTTCTTAAATGTTACTGATGGAATTTTTACCTCTGTGTTGTAAGTCCTTTCAATAAACTGTAATTTATTGAAATTAAGGTGACTTTGTCTACAAAAGATCAGTGTCTTTTACTGTTTTATCCTATATTCAGGCTTTAATTCTACTTTTCCAGTTGGAAAACTAATATACTTGCTCTTAAATATGGAAGAAAAATAGAGCAGAGCAGTATTAATACCCAGTAATACAATATCCTGGGAAACAGTGGCTTGTCTCTTCCTTGTCCTTGCTCCCTACATTCTCTGGCAGACTCTTACCATTCTCTCCTATTCTAGCCTTTGCCTGTTTTCATATTCTTCCAGACCTCTGCCACTCTTTTGCAGGCATGTGGCATTGCACTTCTCATTCCATCTTTTGGGTCCTTTAGGACGTGAATTCATCACAGTGTTTTCTGTGAACTGTTATTGATTTTGTTGTTGTTATCTCTCCTTTATTTTTCTGCCAAGAACGATTAGGGATTTTACTATCAGATTTTCATACTTTTCATTTTAGGAGGACCTAAGCTTTCTTTAAGAGTATCTCAGTTTGTGATGTGCCTCTCTCTCACCACCACCTTTCCTAACCAACTTTTGGAACGCAGTTTATGTAAAATGTAGAGGTATGCTTAACTGGAACTACTATTTATTTTGTATACATCATGAGACATTTTCACCCAAGATTCCTATCACTTATACATTTCAACTTCAAAATTGCTTTATCTCATCCAAACACTAAAGTGTTGGCAGGGCTCTGTGCTATGACTATTTCTGTTAGAATTAGAACTCAGATATGAAAGGATTTTAGGAATACACATACTAATGCATACAATTGAATTAAGAGATGAAGTTACTTTTTCTGACATACAGTAAATCTGATTGGCTGATTGGTTTGATATAAGAACGGATTTTGTCAAATAAGTAAAATAAACATTGTGCATAAATTAAATAATTCTGTAGTTCTGAGATTTTAACTACAATACATTTAAAGTATCTGAAAAGAAAGCATCTTATGAAAACTATTGACAAATGTGTACGAAAATTAATAATAATAACTATTGAATACATCTCAGGAAAGCCTTTTCGGTATACATCCTATAAACGGAGAAAGCAAATGACTCCAGTGACAGGGTAACAAATTTCTTTGCAAGTCAGGATCCAAATTGAAGGGAACCTAACTGAATTGTCAGCTGATAGATTAATAAAAATATATTTGATGATAGATCACCATATGACTTTTTGACACATACTTGGAAGGAGTTCAAAGAATTGAGTGATAGTACTATACTAAAACGCCTTCCATTTCTATCTCTTCATGTATAATAACGTTTTCTCAGTGCTTACATATATTTAAGTATAAAAATACAATTGGCAAGAAATATTCAAAGTGATGAAAAGCAAGGATTTACAACCATGAATTCTCTACCAAACAAAGCTATTATTTATAATGGAAGGACCGATAAACAGCTTCCCAGACAAGAAAAAGCTAAAGGAGTTCATCACCATCAAACCAGTGTTACATAAAATGTTAAATAATCTTCTCTAAGAAGAAAAAAAAAAAACATAAAAAATATGAACAATGAAATGGCAATAAATAAATATCTATCAACAACTGAATATAAAAAAAATAAAAAAACAAGCAGAATAGAAACAGAGGCAAAGATACAGAGAACATTTTGATAGTTGCCAGATAAGAGGGAGGCTGGGGGAATGGGTGAAAAGGTGAAGGGATTAAGAAGTACAATTTGGTGTTACAGAATAATCATGGGGATGTAAAGTACAGGATAAGGAATATAGTCAATAATATTGTAATAACTATTTATGGTGTCAGATGGATATAAGATTTACTGGGATGATCACAGTAAATTATGTAATGTCTAATAACTAGGGTCTACACCTGAAACCAATATAATCTTGAATATCAACTATAATTGAAAAATTAAAAATTATTAAAAAATAATTTTATAAAAATAGAAATATAATTGATGCTGAATTTGCTTCAAATAATAACTAATATTTATCCAAGAGCAAATAGGCTATTCTTAAAGATTCATTTTAAATAATATTTTACTTTTTACAGTTAATAAGTATCAGAATTTATAATATGTTTTTTGATCAATTGGGTAGTAATAATCTATCCTATTTAATAAAAGGCTAATATGCAAATTGACCAAATGGTGGAATGACTGGTCTCTATGATGCGCACTGACCACCAGGAGGCAGATGCTCAATGCAGAAGCTGCCCCCTGGTGGTCAGCGGTGTTCCCACAGGGGGAGCACCTCTCAGCCAGAAGCCCTGAGCCAGGCTCATGGCTGGTGAGCATGGCGGCAGTGGCGCAAGCCTCTCCTGCCTCCGCAACAGCACTAAGGATATCCAACTGATGGCTTAGCCATCAGTCAGACATCCCCTGAGGGCTCCCGGACTGAGAGAGGGCTGGGCTGAGGGATCCCCCTGAGTGCACAGATTTTGTGCACCGGGCCTCTAGTATGTATGTATGTATGTGTGTGTGTGTGTGTGTGTGTATATGTGTGTATATATATATATATATATATATATATATATATATATATATATTTTATACACACTAGAGGCCCAATGCATGAAATTCATGCAAGAGTAGGCCCTCCTTCCCCAGCTGCCAGCACCAGTTTCCCTCTGGCATCCGGGGCCTGGGCTTCCCTCCCGCACCCAGGATCTGGGCTTCCCTTTGTTCCCTGTGGTTGCTGGCAGGCACCCAGGACCCTTCCCTTGCCCCAGCTTTGTGGGGAAGGACGTCAGTCTAATTAGCATATTACGCTTTTAATATATATATATATATATATATATATATATATATATATATATATATATATATATATATATATATATATATACGCCCAGTGAATGAAACAGCGGAATGACCAGAATAACCGGTGGCTATGACACATACTGTTGCAGCCAACCAGCCTGATCCAGGCCCCAATTGGCCCCCAACACCCCGATCTGGGGTGGGGCCAGGCCTCTAGTAATTTTCATAAAACTCAATCTAGAAGAATTTTTTTTTAACACTTGTTGAGCCTCATGGTCAAAAAATATATATAAATCATTAAATTTTAATTTACACAGCTATTTTTGTTACAGACAAATATGATAGATGACAAAACAAGATTTTCTGAAATATAAAAATATATTATATTAGAGTAAAAGTTTACCAGAAAAATATAATGGAAATATAAAGTTCAAAAAAAAAATGGCATATATTTCCAACTAGTAAATAAGAGTTGGTTTATGCATTTTTTTAGTTAATGTATCTTGAATCACAGAATTTAAAAATTGGAAAAGAAACTAAAGTTTAAGTATTAAAGCAGTCTTCATTCTTATTTGCCTGTATTACCCCAAATAATTCTGAATAATTTTGTTTTCCTTTAAACATTAAATTGACTTCTAAATTTTTCCATCCTAAGCTTAAAATGTTATCAAAGATGGAATTTCTGTCACAATGTAAATATTGACATTTAATTTATTTTTATTTTTATAAGAGTTTATTTGAGCCAAACTGATGACATGCTGAGAAACAAGATCTCAATTGCTTTGACATTTAATTTTTTTTGTAAAGTTGGATTTCTTTTTTAAATATAGCCAGAGGGTACTATGCTGCTCTAAAAAGGAAGGAACTCTTACCATTTGCAATGGCATGGATGGAACTGGAGAGCATTATGCTAAGTGAAATAAGCCAGTCAATGAAGGAAAAATACCACATGATCTCTCTCATTCATGGATAATAGAGACCATTATAAACTTTTGAACAATAATAGGTACAGAGGCAGAGCTGCCTCAAACAGATTGTCAAACTGCAGAGGGAAGGCCGGGGAGGGTTGGGGGACAGGAGGTAGTCGGGTAAGAGATCAACCAAAGGACTTGTATGCATGCATATAAGCATAACCAATGGACATAAGACACTGGGGGATAGGGGAGGGTAGGGGACTGTCTAGGGTGGGGGGGAAAAATGGACACATATGTAATACCCTTTGTATTACTTTAAGCAATAAAAAAAAAAGAATAAAAAAAATATATAGCCAGAGGCAATGGACATAAGACACTGGGGGATAGGGGAGGCTAGGGGACTGTCTAGGGTGGGGGGGGGAAATGGACACATATGTAATACCCTTTGTATTACTTTAAGCAATAAAAAAAAGAATAAAAAAAATATATAGCCAGAGGGAATCCAAACACTATTGCAATTTGATGCTACTGTCATTCACATCCTTTATCACAACCACTGCTTCTGCAGCATCACTTCTCTTCTCTGCTCCTATTAACCTCTTCTGGGTGTTTCCCACTATGCTTCTGCCATCAAGTAAAGAGATTACCACATTCAGTGTTTTCCAAACTTATTTTTTAAATTATGTTTCTTTTGAATCATACACCTTGCATAAATCACAAACCACTTTTTAACTAGTGAGCACATCCATCCTCTCAAATTTTGGTAGTAACTATGAATTTGCATTTACTTTGTGTTTATATCTATTTTCTATTTACAACATACCTAGTACATAGTAGATTATCAGTAAATGTTTGCTATTATAGACATAACTAGAGGCCTGATGCACAAAAATTGTGCACTGGGGCAGTCCTTCAGCCTGGCCTGCGCCCTCTTGCAGTTCGGGACCTCTTGGGGGATGTCCGCCTGCTGGCTTAGCCAGTAGTCAGACATCCCTCTCACAGTCTGGGGCTCTCAAAGCCCAGGTCCCCTCACTCCTTACCGCCCGCCTGCAGCTCCCACCACTACCGCTGTACTCACCAGCCGCGAGCCTGGCTTCTGGCTAAGCAGCATTCCCCCTGTGGGAGTGCACTGACTACTGCAGGGGCAGCTCCTGCGTGGGGCCAGGGAGGGACATAGGAGGTTGGCCAGCTAGGGAGGGACTGCGGGAGGGCTCCAGGGCATGTCTGGCCCATCTTGCTCAGTTCCAATTGGCCAGACCCCAGCAGCAAACTAACCTACTTGTCAGAGCATCTGCCCCCTGGTGGTTAGGGCACATCATAGCGAGCAGTTGAGCAGCCTTAGCATATCATTAGCATATTATGCTTTGATTGGTTGCACGGCTGATCGGATGACCAGATACTTAGCATATTAGGCTTTTATTATATAGGATATTGTCTTCCTTGATAAATATCTCAAGTATACTCTATTTTCAATCTCATACACATTGTTATATATATAATTTTAAGAAAATTTTCAGTTATTTTTTAGGAGTACTAGTCAGTTTGCCAGTTTTTAATTTTTATTTAGACATTTTTCTTTTCCACCTCAGATTGCTACTTAAAATATGTATTTAGAACTGGGATATTATCTCAATGATTATGGATAGTATATACTAAAAAAAAAAATCTTCATTTTATGGTTGTAGTATTATCGCAGAGTGATTTTTTACCTGATCTGAAATATACAAAAAGTTAATGACCAAGCTAGCCCTGGAAGCTAGATAGAATGGTTTCTTTAGCTGTCTCCTCTGGAAAATGAAGACATGATCACTGCTAGTCCCCTCTCTAATTATCCCTCTCTTGCTTCAGCTTGCCAGCTTTTGTCATCATATACCATTGCTTTTCCATTATCAAAGTTTATAACACATATTCTTTTATATGACTATAATTCTCATTTTTATACCTAAATTAAAATAATTCTAAAGGTTGGAAACTATTAATATTATCATTATGTAAATATTAGTCACTGCAGAACCTAGTATATTACCTGGACAAATACAAAAAAAAAAAAAAAAAAAAAAAAAACTTATTTTATTCTGAACCCATGCTTCTTGAAGAATATTAAAGGCTCATGGTCAAATCAGTTATCTATTTTAAACTGTCAGTTACTCATATTTGCTTCATTTATCTAGGGTGAATTTCTTGTTAGCTTGTGTGTTTTCCCTTGAAAATCTAACGTTTTTCCCCCACTTCCACATTTATTTTCTTATTTAGAAAAAAAATGCTTGCCTCCTTGGCCAAATAACTACGTCATCCAGCTTCTTAATCAATAAAATATGTTGAGTGGAATATTGTTTTCTTGAAAACAATCTTCTTGGAGACCTGCTGCTATCTTTTCTAAACTCAGTGCATGTTTCTCACCCTGACATTTCTTTTTATAGTATTCCAAGTTTAACCCAAGTTGTTGTTGTTTTATTTCCATGCTGTTCTCTTGCTTAGTTTCCATTTATGTTTTGTTGGAGTACGTTCTTAAATTATTTTCAGTTGATAGTAAGTAAAATTTTTTCATGTTTGAATATGTTCTTCCTTTTGCCATCACACTTGACTAATAGACTAGCTGGGATAAGATTTTTAGGTTCAAAATCATTTTTCTCAGAATTTGAAAACTTTGCTTCTTGACTTTCAATATATGTATATTGCTGGTAAGAAACCTGACAATGATCAAATTATTATCCCATTGCAAATTGTTTTGTTTTCCCTGGAAGTTTTGAAGGTCTTCTTTTTGTTTTAATCCTGAACTTTCATTAAGATAGGTCCAAAGTGGATAGAGCTTCATTCATTCTATTCTGTCTTCATCTCAGTGCAGTCTTTTTGGATTATTTCCTACTGTCCATTGCCTCTGCTCCCATCTTTATGTAAATCCAATTAGAGGTATATTGGACCTCCTAAACTAGCCTCTATGCCTTATTTTCTCTTTGTCTTTATTCTTTTACAATACTGATTATTTCCAAACTTTCTTTTCCTACCCTTCCATCTTAATTTTTATTTTAGTGGTCATATCTGTAATTTATAATAATTACTTCTCACCCTCTGGTTGATTCTTTTACATAGCAGTCAGTTCTATGAGTAACCTATTTTATGAAATATTCCAAATATACAAATTAGAATTTTTTAAAGTTCTCTTTTTCTTCACATGAAAAATATTATTAGTTTTTCTATTTAACTGTTTCCTTTTATGCTTTTGATATTACTCAAATGTAGGTACATTCTTAATTTCGCACTTGTATTTATGAATCAAATTTTAAGCTTATAAATCAGTCATCAAACATCGACTCCCCCAGGATATTTCATAGTTTTGCTATTCCAAAAGGTTTCTTCATAAACCTAAAGGCCGGCTGCTTACAAATGCTTAGGCATGAAAGCCCTGAATAACCATGCTATGGACACTAATCATAGTAACCCTAACATTTAAAAGGTAATAATGCTGAAACTATATTAGATGCCCTTACACAATGGCTGCTAGTGGGAATCTAAAATAGGTAAGCTCTGGAGACATAGCTAAAAATGAAGATCACCACTGATGTGATGGAATGAATAAGATAATTTATCTTCCTCATTCATCAAGGATATTTATCTGTGATAATCCTACCAATTTTGTTCTATTTTCTTAAAATATTCTTAATTCAGGAATAAAGATAGTGGGTAGTAAATAAACAACACAGATTGGAATTCTCAATAGCTGTGTTCTAAGCCTATTTCTGCCACCAACTAGCCATGAACCTGTAAGAGAGTCATACCTTCCTTGGATCATAACATGGTGATGCTCGAGGTGCTGCCCATCCTACTATTCTACAATATTAGAAATTTAAGTGTCCATAAATACTTTTTCTGATCCTAAGAATGTATAATAAAATCAAACATTAAGACCATATAAATCACATGTCAATGCATATAACACATTTATATACACATATTTATTCAAAAGGCATTGTATTTAGTGCTAACAATAATCTTCGTTCTCTCCAGAATGCTGTGACTGGTCTCCACATAAATTTTTTATCCTATACAACATACTGATGAGTTTTTAAGCACATAGAACTCAGAGGAGTACTTGAATTACATTGCTGTAATATATTTAATCAATAATATGAACCTAAAGTAGAGCTTTTCCCAATGAAACATCCATTTTAATATACAGCTTTTATATTTTCTTCCTGAATAAATCTCACATCATCCAACTCAGCAAACTCACCTTGAAAATCTTATCACGTCAGTCACAAGTATGATCCTAGAGACTTCAGTCAGTATTCATTGGTTTGGCTACTATCTAATCCTGTTGTTGTAGGTCACCTGTCTCACCTTAGATCCAATCACGTCGCTTTTAAAAAAAAAAAAATGCAGTGTCTTTCACATTCTTATCAATCAATAAAATAGATTTAATGTTTATAATTGACAAATATGTATATTATATGCACAAAGGGGAAAATGTATCATACTGCTAATTTGCCACATTGCAGCTTGATATATGCCAATATTATTGAGTATATACATATTTTTAGTTATTTAATAAGAACTCTTTATAATTTCATAATGTAACATATGATCTGCAAATCTTCTCAAATACAGTTCTTCATTTGAGTTTTTTAATTAGTCTGGGACATAAGAAGACAAAGATAATTCTTGTTTGACAGATGGAGGAGGTAAGGCAAGAAGGTACAGAAGGATAAATTACAGTTATACCCCAGTGTGACTAAAGCCAATCTCATTAACATTTGCAGCATCTTCCCAGTCCCAAATTTTGCGTTATATTTTTCATCTTTTTCTAATGTCAGCTCAACTTTTTCTACAAGCTTTTTTTTTTCTCAACTGTTTCCATTTGTTAAGCCCCATAAATCAGCTTCTACCATGTGTCAAACTCTGTGCTAGACACTAGGACTACAACGGCGTACAAAAGTGTGGTCCTTGCCTTCATGGAGCTTGGACCAATAATGAAAAGACATTAATCAAAGCATCACAAAAAACAGACTGGTAGGACAACTGTGGCAAATACTGTAAAGTAGAAGCACCCAGTGTCATCAGTCCCCGTACTCGAGAGATTTGACCTGAGGCAGAGGGGTCAGAGAAGTCCATCATGAAAGAATAACCTTTGAGCTTTGGTTGGACAGGGAGGCAGAGTTTACTAGATGAGAAGAGAAAGAGAAAACACATGTGAAGACATTTATTAGGAGGAAGCCTGGCGAGTGAGGATCAAGGAAAGAAGCCCAGTGTGAATGGAATCAATACAATGGGGGAGAACACAATTTGAGATGAGACATGAGAAGAAATGGAGGCCAGGCTCTATGGGGCTTAAACGACAAGGTTAATAAGTTTCATCTTTATCCAAAAAGCAATGGGGCCTGGCTGGCATGGCTCAGGGGTTGAGTGCTGACTTATGAACCAGAAGGTCACGATTTGATTCCTGGTCAGGGCACATGCCCTGGTTGTGGGCTCCATCCCTAGTGTGAGGTATGCAGGAGGCAGCTGATCAATGATCAATGACTCTCTCTCATCATTGGTGTTTCTATCTCTCTCTCTCCCTCTCTGAAATCAATATGTGTGTGTGTGTGTGTGTGTGTGTGTGTGTTCATATATTAAAAAACCAAAAAGCAATGGGATTTGTGATTTGATTTATATGAAGTATACAAAATAGGCAAATCCAATGGGATTTGTGATTTGATTTATATGAAGTATACAAAATAGGCAAATCCATGGAGTATATTAGTGGTTGTCGGGGGGGGGGGGTGAGGGATAATGGTGTGTGACTACCAATGCACACAAGCAATGCACACAAGGTTTCTTTTAGGGAAGATAAAAAATATTCTAAAATTAGGTAGTGATGATAATCGCAGAACTCTGAATATACTGAAAACTACTGAATTGCACACTTTAAAAGGGTGAATTTTATGTATGTAAATTGTATCTTCATGAGGTTATTATTAAAAACTATCAATGGAAAAGTATGAAAATTTTAAGAAGAAAATCTTGATAGCATTAGAGTTTTAAAATGATCACTGCCAGAGTGGCTTCAGAGTGGAAAAATAAAACCCCACTAAATTCAGGAGTGGAGAAAGGAGGCTACTGCAATAATCCAAGTGAGAGACATGTATAAAGGAGAACTAATAGGGCTTAATGATAGATTTAGTATTGAAGACTAATAAAAAGTTGTCAAAGGATGGCCCCTAGTGTTCTAGCTCAAACAAAGGAGTGGATGTTGATATCACTCACTGACGTGATGGTATTGGAGGATGATCAGATTTTGAAAGGAAAGGGGAAGATTTTGAGCTCAGTCTTTTATTATGTTGAGGTTGAGGTTCCTTGGAGAGATGTCAAATAAAAATTAGGATATAGGGATCTGTAACTTGGAATAGAGTACTTAGTAAAGAGTAAATGTATGAGTCTTCTGCAGATAAATTAAAATAATAAACATGGATACAGAGAAATAATCTGGGAAGAGAATTTAGGGTGAGAAGAGTCAGGGGCTAGGACTAACCCTCGAGGAACATCAAATCATTGACCAAATAGATAGTACAAGTCTGCAATGGAAAAATAAAAATAAACAGAAGCCAGTGTAATAAGAGGAAACCAGAAGATGCTCTGTCAAAGAGGCCACAGAGAGCATTTCAAAGGCCACTGTGACAGCCCTCACACCACGTGTTGCATGGTTGCTTATCTAGTTCTCCCACTAGATTATGAGTTTTTTAAAGGCAGATATATGTTCTTACTGCGTTTTGCTTACTACTTGGCCCATAGTAAGCAACCAATAAATATGTGTGGTTTGCATTTGCATGTTGAAATGTATTATTTGGTGGGACAAAAATGTTACATTGTAATCCAACTTTTTAAAAAATGCCTTTGGGACAAGAAAATAGCTCATAATTTTATGCTAGAAAATTGTTGATGCGATAGCAGAGAAAAGTTGTCATCTTTTCTGATTAAACAATGTGGTACCTCTCACTCCACAGCATAATGCAAGTGCATGGCCTGCACAGAGCTTAGAGAAAATGACTAGCAGTAGCAATAGGCTGACAGCAATTCTACTAAAGGTAGAAATGCATGCGCAATGAAACCGAGACTTAAATAAAATGAAGGAGTCTGAAGGACTACAGAGCCAACACATGAGCAGAAACAAAAATTCAAGGAGGCTGATGAATAAAGAATTTATGAACCATGGCTGCAATTTGGCTCCCACCCACCCAAGACTCACAAAGATTTGATGAATTTCTAGCGAACAATATTGTTAATAGACATGCTTACTTGTAGGAAAGGTGTGTACAAATAATCATTAGTATATTCATAGTTACACACACATGAACGTACCAAGGCTATGATTTAGTTACTATATAAGATGCATACATCGTTCTTTAATTTGATCCCTTTGTTTTCTAAGTTCCAGGAGCTTGTGGAAAGCCTACTGACCATGCATATGATGCCCAAGCAGGGACTTCCTTAGGTTGGACGCACTCAACTGCAAGACATCTTCACAGAGACCATGAGAAATGTGGGGTATGGCGGGGTAACTGAGTCTTACTCAGTGCTAGCTGCCAGCTAATACTATTCTGGGAATAGTAGCAGATGTTGGGAAACTCCTCAGCCGACTATTGGGGCAGTGTTCACTGCTGTTCATTTGCATAATACAATGAATATTTTTGGTGGATACAGAGTACCCTAAACTTTTTTGCACTGATGTAAATGAGAATGTTTGAAACCTATTTATAGCTGAACCAAAAATTTCACCTTAACCAAATTTGCTTGAGCAGTCCTTGTCAGTTGGGGCTTTGCGAGTTTAAAAAAAAATCAGAAGCCAAAACCGGTTTGGCTCAGTGGATAGAGCGTCGGCCTGCGGACTGAAAGGTCCCAGGTTCAATTCCGGTCAAGGGCATGTACCTGGGTTGTGGGCACATCCCCAATAGGAGATGTGCAGGAGGCAGCTGATCGATGTTTCTCTCTCATCGATGTTTCTAACTCTCTATCTCTCTCCCTTCCTCTCTGTAAAAAATCAATAAAACATATTTTTTTAAAAAAATCAGAAAATTCATCATGTCCTTTTCCCTCATTCTAACCTTGTCTCAAAAATTTCACAACTCACACATTACAATAAGGAATTTAAAGTCTCCTGTAAGCCTAATCTTATCTTTTCTTGCTTTCTCTCATCATTTCATATATTTCTTTGCTTTATCTCTTTTGTTCCTAGAGTTTTGTAACAGATAGATAGATAGATGATAGATAGATAGATGATAGATGATAGATAGATAGATAGATAGATAGATAGATAGATAGATAGATAGATTCCTACTAGCTTTATTTTTAAACCTTTTAGATAAGCACTAACTTGCTAAACTTATTCTTCTTATATTAGAATTCATCAATAATGCTCCCATTAATATTCCTTCATCACCCTTTCCATTTGTAAGCACATTTCAATAATAATATGCTCTAGACTTTTCTGTTATCCTGCAGCAGTGAGACTTTTTTTTAATATAAAATCTTTGTATCTCATCATTTTCTTCTGTCACCCATGCTGTGGATGTTTTGTTTCTAAAACTACTAGCCTACAGGCACAGATACTCAATAATTTTCATTTCCTTTTCTTGCCTTTGTCCAAACTTTTTCAGATTATCATTTGTTCTCCAATTTTTCTCAATACAGTAACATAAAAGTTAAGATATGTCGTTCAGTTTATTTTTTTTATGTGGAAAACTTAGAAGCTTAATCCCCAAAAGCAAATGTTCTTAAATTTTTGTTCTAATCAGTTTTCCTGGCTGTCGGGTCTATCACTGTAACTGGACAACTACCTTGTGCAGCTACTGATCAGTCTTTCATTCTCTTGCCAAAGGTCTAAATGCAAGTCAGGCCTGGAAACTATTTATTTCGGCCACTGTGGGTCAGACAGAGTAGCCATCAGGCTGCTCTGCACAAATGCCTCCAGTGGAAGAGTCAGCAGGAGAAGGGCTACAAGTCACAACCTCCACAACATGCTCCACAAAATCAGGTCAGTCCGCAACTAGTTTGGGGAAGTTCTGTGTGCCATCTGCCCAAAGATATCCAAGTATATAAACCTAAGACTCTGAGAAATACAGCAATGAAGAACCTTATTGCACTTTCTTTACCCTTGAGTTTCCTACTCTTCTTCATTTGAGAACATTTTTTTGTGTTATGCATATGTGTAGAAACTATCAGCATTCAGTGAATCAAGTTTTCCAGAATGATCCTCTGGAAACCTTTAGATTGCAAACCAAGGCTAATCCTTATGCATCTGAGATGAATAACCTGTAGAGTACCAGACAAGTCTTCCTAGGACCAGGTTTTCTCACCCTGATTTCCTCCTCAAATTTCTATAAAAAGTTTCATTTTATTAAGCGAGTCTCCATTTTTCAAAGTGCTCTCTTCATACCCAAAATTTGAGATTCTACAGTCAGCACATCAGTGTTAAAATTCCAACTCTATAATTTACTAACCACTGGGGAAATAATTTAATTATTTACTGGTTAGCCTCAACTTGCTCATCTGTAGAACCAATATCAGATCTCCCATAATATAGCACAGTACAGGTCAAAAGTAGAAATTATATATATATGCAACCATTCAACCGGTCACTATGATGTGCACTGACCACCAGGGGGCAGATGCTCGAAGCACAGGATCAGGCTCCCTCCTGTCTGGATTGGGCCTACGGGGATTGGGCCAAAACCTGCTCTCTAACATCCCCTGAGGGGTCCCAAATTGCAAGAGAGTGCAGGCCAGGCCAAGGGACCCCACCAGTGCACGAATCCGTGCACCAGGCGTCCAGTATACCATATGTCTAAATACCTGAAAACTATTGAATAAGCTATGCTCCCTACCTGGCCTATTTCCTAGTTAGTTTCCCTCTCCTATAAGCCTCCAGGTCTATTCCCCTGGAATCCGCTCACCACCCAGAGGCCAGGGAGCTACCTTGCTTTCCCTCAGCTTGCCCTTGGCCCCTTCGAGCCTGATTGGAAGATGGATCTGCTGTGGCAGGGCAGGGTTGAAGCTTCCCAAGCCTCCTGGATGATGATTAGAGTGCCAGAGGTACATCATTCAGACTCAGGATTTACAGGGAACTCTACGCACCTACCAAAACTTGATCATCCAATCAGAGGGGGTGAGGTAGGGAGGAAGAAAAAGCAGCTACTACATTTGGGGATCTTGGTCTGTCTATACACTCATTTTGGATATTTGGGACAGTTGGATATAAGCAAAAACACCAATTCTTTCTCTAGTTTCCCAGGACAGAAGGTGTGACACATACACACAGATCTCAGCCCAGGATCGTTTAGCCTGATACAGTCATTTAAGCTAATGCTTTTTTGTCCATAATTCTTGTTTAGTGAAGTTAATTCCAAACTGAGAGAGAGAACTCTTAGCTTGAAAAGGAAAATAATTTTTGCATGTGTGTTTCAATATCAATGATTTGCAGTGTCCTCTAAAGCAAAGCTGGGGCCCCATCTTACTCATTTCTAGGGGCAAGAATGATTGATATAATTGTACCTATCTCATGGCGTTGTGTGGAAATTAAGTATAGTAATAGTGTGAGCTATGTATTATGCCCTTATCAAAATCAGGAGTAACTTATCTAAGCTTGGCTTCCAATTCTTGTTCAGAGAAATGAAGCTGTATTTTTAGAAGATGAACAAACCTGGAGACCAAAGTGTTCTTCCACTGATCACATCCTTTCAATACATTCAGACCTTACAGCATTCTATTGGACTCTGTGTTTGAAAGATGATCCGTTTTCTCATATATTCAAGAGTAACTAGATACCCCTAATCCTCAAGCAAGCACTGAGAATTCTACTTTCAAATGATTGCCTGCATAACCTCTCTCTTAGAAATGATAGGCAGAGGTGGCGTTTAATCAAACATGTTATTTCATGTGGAATATTTTTAAACAACAGTCTGTCCCTTATCTTTCACATTAATTAGATGTAGGTTGGCTCAGTTTTTGAATAAAGAGTGCATGAAACTTTATGAATATCATACTAGTTTCATTATAACAGTGATCCCAAATGTATCTTTCTGAGAAACAAACACACAGATGTTGATGGGACTGCCTTTATTAATCCCTTTTATTAAATCTTTGATGGGGCCCTGGCTGGATTGGCTCTGTGGTTAGAGCTTCAGCCTGAGGAACAAAGGGGCACAGGTTCAATTTCCAGTCAAGGGCACGTACCTTGGTTGCAGGTTCCCCAGCCCCAGTAGAGGCACTTGCAGGAGGAAACAAATTCATGTGTCTCTCTTACATGGATGCTTCTCTCCCTCTCTCCCCTTCCTTCTTCCCTTCCATTCACTCTAGAAATCAATGGAAAAAATATCCTAGGGGGGAAGGGTGGCGGGGGGAGACTTAAAAAAGAACTTTTATGGGACTGATTTTTTAATCTCATATAAGAGAAGAAAAACTAATTAACTGTACATTGTGAGTATTGCAGGGCTTCAGGTGTTTGAAATGGAATTTCACCAAGGATATTCTGAAAAAATAGATATTATGATATACTAGTATATACAGGATGTCCCCCAAAAATGTATATACACTTTGAATAATTATTAATTCCAATGGGTTAAATCTGAAAAGAAAGAAACATCAATTGAGCTATCAGAAAAAACTATGCATACACTTTGGGGGACACCCTGAGGCAAAAGTAGTTTTACAGTTGCATGGGAAACAGAGTTGATTTTTGTATTATTATTAATTACTAGAGGCCTGGTGCACAAAAATTTGTGCACTCGGGGCGGGGGGGGGGGTGTCCCTCAGCCTGGCCTATGCCCTCTTACAGTCTGGGACCCCTCAGAGGATGCCCACCTGCTGGCTTAGGCCCGCCCCTGGAGGATCGGGTCCAAGCTGGCAATCAGACATCCCTCTGGCAGCCCAGCAGCCCTCGGGGGATGTCCACTTACCAGCAGGGAGTAGACCTAAGCTACAGTCGGACATCCTTAGTGCTACTGAGGAGGTGGAAGAGGCTCCCACCACCACCACTGTACTGGAAGCCATCAGCCTGGCTTGTGGCTGAGCAGAGCTCCCCCTATGGGAGCACACTGACCACCAGGGGACAGCTCCTGCATTGAGCGTCTGACCCCTGGTGGTCAGTGTGTAGCATAGTGACCAGTCATTCCCAGCCGTTCTGCTATTAGGGTCAATTTGCATATTAACCTTTTATTATATAGGCTAGAGGCCTGGTGCACGGGTGGGGGCTGGCTGGTTTGCCCTGAAGGGTGTCCTGGATCAGGGTGGGGGTCCCAATGGGGTGCCTGGCCAGCCTGGGTGAGGGGCTGATGGGTGTTTGCAGGCTGGTCACAGCCCCTTCAGCATGGGGGTCCCCACTGGGGTTCTTGGTCAGCCTGGGTGAGGGGCTGATGGGTGTTTGCTGGCTGGTCAAGCCCCCCCCCCCCCAGTGGGTACCCTCACCCCATGGAGGTTTGGCCAGCCTGGGTGAGGGGCTGATGGCTGTTTTCAGGCTGGCCACACCCCCTTTAGGGTGGGGGGTCTCCACTGGCGTGCCTGGCCAGTCTGGGTGAGGGGCAGAGGGCTGTTTTCAGTCTGGCCAAACCCCCCAGCGACGGAAGCTCCCAGCCTCTCCTTTTTTTCTTTTTTTTTAATTCTGGGATTTATTTACCTTCTATAATTGAAACTTTGTAGCCTTGAGTGGAGCTCAAAGCTGGCCAAGATGGGCGGGAAGCTTGGCTTCCTCCATCACCAGGGGCAACCCAAGCCTCCTGCTCGCTCCAGCTCTGTGGCTGCTGGTCACCATCTTGGTTGGGTTAATTTGCATATAGTCATTCTGATTGGCTGGTGGCCATGGCTTAAGGCATAGCAAAGGTACAGTCAACTTGCATGTTTGTCTTTTATTAGTGTAGATGTATTATTTTCCATAGGAACAACTGTAAACTTACTTTTGCCCCATTCTAAACATGTGCACACACTTTAACAGCTGAGAGCTCGATTTTGAAAATGAAATGTATTTTAATAAACACTGCCTTTATAATTATTCAAAATGTGTGTACACATTTTGGGGGGAACACCCCATATATGTTTACCTTACCTATTAATATTCTCTACACATAGCCTTCAATTAATTCCATCTGCCCATGGAATAGCCCATGTTCACTGTCACAACAAAGCCTTCTAAACTTTGATCCAGGCTCTGCAATATCCTCCCACCCAAAATCCTTCTGGGCAAGTCTGCCCTAATAATCCCCTCTGCACTCCTATTTTTACCATTTCTTTGTTCTCAGATTTTAATGTCATATTTGCATATTTTGTCCTGCTATTAATATTATAAATTATTTGAGAATAAAAAATAGGTATCAAATGACTTCCATCCCCCCAATGAACCTAACATAGTGCTAATGGCTTCACTAGAGCACAGAAGAGCTAGTTACTATGTGATGAACCTCAAAGGTCCACATAACTGATCAGTGCCCAGACTAATCTCCATTTTAAGTCTGGAAGAAAGGTTAGACAATGTCTCAAGCTATTTGAGCTCCGTTTTGTCCAACATGCTGTCAGACACCTGACAAATACAGAGATATGAACTAGGTAATGTGAACCATCAACTAATTAAGGGTTTTAATGTGTACGTGTTCCTACAATGAATAATTAACAGAAGCAATTTGAGAGGCTCACCCATGCTAATGTGTTAGGACCTGCAGTTGGATTTGATTTCTCTTCTGTGTTTCCTTTGAACTCATTCACACGCCAGCCACCATCCTTTATTTTTTTCTTTATTGATTAAGGTATTACATATGTGTCCTTATCCCCCCACTGCCCCCCCCAATACCCCACTCATACCCTCACCCCCCTGGTGTCTGTGTCCATTGGTTAGGCTTATATGAATGCATACAAGTCCTTTGGTTGATCTCTCCCTCTTATCCCCACCCTCCCCTACCTTCCCTCTGAGGTTTGATGGTCTGATCGATGCTTCTCTGTCTCCGGAACTGTTTTTGTTCATCAGTTTATGTTGCTCATTATATTCCAAAAATGAGTGAGATCGTGTGATATTTATCTTTCTCTGACTGGCTTACTTCACTTAGCATAATTCACCATCCTTTATACTACGTTTATAGGTATGTCATATCTGGAACCTCTGAAGTGGAAATTATGACAGTTGTTCTAGAAGCAGTGATTGGAAGGTAATTAAAAAATAATTAACAAGAATAATTAGCATGGGGCCAAGAGAGGACAGCTTTTATTTTACCGGCTAGTTTGATGTAATTAAATGTGTATGAAACACAAGCTAGAAAAGTACCCATATATGGCAACATGGAAGAAACTACCTGCTTTCATTTTTATTTTTTTTCCTGCTTCCTTTCCCCACTGAAGGTCAGCTGTGATCCTTGCTGCTTTTTGAAAAATGCCATCCGGCGTCACTCACAGCCTATCTCCATTTGACTGCAGATATGACTGCAACAACTCAAATGAAAACACAGGAGAGGACATCAGGGCCTGACAGCAGACTGCCTCCGGGCTTGTGTTTTAGGTGATTGCTTTGGCCCTGGCTAAGGAGAAAAGAAAGGAAAAGGAAAAGGCACTAAGCGACTACAGGGCTTATACTCGTTTTTGCCTATTGTGTTTTACTTTCCTGAGAGCAAGACTAAACTATGTGGGTAAAAGAACAGAGGCGTTAACACTCACTGTAGCCAGTAAGCTGTTTCCAGCACTGATTGTCTTATAATTGGACAAGACAGCGTACAATCTTATCCAGCAATTTCCCTGTTACAGGGAAGCTATACACACTTCAGAATAGTCCCCTGCCGAGAGAACAGCCCTTAGCTAAACAAGTCAGCCAGCCAGGCGGAGCAAGCTTTGCTGACGCCGGGTCCAGGCTGAAATACTAGTCTTCATCACGTACTAGTACTAGTTATGTGGCCTCCAGCAAAATACTTTCTCTCTCCGACTGAAGCTGTCTTTCTTCAAAGTGGTAATAATAATACCTACTAGACCTGGTATTTGTATCATCATTTATTCAAATGCTACCTTTTTTTTTTTTTTTTACAATACTTGTTAGTATCAGGTTACTTAACCTCTCTGAACCTGCTCCCCCACCTGCAAAATGTAGGTACCTTATAGATTCAGTACAAGAATTAAATGAGGTCCTTAAGAAAAGTTAGCTACCCAGGCGCTAGCATTTTTTCAAAACCCATTGAGTGAAAAACTGGAATATTAGAAAGCATACAAAATATTGACTTACATTTATTGATAAAAAAAAAAAACCTATAGTTATGCTACAGCTATTAGATACAGGCATCAGGACAGTGGCCTGTGTGTATTCCAAGGATCCAAATGTAGTAGCCCTCGGCTATTTTTGTTTGTTCAATTGCACTTTGTTTTGCTTGTTTCCTTATTTTTAACATATGCAGGACAACAAGCTATCTCCTAAGCACTGGATATTTGTTAAGGCATATAAGTATAATTAACACATCATCACACAATCCTGTTCCTCTCACTGGGGAACAAGGAAATGGAATAAACAAAGTGGGTAAAGCCTTTAACGGTGATTGTAATGGTAGGCAAGAAATAATTTGTGATGATTTGGATTCTTCAGATGAGCTTTTCAGATGCAATTTGCCTAGAGAACATTTGAGATGGAAAATGGAAACAGGTGGACAATTATATCAGAGGGTATGAAAATGGCTGACCTGTCTGAAGTTAACATCACAAAGAGTTTATGGAAATTCATATTAATCATATCAGGAAACTTACAACCAGTAGCCATGGTTGCCCTGGAGTCACTGGATTTTAACAGAACCAGTCTTGGCTTGCAGAGCCTGAAAAGCCTTACCAGGCTCTGTGATATCTCTTAGCATGATGGTTCATTCATGTAACAAGTATTTTTAAGCACATACACTATACCAGTCATTGCCTTCCTGGACTTGTAGCCTAGTGGGAGAAGAGGCAGGAAGAGGCTATCTCAAGTCTAACTCAAATAAATAAACATTAAGAAAGTCTTACATAGATTAAAACCCCCAACAGCACAGCCACCAATATCTCATATTAAACAGTAGAGATATTATCAGAGAGGGAGAGATTGAAAAATGCAAATGAGTCTTTTCCCTTTAAATAGAAGATGTTTGCCCTTGGTGGTTTCAGGAAGTTACTTTTCCTTGTGAATTTTTGGTACCTTGTCATACAGCATAACCCATTAGCTCTGAATAAGCCCCAGATAGGACTGATTGTTCCCAACTTGTTAGAACAAAGAATAATTCTCACATCCTTCCATGTCCAAAACTGCTGTCTAAATATTGCAGCTCAGATGATGTCAACTAAACTTTCATTTCAGTGCTTGGAATATATTACTCAAATATTTATTGACTGAAGTTTACAATATAGAAGAGAATGAAGGAAGTGTGTGAATGATGAGGCATGTTTCCAGAGGAACAAAAGAAGGAATACAGAGTTAGGCAGGTTGGCTGCCTCCATAAACTGGGTGTTCCTCATAGTTCATTCCAATTCTGAAACTCTCCCTTTCAAAACACCCACAACTGTTAGATAAAAGAGAGCTAACAGTTGGAGGGCATTAAAGCTGATTACCAATAGATTGCATTAAACATGCAAAGCAATTAGGAACCACTGAAGAGTATTAACATGATGGGCTGATGCTTTGTGCACCAATCATAATTCTGAATCTGTGAATGTTAACTCCATAAGCAGCCAGCCTTAGACTCTGTGACTCAGGACTTCACGAATGGTATTTGTCAATACTCTTCACACGATGCCCTGTTTGACTGAAAAACTCCAGGCCTGTACCTGTCCAACTAAACGGCTTCCGCCCACTTTGCTAGTAGTCTACTATGATTTGCTGAGAACTATAAGCAGAAGAGTTTTCTACTGAAGTCACTAAATTGCCGATTTCTCATCTCACAGAATCTTTAACACTGCCAGATAATCCATCTGTCTGTCTACATTTATCTCTAGGTCCCACTTTCCTCGGCTATTAGTACAAAATCCCATTTAAGTACCGTCTGCCACCACTTCCCTCATCATTCTCTGATGACTATGGCTTCCTAGCTTACAAGGTAAGGAAAGCTGATGGAAATTCACTCAATTTCACTTGTCCATCCTGATATCATAGATATCCCCCCTTTTCTTCCCTCCTTTCTTCCTACCTGGGATGGAGGTGCTCCTTGTTCAGTTCATGCTAATCCTTCAGCTGGTATCCAACTCCCTGGTAAATGACTCTATCAGTAATTCTATCTCTCTCCTGTATTTCAGCCTTTTCGTGTTTAGTGTAAGTACGTTCAAATTTCTCCTGCTTGTAAAAAAAGGCACAGCCCTATAATCCCTTAATATCTTAATACATATGTGAAAAATTGCCATTTTAAGAGTGGATTTTCTTCACTATAAAAGTGACAATGCTAATTGGCTTAAAATTAATCAATATATTTTATTTAATAAAATATAAATTCTCTAATATAGTAGAGGGCAATGAGAAATAGAATGTGTTTCTCATTGTCCTCTATTCCGCTTTCTTCCTCATCTCTTACCCATCTCCCTTAGGCACCCTGTGAAATACCGAACTATTTCACCCAACATTCCATATTAGCACTCTGTGTTATAATGTGTTTTGTTCTTCCTGGAATATAATCCAGGTCATAAAACAGTGGTCTTGGGTAATTCTCCTCAGAATGAAATGGTGAGTAAGACAGCCATCTGACATGTTCACTGTAGCTGTAAAAGAGTTATAAAGTTATCCTATAGGCAATAGTAATTACTAAATCTTAGTAAATAAGGCAGTAATATTGGGTTTTAGTGCAGATCATTCTATTTGATAAATAAATTTAAAGAGGACAATGATCCAGAGGGATCAAACCAGTTAGAAGTTTGCTAAGGTTGTCTAAGAGAGAGCCGATGGGGGCCTGAAATAGACGTCTAGCCATTGAAATGTGACCTCAAAGAGTAATATCATAGAGGTCAGAGTTAAAAGGGACAACACATCTTCACAGTATAGAGAAACCAACAGTATAGAGTCCGGCATGAGAGTCTAGATGACCCTGGCGTAGGCTAAAAATGTGGCCATTGGGTTTTACAATTAAGGAACCACTTTTAATCTAAACAGCAGCAGCTATAATAGCATAGAAGCAGAAATAAGAATGCAGAGTTGAGGAGTGAATGGGAGATAGGGAGTGAATCAGTGAGTGGCGAGTATTTTCAAGAATCCTATATAATAAAAGCATAATATGCAAATCGACTGAACGGCAGAACAAATGGTGGGAGGCAGGGCCAACAAGCAGGCAATGACAGGCCTGCCAAAGCATGTGGATAGCAATGGTGCGGAGGGGAGCACCAGAGACCAGCAGTGGTGGAGGGGGGATAGGCCTGCCCAGTCACCTCCCACAGAGGGAGGCTACCTACAGCAGCAGCAGTGGGGTGATGGGGGACAGGGCCAGCCTCTCACACCCGGCGCCGTCCCCTGATCAGCCTGCCAGTTGCCTCCCGCAGAGGAGCAGGCCTAAGCCATCAGTTGGATATCCCCTGAGGGCTCCCAGACTGTGAGAGGGTGCAGGCCGGGCTGAGGGACCCCCCTCCCCCCCAGTTCATGAATTTTCATGCACTGGGCCTCTAGTTTTAAACAAAAGGGAAGTGAAATAGACTAGATAGGTCTAGAAGCTCAATGAAGTCAAAGGGTTGATAAGGGTGATAAAGAGATTTATATATTCATAGACTGACAGAGAGCTTGAAAATCATTTTCTTAGAAGATCATATAGTAAATATTTTAGGCTTAGAGGCCACAAGGTCTGTGTGGCAACTCTTCAACTCTGCTGTAGTAGCACAAAGCAGCTAGAAACAAAATATGAACAAAAGGTAGCTGTGTTCCTACAACTTTATTTACCAAAAATAAAAAATAAAATGGTGGAAGGAGGCCCTCTGTTGGCCCCTAAGTGACCTATGACAGACAGAGGGGTGGGATCCAGGGCAAAGGTTGGCCTTATACAAGAGGAAAAGGTAATAATGATGTATACCTGTCTAGAGGCTGGCTTAGCATTAACTAAAAACTTGAGCATGTCATCAACATAGCAAGTCAATCTTTTAAATTTATGAAGAGGCATATATAAAAAAGTGAACTGAGCTGCTTCTAAAATGGCTTTTGATACGGCTCTAAAGAAAGAAATACTTGGGGGGTAGGGGAGGCCAGGGGATTGTCAAGGGCGGGGGGAAAAAAAGGGGAGACATATGTAATACTCTCTGTAATACTTTAAGCAATAAAATAAAAAAAAAGAAAGAAAGAAAGAAATACTTACTAAGTTGTATTGAAATAATTTGGATATTTTAAATTCTCAACCATGATCCATTTAGTATCAACTCTTGGAAACTGTGAAATAGCATTAATGACAGCAGCAAGGACCTCCCTCTTATATGCTGCCTGAATTTGGTAGAACACAAACTCATCACTGCCTGCTCTAAAAGGAAGGTCTGATTTAAAAGAAGGATCACATTATTCTCTTTCGACCCTAGTTCTACAGATATCTTACTTGAAAAGCTGGTTGTGGAATTCTGACTTATTTCTATGACTAAAGCAATGTCATTAAGTGCCTATAGGCTTTAGGTAATCACCCGAGGTTTTTGATTCTTAAAATCAGGTCAGAGCTACAATCAATGAAGCTCTCTCCTAAGACTATTGACTGCTTGAAGAATCTGGACAGCACAGCACCTAAAAACAAGAACTGCAGTCATGCTGAGCAAAAAGCCTTTGAAGATAGTTTCCTTTTTAGAGCTTCAACAATATGACAATGAAGAACTGGCATGGTGTGGATGTTCACATACTAATGCACAATGTACAGGGGCATATTTGTAGGACAAAGTGGAGTGATTCTATATGCTATTGATTTTCTAATAATTGCAATGGTCTTTCATTGAGACCAGTACATTCTTTTTTTAAAATATTTTTGTTGACTTCAGAGAGGAAGGGAGCGGGAGAGAGATAGAAACATCAAAAGAATCATTGATTAGCTGCCTCTTGCATGCCCCTTACTGGGGATCATGCCTGCAACCCCAGGCATGAGCCTTGACCTCCTGGTTCATAGGTTAACACTCAAACACTGAGCCACACTGGCGGGGTACACTCTTCATGCTCATCATCACCAGGATGTCTGGACTCCAGTAGCTTTTCCGACCCAACCAAAGTTTGCTAGGTGAGTTATTTTTGCCAACTTAAATCAGGTGAATAGTATTATTAATATCTCCTAAAAACATGTCAAGCAAGGCAAACCTCTGAAAATAAAATGTAAAAACTGGTTGGATAATAGAGTCCTTTGTTTATACGCCCACTCACCCACCCAACCATAAATAAAATTGTTTTTTTGCGGGGGGGGGCGGCAGAGGAGCAGGGTGGTGGATATTTGGTGGCAAAAATCAGTGATGCCAGAGTTTTTAAATGTCCTAGTATCTGTCAGGAGAGACACTGAAGACTTTAACTCCTCTCTAAGACTGTTCTGCTGAATGGCTCTAGGGAAAAGCAATAGGCAGCCCTTCTCTGCTGCAGATGAAAGAAAAAATAGGAAAAGAAGAAAAATGTGTAGGAAGCAGAGATGTGATGGCGTGGGAGAAACAGGCAAACAACAAATAAATCTCTTGGTAGTATTTTGGATTGATAGGTAGTACTTCACCCTGAAGCATTTCTCAAAAGCCCACATATGCAGTTTCACCAAAGAGGTATACACCCTACAGGAATAGAAGAAAGTAAAGTAGCAAAGAGCCTAATGATGAAAAAGGAAAGGGAGTGTTTTGAACCAATTTTAGATGGTCAGAACAACATTACAGAAAGGATCATGAGTTCTTGCATTCCCACAAGGTCATTTTTCAAGGCCTCATCCTTCCCTTCCAGCATTTCATCTGGTTGGTTGGAAGACTGAGTAATAGTCCTGCTGGGAATATTATCTGTCCCAGAAACCACACAACAAACATATGGCCAGTCCACTAAACCACACGCTAGGAAAACCTTGACTTATTCTAAGGTTATATTTCCTCAATGCTCAGAATCTGAACCCAGCTGTAAGCATCCATTCAATGGTGTTATCGCCCTAAAATCAGGAATCCCTGAAGTTCTTGAAGTATTTTAAAGGTTTATGTTCCACTGGGATAAGAAACCAAAATCTCTGATACCTAATATTAGTCCACCTTCACTAACACCAGCATTTTTTCCCCTCACACTACCATCCCCAGTGCTATAAACGCCCTTGTCAAGACAGCAACCATTGTAGCCAATACTGCTACCAAGCCTGGATTACTACTACCACCCTTCTGATGCCCAATGTTGACTTTATCATGGCACCAATAAAAAGTTAATTTTTAACTTCAATCGGTCTTTTATTTTTAATTTCTTTATTGACTAAGTTATTACATATGTGTCCTTATCCCCACATTACCCCCATCTCCCCCCCACTCATACCCTCACCCACCTGTTGTCTGTGTCCATTGGTTAGGCCTATATGCTTGAATATAAGTCCTTTGGTTGATCTCCCCCACCTTACCCCACCCTCCCCACCTTCCCTCTGAGGTTTGATGGTCTGATCGATGTTTCTCTGTCTCTGGATCTATTTTTGTTCATCAGTTATGTTGTTCATCATATTCCATAAATGAGTGAGATCATGTGATATTTATCTTTCTCTGACTGGCTTATTTCACTTAGTACAATGCTCTCCAGTTCCATCCATGCTGTTGCAAATGGTAAGAACTCCTTCTTTTTAAAAAAAAAAAAAAAAAAAAGAACTTCTTTTTTACCGCAGCGTAGTATTCCATTGTGTAGATGTACCACTGTTTTTTAATCCACTCATCTGCTGATGGGCACTTAGGCTGTTTCCAAATCTGAACAATGGTGAATTGTGCTGCTATGAACATAGGGGTGCATATATCCCTTCTAATTGGTGTTTCTAGTTTCTTGGGATATATTCTTAGAAGTGGGGTCACTGGGTCAAATGGGAGTTCCATTTTTAGTTTTTTGAGGAAACTCCATACTGTTCTCCACAGTGAATCGGTCTTTCATTGTATCCCTCTTAGGGTAGAACCAAGGCAAGTCTACTCAGTGTTGAACTGACAGATGGCTCCATGACCAACCTGGTTGCTCCAGCAAAAATTCTAGGACACATCCTTGAGGACATTTCTCTTTGTCCCCACATCCAAAATATCATCAAATCTACTAATATTTCCATAGCATATCCAGAATCCAACTACTTCCCTCAATTTCTTCCTCTACTACTCTCATTCAAGTCATGATCATCTTTAGTCCAAACTTTGAAATAACCTCTAAATTGGTCTCCCTTCTTCCATTCTTGCCTTCCTGCAATCCATTCTTTATATGTCAGCTAGAGAGAGAATTTCATAAAGATAACTCAGGTCCTCTCACTCCCTTGCTTAGAGCCCTACAAAGTGTCCCTGCCTCACTCTAGCTTATGAAGCTCCATGTGATGTGCCCAGCTAAGCTCTCCAATTTCATGCCATTATTGACTATACCACTGTGTCTGCAGCCACTTTGGCCCTCTCTCTGTCCCCCAAATACACTAAGCTCATTCCATCCTGAGAGTCTCTGCATGAGATATTTCTTTTGCTTGAACTGTTCCCCCCAATATTTGTGTGGCTCCCTTTTTCTCAGAGAACTGGTCCCTGACCAGCTGAGCCAAAAAAGCTTCCCACCATTGTCTTTTTATTGTATTTTAATGAAATTAACTAAAAAGCTAAATTTCACAGAAAAGCACCGATCAATTTTTTTTTATTTATCCAAGTGTTTGAGTGATGATTACCAAAACTGATCTCACATATATATCAATGTGAAATAAAATCTTCAACCACAAAATCTATGTAATTATATAAACAATCTGCTTCAGAGAAAAACTGTACCCTGATGCCCCCAAAAGTCACAAATCAGTAATTGACATGTCCAGATCCAGATGATATAAAAACTCAGAAATTTAATCAACATTAAAATATCTCTGTCCAGCTTAGGTCTGCTACAAGAATTCTATAGTAGAAAAGGGATCATGGGCTGGTTCTTTCTTTTTTGCTAGATTCCTATCCCCATTACCATTTCCTCCACTCTTTGCTCCTAGTTGCAGCTTCCAGCACTTTCTATAGTTGGGAAGAAGAGGAGAAAAAAATGAGGAAAACCCTTCCAAGATGGGTACTAGTGTCATCTGGCTTGGTTTCCCCTGGCCCTGCCAGATATTTTAAGTCCTCCCTTTCTCTCCTGGACACTTTCATGGATTATTCAAAATCACAACCACCCCAGCCAGGCTGGCGTGACTCAGTGGTTGAATACCGACCTATAAACCAGAAGGTCATGGTTCCATTCCCAGTCAGGGCACATGCCCGGGTTACAGGCTCAATCCCCAGTGTGGGTGTGCAGGAGGCAGCCAATCAATTATTCTCTTTCATCATTGATGCTTCTATCTCTACCTCTCCCTCTGAAATTTAAAAAAAAATAAAAAATACAACCACCCCTATCTCTGGAAATCTCTCCCCTGCAATTCCCTGACATAAATATTCACCTCCAACTTGACACTGAGTTCCCCTGTGGCCCTAGTCTTAGGAAATAGACCTCCAATCAGATTCTTTCTATTACAGTGTCCTAATTCCCCCAGAAGTGCCTTAATACTCTCCGAGATGGGTCAGGCTCCAGGGGCCATCTTGGGTCTCTACAACAGTGCTTTCTCTCTCCTTTTTACACTGGGTGAGGCTGGGTATGGTTCTTATCTCCTTCTTTATCATCTTACTTAGGGAGGTCTAACACATCACTTTGAAATGTGAAGGTATTTGAGACTTCTCATCATGGGCTCAGCTAAAGTAATTTTATATATTTTTTGTATGTGTCAAAATATACAGATTCCATTATTCAAGCATTCTTCTAGGAAAGATTCTCCACATAGGATTAGTATGTCACTATTCATAGTATTAATTTAGGCAATGAAGAGAACAGGAACTATTCAGAGTGAATATGTATTAAGCCTTATGTCTGTAGCCCAGGATATGTAGTCCTGCCTCATAGATAGTCACTCATGTGGCAAGTCTAGATTAATAAAGTTGCAGAAAAAAATGATGATTTGATCCATTTGGCAATGAACATTAATCCACGAGTCCATGAAGAAGAGTATATTTTGAATAAACATTTGAACACCTAAGGTTTATTATATACCCCAATTGAACAGAGAGTTATATTACCATCCAGATAAAAATAATGAATGAACTGTTAAAGATACTCAACCCCACTATTTTCATAGACCATGATGGATTTGTTGACGTCATTTATAATAATACACACACTTCACGAATTTCCAAATACCTCCAGAGGAACTCAGAGTCCCCCAGTAAAAATTCCTTATTAATCGCCAACATTTCTGAGCATTGGCCAGGGAGGCATTACGTTTTTAGTGCCAGAATTAATGCCAGTTTACAGTCACCCGGGCATTGTCCTTGCTGATTTATTATGTCATGTAGGACAGTAATGAGACTGTTTCTTCCCCTTGGGCCAGTTGAAAACTCCTAATTCTTTGTTCTCATGACACATCTTTCTTGTATGGGGCAGTCAGTGAAAGAAAAAAAAGGCAACTGATAAGGTCTTTGATGTAAATCCCAGGTATTGTCTTTTTCACCCAAACCAACCTAGATGACAATCATGGAGAAAAGTCAGAATTGCACGTAAAATGAAAAGCCTAACAAAAGGGGGAGAAAGCCATAAAGGACGTCTATCCCACACAAGGAAGAAAAAAAATCTGAAAAAAACTGTGGCCGAACCGGTTTGGCTCAGTGGATAGAGCGTCGGCCTGCGGACTCAAGGGTCCCGGGTTCGATTCCGGTCAAGGGCATGTACCTTGGTTGCAGGCACGTCTCCACTGGGGGGCATGCAGGAGGCAGCTGATCGATCTCTCTCATCGATGTTTCTGACTTTCTATCCCTCTCCCTTCTTCTCTGTAAAAAATCAATAAAATATATTTTAAAAAAAATAAAAAATAAAAAATAAAAAAAAAACAAAAACTGTGCCTGGTATGTTTAAACCACCCTGATGGGACGTAAATAACCCTTTAGACTGGCTTCCTTGCTAGCCATGTGATCTTGAGCCTAAGTTTCCCCAAATGTGAAGTAAGCTAGTACTATTTACTGCTTATGGTTGATTTAAAATTGGAATGATTTAGATTGGATTTTAGAATGCACATGGATTTAATGAGTGAGAAAGAAAAAAATTGGGGTTTTTTGGTCAGAAGATTTTTTTAACTTGATTTCAAACTGGTTTTACTCATCCTTCTAGTTTAGAGATCCTACATGAGTGTGTCTTATTGGAAATCTGGCACAAAGAAAAGTCTGGAACCTCATTTCACAATTCCTATAGTTGTTCTACATCTGAGCCATGACCTCTTTATAAACACCCATGCAAGCAATCTATGTAGTAGATTGTAGAGTTTGTAAGGTACTATTTTTTTTTTCGTAGACTCAGTCTCATATCTCAAGGAAATGACCCTACCTGCTTAGCACTTCTTGCTTCCAGAAATAAAAATGACAACCTTATCTATATGATTATTTTTATATAAAACACTAATATTGGCCCCCGTGGGTAAAATGAAAGACATTTGTTTTTTGTTTCTAATACTTTTTTTTAGAATAAAATGAGAGGCGCGGAAGAAAATCAATGCTTCAGACTAATTTGCTGAATAGCTTTTAGCTGTCTAGGAGAAACAGGCCTGGAGGCCAACCCCTTCACTCGGCATGTTCAGAATCTCATTGCAAATGACTGTGCCTGCGAACCTGAATCTGACTGCTGAGCATGCCCCGTCTCCAGCTCTAAAGAGATCAGCCACAAAGGCATGGATTAGAAGAAGTTCCTGGAAGACAGTTAAGCCCTTGCCATGTTGTTAATAAGCATTTTCATATGGAGTGACTGGAGAGCATGAAACAATGACTGCAAGCCCCAGTAAGCTGTCAAACATTAAGCCCACATGGGTGAATTCACCCTGTTTACATTGCCTGATATAAAGCCAGAGGAGGGCCAGGCAAGAGCCATAAATTCAAATAAGCCTTTTAAAG